>NC_138206.1:111838000-111943000 GCF_964194415.1 Vipera berus
GATGAAGCACCCACAACGTCTGGAGGCAAGTGTTCCACTGGTTAACTGTCTTCACTATTAGGAAGTTTCTCCTTGATTCCAGGTTGCTTCTCTCCTTGATTAGTTTCCATCCATTGTTTCTTGTCTTGCCTTCTGGTGCTTTGGAAAATAAGTGGACCCCCTCCTCCTTTTGCAGCCTCTCAAATACTGGAATATTGCTGTCATGTCACCCCCCCCCCAAGGCCTTCTTTTCTCTTGACTAGCCATGCCTAAATCCAGCAATCGTTCTTCATATGTTTTAGTCTCCAGGCCTTTAATCATCTTAGTTGCTCTTTGCACTTTTTCCAAAGTCTAAGTTAACTAAATGTGGAATTTAGTCTTCATAGAATTGCTAAGATAGACCATTCGTTTCCAGATGTATTTTTTTTTTGTACATAGAGTGGCAGATCTGCCTAAGGAACACCTTAAGGATTTTGCCAAAACTATGGAATCCAAGGTACCACTTGACAGATCTATAGATTTAGTGGCAAAAGCTGGCTGCCTCATACCTCCAACTCATCTTTTCTCTTGGAGATTACAGCAGGGTGCCAGAGATGTGGGTCACAGCATTCCCTATGTCAATCTTGTAAGAAAGTTACTTCTTCAGTCCGCTCCTAGAGATAGGATTGGAGAGGACCACCATTTTCTCTTTCTTGGACCAGCCTCCTGATCCCCTTGAGTATGAGCCCACAAATATCGTGACTAAAATCTCACTACTCCCATTGCTCTTTGAGATAACAAGCATTAGCTTCCTGACCTATTCATTCCAATGTGAATGGGTGGAAAAGCATTTTGCCCCCAAAAGCCATGATGAAGGATTGGGCTGAGGTTCTGTCATGTCTAGGACATATTATTTATGTATTTAGAAAATTTATATAGCTGCCTCCTTGCTCACAGAGACTCTATAGTGCCCTCTCATTCTCTCTCTCTGGGGCTAACAGGCATTTTCCCTTGTAATCAGCTCTATTTTATTCAGCCTTCCACCGCACTCTTTCCTTCTACGTTGTACACCCTTCTGACACATAATTGTTCCCTTCCCTTCCCTCCCCACTCCATGTAGAGAACATAGTGACAAGGAAACGCATATGGAAGAAATCTACTAAATTGCCAAAAGTGCTTGGGTGCTTTTCATGTCTGATGACTAACTTCCTAAAGATGTGAAGTGAACTTTGGCCAAACTCTAGGCCCAAAACCAAAACCAAAAAAAAAAAGATCCTTCCAAGCTGAGTTCTTTACTGTATATCGCTTCACAACTACAGACAAAATCATGCCAAACTGAGCATTCTACTGTCTGCCTTACTATGTATTCCAGGGGTCTTCAAACTTGGCCCTTTTATGACTTGTGGACTTCAACTCCCAGAATTTCTCAGCCTGCCTCCATTTTGTTTGTTAGATTTAAGACAGGGGTCTTCAAACTTGGCCCTTTTATGACTTGTGGACTTCAACTGCCAGAATTCCTCAGTGAGCGTGCCTGGCTGAGGAATTCTGGGAGTTGAAGTCTACAAGTCATAAAAGGGCCAAGTTTGAAGACCTCTGGAATATTCCCTGAACTATTTAGGAGGCGGTGTCTTCACCCTCTTTCTCTGACATGGAATATCCAGACGAATTTCCTCTTCCCTTTCTGCAATAAACCCCCTATCTCATAAGAACTATCTCCTTATTACATTTCATCACATCATATGATCCCTACATCCCGCATGAACAAAACTGAAGTCTATCCAAAACTTACAATACATTTATTTTCATTGGGTGGAGGCCTTTTTAAATTAGCACTTTTAAATTTAGATTAAATAACTCTATAAGTTATTACGAATAAATCTATATATAAAAAAAATCCACTTGCCCTGTAATAAACAGCAATTAATTAGCTAATATCAATTAAATACTAAAAATATTAATTTGCATTTAACATCTAAGTACAGTCGTTTGCTATAGCTAGCTTATTAAATGCTAATTAAATTCCTAAACATTCTTACAAGTTTAATGCATTAATAATAGGAACCTAAGTACACACTAACTATATCTGCATGTCTCAGTTCATTATGAGGCAACAAGATTTATCTCTTTTGCTCTAATTAAATATACTAAGCAAACCTCAGTAACTTTTCTCAACACATACCATAACTGTTTTATTAATTTCAAATTAAATGCTTATTTAAATCTGCTAATCTATTGCTGCCCTAGATAGGTTTCTAAGGGATTCCTGTCCCTGACCGGAACAAAGGTGACCATAAACATTCTACACCCAAGATACCATATATTCTCTATCCTTCTTGGTGTGTGTTTTCTCATCCCCCCCCCAGTTTTTAAATCTCAGGTGCATATTCCATAAACACAGCAAGAACTGTCAGTCCCATCCAATGAATTATAAAAGTTAGCTTGTGGGTGCCAGGATAGAAGCTACATTTCATTTGTTTTATTTATATTTAAATAAAATTAATATTGTTCATATAAAGCAGGGGTGTCAAACTGCCTGCTCGCGGGCCGGATGCGTCATCTGGAAGCTGCGCCCACCCCATTGCCGGCAATAGCAAAACCATCCCGATACATTGCGTGATGTCATGTGACATTGCGAATTTAGCATGTCTGATATAAAGGTAAAAGGTTTACCCTATCCAGTTGTGTCCGACTCTAGGGGGCGGTGTTCATCTCTCTTTCTTAGCCGAGGGAACCAGCGTTGTCTGAAGACACTTCTGCAGTTATGTGGCCAGCATGACTTTATCCTAAAGCACACTGTTGACTTCCCACCAAAGTGGTACCTATTTATCTACTTGCATTTGCATGCTTTCAAACTGCTAGATAGACAGGAGCTGGGACAAGAATCGAAGGTCATCCTGTCATGTGGTGACTGGGTTTCAAACCTGGGCTGACAACCTTCCAGCTGATAATCTCAATGTCTTTAACCACTGAGCCATCTTGCCTCCATTGTTCATATAATGACTCTCATTAAAAGTGTGCATTAAAAGTCCCCTTGTGCTAAAATTCAGTTGGGTAGTTTCATGGATAAGTGCCATATAATGTGGTTGAAATACTTTCCTCTGCAGTTTTATAATGGATAATCCCCTTTCAGAGGGGGCAAGAAGAATAGTTATAATTGTTTTTTTCTGTCCACCACACACTTTTACATAATAATATACAGGGCTTTTTTGTCATAGAATGCTCAGAACGGAGTTCCGGCACCTTTTTTGGATGGAACCTTGTAGGGGAGGCAAGGTGGGTTGTATGGCATGTGTGAGTTCCGGCACCTTTTTCTTTTACAAAAAAAGCACTGATAATATATATTTTTTATCATAACCCCACTTACCACTAGAGTCTGTTTTAAGGCAAGAAAAAAGAAACCACTAAAACCTTGCTTAGATTATTGGCTATTTTTCCTGTTAGTGAGTAGCCTCCACCATGGGCCTTAGTGATAAATGTACTAAGATGGTTTGAAGAGGAGAAAGGAGAATTGCTATTGCTTGCAAAATGTGCTGCCTTTCCTTCTGCCTTCTCCTCTTCATTCCTAATTGAATTCATCTACTCAGAGTGGAAATGTAGACAGGATACGAGTACCAAGAGGTCAACTCTGTCTTCAACCTTTCGACGCTGATGGGCCAGATTCAAACAGCTACCACAAGGCCTGGCTGAATGCAGAGGTAGACCTAGGAGAAATTGAGAATCCTAAGTCCCACGTTTTATGATTGCATTTTGTGTCCTCCTTAAGACTTCTTTGGAAACTTAGAACTTCTTTAGAACTTCAGAAACCTTTAGAACTTCTTTAGATCTTTGGGGCTTCTTTAGAACTTCAGATTACATTCATGCCACACTTTCTTCTCTACGCCATTTTCATTTGCAGCTGAAGGAACTCTTCGGTAAACTAGTACACCACCGGTTGTTGCCCTGTCCTTTTTTACAAATCACCCAATCAAATGTCCAAATTGATTCAAAAAGCATTCTTATGAACTCCAAGCCTTCAGGATTTTAAGCAGATGACCTCAAACAAAACAAAGGCTCTACCATGCTATTTCTTTGTAGTGCCTGCCAAGATACTTGGAATGTTCCAAGTTTATCTCCTTCTATGATTTCTTGGAAGAGAGAAGAAAATGTACTCTAGGTTGCATAGATCAAAATGATTTAGTATTGTGCAACTTTGCATGTCGTGATGTGGCTGTCATAAAGACGGGAGCCCACTGAGTAGCTAGAAATGTACATTAGCTATTAACCTTCCCCAGCTGATCAACTTTATTCTGCAGCCTTCCCTCAGAAGCATTAGAATACCCTGAAGAAATAACTTTCCAATTAAAAAGGATCTCAGTGAACAAAGCCATTTTATCTCTGACTCCTGGTGTTCTTTATTCCAATAATTTAAATTGGAATTGATTTTTCAATTTAGCCGTTGACTTGCTATGGACACACAGCTGAAAAGGCTGAATGGAACCGCCGAGCTGAAGTATTTGTCTTTGTGACGCACTTCTCATAAATTCACAGGCTTTGCAGGCGTTTGCTCTCCTAACACCCCCCTCCCCTTAATGCATTTTCTTCCTGCTGCCCTGCTGCCTTCAGAAACATTTTAGCCCAGCAGGGCAAAACTGGAGAACCACATCCACCATGATCCTGCACTCCATTCTCCAGAGATCCAGTTAATTGTGACATCAAAAGAAAACGAAATGAATAGATTCAGAAGACCTGAAGTGAGAGCTCCTTTTCGGACACTGAAAAGACCTATAATTTATTATTCTATTTCTTTAGAAGGTGCGGTGGGGATGAAGGAGGAAAAAAAAAGCATTGCGTGGGTCCACCACACATTTTTTTTCCATGCTGTATCAGCAGGAGGCTGATGTTTCAACATTGTGGTTATTTTGCTGCACTATAGAATAATCTTTGTGCTAAGCATTCCCAAGATTTACAGAAACTTCATTCACATTTTTAAGTTTCCCATTGGTGAGCTTCTGATATTTAACTTGGCATGATGGTAAATGTAATAATCAGTTGGCATAAAAATACACTTGATTAATTTGTAATTGCCCAAGATTTTTTTTTTTAAAGACAAAATGCCATTTCTCTCCAAAATCCTTCTGTCTGCAGAGTTCGGCTCAAAGAAAGCACGTAGAAATCTCAAGGGTGAAAAAAATGATAAAGGTGGTATGAAGGTGGTAAAAAATAAGCTTTAAGAAAACTTTAAGAAAAAATGAATAGAAAGATAGATATAAATGGTTATACTGAAATAGATTATGCCTTGGAGAATTCATCATTATCTGCGGTAAATTACAGTTTATTCCCATTGAGATATGCTTGCTAACATTTTGCTGTAAATAATCGATAACAATGCACAAACAGATACTTTCATAAAAAATGAAATCAAAATGTGGAAGTCTTGCTGTCCCCCCCCCAATGTTTAACATACATATTTCCATTTCCTCTAGAAATATTTTAGATGAACTGTTCTATTCTCCATTTGATGATAGACTCAAAAGTCATTAAATCCATTGTGGGGGGAAAATCCAAATCTTATGGTTTGCCAATGAGATGTGTGTGGCATCTCTTACTTTTTAAACATCTCTGACTGATCTAATCAGATTTTATTTTAAAGTTGGGGAGGAAGAAAACGTCTCCCAAATTGTATTCTATGACAACTGGGATATGCAAATGTCTGAAAGAATCCTTTACAATTGCTTGCTTGCTTTCCCACATGTTGCAATTTATTTCCAAAAGATTGGAAGGAACCAGAATGGCACAATTAGCCAATGCCAATTGCCAACAGGCCAAGGTTGAATTTCACCAGGGAATCAGAAGTTGATAAAGTTGCACTGTTCTTCTGACTATTCTGTAAAACGAAGCAATCGGAGGAAGAAAAAAAAAAGGCTGCATTATTAACGGACGTTCTTCTGAGTCCCATCCAGATGGAGATGCCGGTTCTACCTGGCAACTTCACTGAAGCTATGAAGTTAGGCCATCCCATGAGGACTCAAAATTGTCAATAAGCTATGCCAAGGTGCCTGGCAGCCTGGAAAACAGAGGGATAGGATGTAACAAAGCTCCCAACCTTACAAGGAGAAACCAATACTCATGGAAAGCAATAGCAGTTAGAGTTGTCCAAATATATCATTGCTGTAATTGCTTAGCACAATGTCTATGTGGATTCTCCAGTCATCCAGGTAATGATTGTCCCTAAGGTGCTTTTTCAGAAGGCAACTGACTTTGTTGTTTTTTCCTTGAAGACATTGCTTGCTTAAATTCCTTGCAGTCATCTGGTTGTTAGCACTCTTTCTGAGAGTTGTCGAGGCCACTTGGGGGTTTATCTGTGTCCTCAGGGTCACCTGAATAGTGCAAATGGGTGTGGAATCTTCTTGGAACCGCCATACAGGCCTTTCAGCAGTTCCAAGAAGTCTCCACACCCATTTGCACTATTCAAGGGACCTTGAGGGCACAGGTAAACCTCCAAGGGGCCTCAACAATTCTAAAAAAGAGTGCTAACAATCGGATGACTGCAAGGAATATAAAACTTTCCATCCCCCACCATTAAATCAGAAATGAAAAAGCTTCTTCGATGAGAAGCGAAATGTCTTCAAGGAAAAAACAAAGTCCAGTTGCCTTTTGAAAAAGGACCTTTGGGATGCTTAGCACAATGTTTCTTCTTATTGGACAATGTGGAGACTCTTCTGCTGTCCTTTCTTGTTCCTGCATCCCACGATTTCAAAGAAATCAAGGGTGACTATTTTTTTTTCCCCAACAATTCTTTTTGAAAGCACCGAAGATATGCAGCTGCCATTTGGTGGATTTGTGTCGTCTAGAGAATCTGCGATTTTCGTACATTCTGCCAATAAAAGGACAAAAATTAAAAGGCAGCTGTAGGCATTTTGGTGCTTCACCGTTATCACTACAGACAGATCCTTTTTTCTGAATCAAAATTCAAAGTGGTTCAGATCAAATTGGCTTGCCCTAAATTCTCAAATTATAAACTCAAATAAATTCCTGTCCTCTTGGCATCTCAAATTTCCAATTCAAATCAAATCAGGGAGGATTTGCACTGGCCTGTTGACTGGATTACAAGAAATGTAATTTGCTGAAATGTATCAACGGGAAAAAAAATAATAACAGGTGGTGCTTTCATGTCTATGTGTGTGAAAAATTGTTTTGCTGGAGGAAAAAAAAATCACCCAAACAATTCTGCAGGTAATTCTTTAGGGGAAAAGAGGGAAATAATTTACCCTTTTTCAGTTAGGATAAAAGAAAACATTTTAAAATAGAAAGAGATATGGAATCAAACAGCTTTACGAGTTCCTGCCTACTGATTTTTCAAAGGACTGAGTAAGTTTGCACAGCTTACATCCATAGAGTGGAGATACTTTTTAAACATTCATAACAATTGTTTGTTTGTTTTTTAATTTAAAAGGCCACCCGACTCCATATAAACAACAGAAATCAAAAGAATAAAGGAAAATGTGCGTATCAAAAGATAACAATATCAACTACCATATAATTCTCCAATGGACCACTAACTGAGCACCCTCTGAAAGTTCTATATACCATGGTAGGTTATTGGAGAGCCAAGGGCTAAAGAGAAGTAGAGAAGTTCAAGATGCAACTCAGCTGTTGCAAATGACCTCTGAATAGAGACAATCCATGGTCCACAAATGCATATGGCAGCATATTCAGAGAAAGAGTAGCATTTCAAAAGAAATCTCAGCATCACCTAAAGTGAAATAAAGCTTTGGATTCTTGAAAGGAACCAAAAAAGGTCTACAACTCGTAAAGGATGTTGTGAAATTAAGACTTTCGGATAATCTAAGAAGTCAGGTTACAATGAAAGTATATCCTGGAAAGACTTCACAGTACATAGCTCAGTTATTGGCTGGACCACCTGTCTTCCATTACTTTGGCCCATCCTACCAGCTCTAGTGAGTGAGGCCCTTTTATTAAGTAATGTCATCTGATGGAACCCATTAGTATGGCTTCTCTGTCATGGTGCCTGTTTCCTTGGAACAGCTTCTTCACCACACTCTCATCCACCATCCCCTTGGCATTTGACCTTTTTGGTCTTTTTCAAGGCTCTGAAGAGTTGGCTGAAGATAATGGGCATTGGGCCAGAGCATTCAGTGACTCTGTCTCGAGAAACGAAAGGTGTACAATTGCCTAATGTCCTGTATTGCTCACCTGTTTTGTTTTATTTTGATATGCATAGCTTTTAGGCTAGTATTTAATCTTTTTGCATGCTGTACAGAGTGAGTGTGAGCTGGGTGACCATTGAAAAAAATGTTTAGAGAAGCTTAGGAAATTTCCTTGAGGGACAGGAGGAAAGTTACCACCAGGGTGATGATTAAATAAGCATCGCTTCTCACACAAGACCCACCCTCATTCACATGAAGATAAATTGAGGGGTGGGGAAGCACATTCACACTTGTAAGATTCTGCCATAACAACAACAACAACAACAACAACAACTGCAGCAGCAACAACCACAACAACAAAGAAGTCCTGATCTACACAGCATTGGTTTCTTAGTCTGACCAGCCTTGTTCAGCTGACAGGAAAAAAGCATTTTATTTTAGCTCCTTTAATTCCAGATGGTACTTTAAATAAAGAAATAAATAAATGCCCAGGAAGAATCCACTTCAACTAACACACTGTATTTGTTTGTTTGTTTGTTTGTTTGCATTTATTATAGCTGCTCAACCCAACAGACTCCAATGTTCAGGAGACAAAATCTTGTTTAGGTTGGGTTTGTGCCTCTGTAATACCATTCCTTCTGTATCCAACCGCACTCGTCCAATAAAGAATTCTATTCTATTCTATCCAACCACCATGGCTAACTTGAATTTTGTTTTGTTCAAAAAGTGGTGAAGACTGGTCCATGTAATGGTAGGAAGAAAAATATACTCCAAAGTGAGTTTCAATGATAAATGTAGAACAAGAAATTTGGGGGAAAATCACTGAGTCTGGCTCCCTTTGACTTTTCACATCTATTTGCTTTGCTTTGTCAAAACATATGAAAAATCATTAAAGTGTTTTAATAAATGTCTGGTTTTCCTACTCATTCATCTTATAAATATTAATTAGCCATGGATCAGGCAATTAAAGTTTAATCAATTTGCACTAATTAGCACCACATACTTGCATAAAAAGATAAAGCCAGCTCCTGCATCTGGCTGTTATTTGCAGTTTTTGTCAAGTGCTGATGAGTTTAATCTTGAAGAGAAGATTAAGAAGAAAAGAGGAGCGTAAGTCAAGAAAGTAGTGTTAGTTTTATTAAAGCTTCAATCAAGCTGGCTCTTATGAGCTGCTGAGGAACAATGCAAGGCAACCTTTTCATACCATGCCGATTTTCAAATCCAAATCCAAATTATCACTGCCCTATGATCCAGAACTTCCTGATACAATGAAAAAAAAATGTCACTGGTCCATTCATAACATCTAATAGTCTTTATAGGGACGTGGTGGCTCAGTGGGTTAGGACGCTGAGCTTGTCGATCAGAAGGTCGGCAGTTTGGCGGGTCGAATCCCGAGTGCCGCATAACAGAGTGAGCACCTGTTACTCGTGCCAGCTTCTGCCAACCTAGCAGTTCGAAAGCACGTAAAAATGCAAGTAGAAAAATAGGGACCACTATGGTGGGAAGGTAACAGCGTTCCGTGCACGTTTGGCGTCTAGTCATGCCGGCCACATGACCATGGAGACGTCCTCGGACAAGCGCTGGCTTTGAAACAGAGATGAGCATTGGCCCCTAGAGTTGGAAACGACTAGCACACATGTGCGGGGGAACATTTACCTTTACCTTATGATCCAGAGCTTCATGATACAATGAAAAAAAATGTCGCTGGTCCATTCAGAACATCTAATAGTCTTTATAGGGATGCGGTGGCTCAGTGGGTTAGAACACTGAGCTTGTCGATCAGAAGGTCGGCAGTTTGGTGGGTTGAATCCCAAATGCTGCGTAACAGAGTGAGCGCCTGTTACTCGTCCCAGCTTCTGCCAACCTAGCAGTTCGAAAGCACGTAAAAATGCAAATAGAAAAATAGGGACCACTACGGTGGGAAGGTAACAGCGTTCCGTGTGCCTTTGGTGTCTAGTCATGCCGGCCATATGACCATGGAAACGTCCTCAGACAAGCGCTGGCTGTTCGGCTTTGAAACGGAGATGAGCACCGGCGCCTAGAGTCAGAAACGACTAGAACGCATGTGCAGGGGAACCTTTACCTTTACCTTATGATCCAGAGCTTCGTGATACAATGAAAAAAAATGTCGCTGGTCCATTCAGAACATCTAATAGTCTTTATATGTGTGATGGTTTCATGACAATCTCTTCTTTTTTTTTTATTGAAAAGTTTTAAAATACAGTTTTCCTTTAAACCCCCCCCTTCCCCCTCCCTCCTCCCCTCCCTACCTCCCCCCTATCCCCCCCTCCCCCTCTCCCTCCTCCCTCCCCTGCCTCCCCCCCCTACTTCCCCTCCTCCCCCCCTCCCCCCCCCCCGACTTCCCAGAGCAAAATACAAGGTATATATCTAAAAAGCAATCATGAACAATCATATACTAACAATTATAAACTCTAAAATCCATCACTCTCTAGCTTATATAGAGTAAACCAATCCTTAATAATACTAAATGTGTATAAAGAACTAAAATAAAAGAAAACTAGCGTCATTCCCATCTATGTTCTTCCACAATTCACTATTTCCTAAACATATTCTCATTTACACATCACAAACACCTATCCCTATTAACCTCTCTAGCCAAAATAGGCTATAATAGATAGTTCTTACACAAATTAACCCACATTAACCCACAAAACTTTCTTCCTCTTCCTCTGTAATAAATTGTCCATTAATTCCAAATTAAAGATTCTGTTACCATACATATCATCCCAAAACTCTTAAAAACACAACTACCACTTGACTATCAGTATGTTGTGGAAGTTCCATAGATTTCTACTAGACCTATTTTCTTTTCTTTTTTGAGCGTTTTAAGGCAGCACGCGTCACCCTCTGTTCTCTAGGATCATCCAAAAGAGTTGCATCTTGATCTCCTCCTGTACCATTCTCGTCTATCTGTCCATCTTCATCCTCTTGATGTTCTCCTTCTCCAGATCCCTCTGCAGCTTCCAAAAGTGTTGATGGGGTTACTTTTAAGACATTGTTGTAAAAATCATGCGCTTGCTTCACAGTACCCAAACAGTACCTTTTGCCTTCATACAAGAAGCTCAACCCAGCTGGGATCTCCCATCTGAACCTTATATCCCTTTGCTTGAGCTCTTGCACAAGAAATATAAAGTCCTTCCTTCTCTTTAAAATTTTTGGAGGAATTTCTTTTAGAACCAAAACTTCTTGACCAGCAATCACAACTTTAGTATCATAGGCAGTTTGTATAACTTCATCTCTAATTTCCCTTTTTACAAAATAAACCACCACATCTCTAGGCAACTTTCTCTGTTTAGCAATCCACGAGTTCACACGAAACACTTTGTCCATGCCTTGTTTTATTTCAGATGCTGGATGGTTCAATACCACCTCAAAAGCCTCAGAAACCAGCTGCTTTAAATCTTCCTTAATATTCTCTTTTAGGCCTCTAATTCTAACAGCAAACTGCATCTGATAAAATTGAGCCAGACTCAGTTCGCTATCCATTTTGTCTTTTAAATCTTCAATTTCCAATACTTTTGCTTCTAATATAGCATTCTTTTGAGTCAGTTCTTCCACTTTGTCATCCAGCACCTCCACACATTTAGCTACTTTATGCACTGAGGACAAAATGTCTACCTTTATCTCTCTAAGTTTCTGTTCCATCCTTTCTTCCATTCTCTGCTCCAATTTCTCCAATTTCTCCTCCATCTGTGCAAATTTAACACCCATTGACTCCAAAATTAACTGGGTATGTTTTTCAAGATCCTTCGATGTCACTACATCTGGAGAATGCAACGCCTGCAGTAGTGATTGTTGTTGCACTGGAGAATTTCCAGCACTCCGAAAAGTTCTAGGGGGAGGTTTAGACGCCATCTTTTACTTACAATTGTGTCGCACTTTCACTTTAAGTTTTAAGCAAAGTCCATCAAGCTCGAGAGTAAAATAAAATAATCCTCTTCATCTCTTCATCTTTCCCTCTTGTACTGCTCTGCCTGCTCTTTTCCTTTCATAGTCTCTCCTTCAAGCAGGGATGGTCGCAGACGCCTGGCTCTGCTCCATTCCGAAGCAGAGACGCTAGCCAGCTGGGAGCAGCCCAGGCTACGGGGGAGTTCAATCCTTCAGCCGCCCAAGCTCCAAGCTCAGGCGGCCTCGGAGAACTCTACCCCTACCTGGGGCCTCACCCCCTCCTCTTCTCCCGAGGAGGGGGCTTCAAATTCGCCCGAACAGCTGATCGGCGCTGTTTCGGGCGAAAAATCACACAGCTGGGCGGCGGGCAGCCCGGGAAGGCTGTCTCCGGCGCCTCGGAGCCACCGGAAGCCCATGACAATCTCTTCTTGTGAGTGGGGTTTCCTTTCATACCCACTGATTTCTCCTCCTGAATAGATCAAACGGGAAGAGGAATATTTTGGGAGGTGAAACCAACAACTTCATAGGGTTTGAATGATAGGTTGTTGTTTTTTAAAGTGCTTTGAGACTGATTTTGGTCCATGAAATTCCAACCCTGGAAGGCAAGTCTTTGCCGAAATATTGAAAACAGACAAAAGAAGCAGTGTGTTCCTACCAAATCTTGAGCCCGAAACTAAAGAGCTTTGAAAAATTGTGTGGAAGATGGTATGATAAGACTTGTGGCTTGCCATTTCTGATTTTACACACCTTGGGCTGTAAATCTTTCACCTGTCAATGAAGTCAGGTAGAGAAAAGGAGAAAACACAAGCCTGTGAGCTGGCAATGTTACATTCGGCAGACCGCTCTCTTAGGATCAATACTGTACTTTCAGATGATATATTGTCAGGTGGAAAAATTCAGAGGAGAGAAGTAAATTAGAGAAATGCAAGGTTTGTTTGGAGGCTGCAACTTCACAGAAAGCCATTTGATCTGGCAGAGGGAGGTTCTTAATAAAGAAGCTGGTTCTTAATCCTGAAGTGAATAAACTCAAGTAGAAACTGGAGTTGATGAAGGATGGTCTTAACCTAAAAGGTATCCGATTAAAGGAAAGTTCTAAAAAAAAAAGATCCTCTCATTTTAGGTGGGTGATGATAAATTCAGCAGATACATTTTTTCCCCCTTTCCCTGAAACCCATCTTTAAAGATGGAGCTAACAAGCTGAAAAAATTAAAAGCTTTTAAAGGAACATATTCGCAGTAAATCCCACTAAGAATATAAATGAAATGTAGGAATGAAACAGAATCAGAATAGAACTGGGAGGGACTTTGGAGGTCTTTGAATCCACCCCACTACTCAAGCAGGAGACTCTGATTGATAGATAGGTGCCAGTCCAGTCTTTTCTTAAATACCTCCAGCGATGAAGCATCTACCATTTCTGAAGGCAAGCTGGTTTATTGTTCTCACTGTTAGAAAGTCTTTAATTCCAGGTTGCTCCTCTCCTTGATTAATTTCCATCCATTGTTTCTTGTCTTCCTTCTGGTGCTTTGGAAAATAAGTTGACCCCCTCTTCTTTGTGGCAGTCCCTCAAACACTGGAATACTGCTATCATGTCTCCCTTATTTCTTCTTTTCTTTAGACTGGCCAAACCCAAGACCTGCAGCTGTTCTTCAAATGTTTTTGTCTCCAGGCTGTTAATCATCTTAGTTGCTCTTCTTTGCACTGTTTCCAAAGTCTCAACATCTTTTTTGAAATATGGTGACCAAAACTGGATGCAGAATTCCAGGCGTGGTCTTACTAAGGCTTTATAAAGCAGTACTAATACTTCATGTGATTTTGGTTTTATGCTTCCGTTTATACAACCAAGGATTATATTAGCTTTTTTGGCTGCTGATGTCACTGCATGTTTTCTTTTAGTTCGTCCGGAAAGTTCATTTCTAATTGTACATCTCTTTCTGCTCTGCACCTGTGTTATTATCTTATCATGTAACCATAGTGAATCCAGCTATGTCCACCTACATTATGGTTTCAGACTGTTTTGTGCGCATGCCTAACAAAAGTTTCTCACAGTTACTTCTTTACCTTTTCTCTTCTGCCTGATGAGAGAATGTAGTCAGTTTAGGTCTTTTGTTTTCTCATTAAAAGTTTTACTATAGAATATTCCTCGGATTTCTTTTCTTTGATATTCCCCATGCAAATGAACCATGGTCCATCCTCCTCTGGTTGGAATGTTAATTGTTCCAAAACAGTCTGGTTTAATGTGGTACTTATGTCTTTCTGACAAACTAAATTCAATGGGCTTTATTAAGTCCAAAACAGATGAATGCGTGTTTACAAAAAGATCTGATAATAGGTATGAGATAATTCTTGTCTATGTTGATGATATTGTTTATATTGGTCCAAATAAGCAGATGAGTGAATGTTTTGCTAAAGCTTTACAACAGTTTTTCACATTGAGGTCTTTAGGACATATTAACACTTATTTAGGTGTTCAAGTTACCAAAACTCAGAAGGGTTTTTTTTTTCTTACACAGGAAGATAAGATTGAACAACTATTGCATCACTGCAACATGAAGGATGCTAAACCAGTGAGTATACCCATGCAAACCGATTTTCACAACTTGGCACATGAACCAAGTCCTGAGTTCGAAGATCAAAACACTTTATCGTTCAGTCATTGGGTCGCTGCTATATATTAGTAGTTGGACTAGACCTGACATTGCACTTAGTGTTAATCTCCTATCACGACACGTAGGCAAGGCAAAACAGTTTCATTGGACATGTGTTAAGAAATTATTGAGATATCTAAAACACACCAAAGACATGAAGTTGTTGTTAGAACCCACACATACTGACTATGCAGAGTTATGTTGTTATGCAGATTCAGATTGGGCAAGTGATAAGAAATCACGTAAAAGCACTTCAGGTTATATGATGTTTTTAAATGGATGTCCTGTTTACTGGCATGTGTGTAAACAGAATTTTGTTTCTTGTTCCTCTACAGAAGCTGAGTATGCTTGTGTTTCAGATGCATGTAATTCTCTAACGTGGTTTGATGCCTTAGTCACAGATATCTGGACACCTCCGATTTGACCAATCACTGTGATGGAGGACAACGAATCTGTGGTTTATATATCTGAGAATCGCTTTACAGGTTCCAGGTCTAGACACATTGACATCTGTTACCAAAACATGAGACAAGCAGTTAAACAAGGTTTTGTCAAATTGCAGTATGTGTCTACACATGACCAAATTGCTGATATGTTGAACAAGCCACTTCCTACAGCCCAACATGAGTATCTGCGTGAGAAGATGTGCCTTACCTGAGTCTTCACTTTGCTGACGAAAGAAGGGGATGTCACTGCATGTTTTTTTTAGTTCGTCCGGAAAGTTCATTTCTAATTGTACATCTCTTTTTGCTCTGTGTTATTATCTTATCATGTAACCATAGTGAATCCAGCTATGTCCACCTACGTTATGGTTTCAGACTGTTTTGTGCGCATGCCTAACAAAAGTTTCTCACAGTTACTTCTTTACCTTTTCTCTTCTGCCTGATGAGAGAATGTAGTCAGTTTAGGTCTTTTGTTTTCTCATTAAAAGTTTTACTATAGAATATACCTCAGATTTCTTTTCTTTGATATTCACCATGCAATTGAACCATGGTCCATCCTCCTCTGGTCAGAATGTTAATTGTTCTGCAACAGCTGCCACACACTGAAGTCTCATGTTTAAGTGACCGTCCACTAGGACTCCAAGGTCCCTCTCACAGTTATTGTTTTTGAGCCAGGTTTGATCTAATCTGTACTTGTGCCTTTGGTTTTTCCTGCCTTGGTGTAAAAGTAGTGAAGCAAGGTCCAAAAATCCAGGCAAGAGAAGGCCTACATCTCATTCAAAATATCTGGACAATGATAGTGGAATCAACCTTGAAAGGAGAAGTTACTTCAGCCCTGGGAGGAGAAACAGTCACAAAAGAAAGTTCTGCTGGAGTTCAGAAAAGAAGAAATATCAAAGATGATGGAGTAAAAAACATCACCCATTCAGGTGTACATGTAGGTCAGAAAGGACAAGGAGTCAACAGGATGCAAAATATGTCCAAGAAAGAAAAAGGGCCTTCAATTCCAGGAAGTGGGCTGCAATGCTGCCAAAAAAAGAGAAAGAAGGAACCAAGAACTTATTGGGAGGTTAAGTGATTGGTTGTAGTTGCAAAGAAATTTATGAGTGCCCTGAATGAATGATAATGATGATGGTGATGATGTTATCCTTTCAGTTGTGTCTGACTCTTGGCGATTCTATGGGCCAAGTCTCTCCACATCTTCCAATCTTGCACTGCTTCCTTGAGTTTTTCTATGCTCGGGCTGGTGTCAGCTTTGAAGGTGTCCAGCCACACCATGTTCTTTGGCGGCCTTGTTTCCTTTCACTGCTAACTCTTCCAAACACAATTGCTTTCTCCAGTGAATTCCCCCACATAACATGGCCAAACTAAGTGAGAGCAGCACTGTGATTTTGCCTTCCAGTGCCATGAAGGTGTTATGCACTCCAATACTTGCTTGTTGATCATCTTTCCTGCCCAAGGAATATGCAGGAGGTCCATTTTCTGGGTGTTTTTTTTCCTTTCTTGAAGATGGGGAACACATCAGCCCTTTTCCAGTCCTCTGGTACTTCCACGGTGGTCCAGGATTTATGGAGGATGTGGTGCAACCGTTCTGAGATTACTTCTGCCAGCTCTTTCAGAACTCTGGGATATAGCCTGTTGGATCCCGGTGATTTATATTCATCAAGGTTGGATAGATGCTCCCTTACCATTTTCTTGCTTATTTTAATTTTTGTTTCTGGTATGTCTTTTGCAGTGTTGTTGTTGTTGTTGTGTGTGTGTGTGTGTGTGTGTGTTGGGTTGTAGTTTCTTTTTGTGTGAAGAAGACTGACACAAAGTATGAGTTAAGCAGCTCTGCTTTCTCCCTATTGCCTGCAATTTCTTTACCATCTTCTCCCTTTAGCAGGCCTGCAGTTTCCTTGATTTTTTTTCTTGTTGTTAATATGCTGGAAGAAGCTTTTTTTTATTGTCCTTGATTTCTGTTGCTAGCCTTTGTTCGTTTTGAGCCTTTGCTTTCCTGACTTTGTCTTTGCAAGCTCTGGCTGTCTGCTAGTAATCAGCTTTAGTTATGTGCCCCTCTTTCCATTTTTTGTAATTGTCCTTTTTGTCTTTTAGTTTGTTAGTGAGTTCTTTGTGCAGCCACACTGGTTTCTTCTTGGATTTCTTGTTTTTCTTTCTCAGTGGTATTGTGCTGGTTTGGGCTTTTGTGATCACGTTTTTCAGGGTTTCCCATGCTTTCTGGGTTGTTTTCCTCTTTTTTCATCCATGGGATTTTTCCTAGATTCTCTCTTAGTTTGTTAAAGTTGGCTCTTTTGAAGTTTGGGACCTTGGTTGGATTGTTTTCTATTGCTGGTGTTTGCATTATGTTAAATTCTAGTATGACATGATCACTTTCGCCCAGGGTTCTGGTAATTTTGATTCCCTCTATCACTTCTTCTCTGTTTGTAAGGATTAAATCCAGTATAGCTTTACATCTAGTTCCCTTCTCCACCTTTTGAGTGACAAAGTTTGTCAGCTAGGTTGGTTAGGAATCTGTTTGATCTCCCACTCACTGCAGAGTTTGTCTCCCAGTTGATACAGTATCTAGGTAGTTGAAGTCTCCCATTACTACTGTGGTGTGCTTCCTACATGCATTTGTTAGTTGGTTGGCAAAAAAGTCCGTCTATTTCATCTGATTGTTTGGGTGGTCTGTAACAAACAACTAAGGCAATGTCACTTTTGTTTTCTTTTATATTAATCCATATACCTTCTGGAGAGATTTTGTCTTGGGTCGTGTGCATTTCTGCAGATATGTAGTGTTCTCTTACATATACTGCAACTCCCCCTCCTCTTTTTATAGACCTGTTTCTTTTGAACAATTTGTATCCATCCATCCATCCATCCATCCATCCATCTGTCTGTCCATTCCATTCATGGGTTTCATCCCACCAGGTTTCTGTTATGCCAACTATGTCATACCCTCCTTCATGCACTATTGCTTCCAGTTCACCCTGTTTGTTCCTCAAGCTTTGAGCGTTTGTGTATAAGCATTTAAGATTTTTATGCCTGTCCATGGGGGTATTTCCTGTGTCTGCTGGTTGTTGTTTGAGTTCTTTTTTTCCATCTCCGCTTACCTCATTGTTTGATTTGCTTTCTTGGGATTTGTGATTGGTTTTGGGTTCTACAGTTTACAGAGATTGGTCACCTCCCCCCTCAGTTTTAGTTTAAAGCCCCCCTGATGAGCTGGGCCAATCTTTTTCCAAGTATATTTTCCCCTGTTTTCGTGAGATGTAGCCCATCCCTTGCCAATACTCCTTTGTATAGGAAGTGCAGTCCATGATCCAGGAAACCAAAGTTTTCTTGGGGACACCAGCCCTTTAGTTAATGATTTATTAAACAAATTACACCTTGTTTACGTCTGTACATGGAAGTGGATTGACTTTATGCAGAGTGGTTCTTACGGTTGTGCAAACATCATTTTCCTAATCAGCAACACCTTTTTTCTTCATTGCTGCCACAGATCAAAATGCTACAATGTGAGGCTTAGGCAGAAGGGGAATTAACTGTTAAACGCTATCACCGTTTTCAATTGTTCTCGGGGTTGGCCTTAACATCCATTAAATTAGTTGGGAGAATGAGAAAGGCCAATAGGCAGGGAGTCCAGTTCCCAAGCAACTCAAAGAGGGAGGGAGGACTTTGCTAGTTCTGTCGGATGCACTGATGGAATCTTCCCAGCAGTGTCTCATATTAGCTGAAGTTTGCCAGGCAGCAGGAAAACTCATAAAAAGTGTGATAATATAAATTGGCTGGACTGGGAGTGAACAAAGATCCCTCACATTAATGACAGCTTATTTTACAGATGTTGCTCAGCTGGTAGAAAACAGATTTACACTCAGCAGCTCCTTACAGCACAAATGTTAGGGTGGAATCATGCCATATTAGCATCTTTGGCTTCTATTCTAATTTGACTGCTTTTAATAGCAGTTCTTTTTTTTTGCCCAGCAAAAAAGTGACTTCTGGGCTGGAAGAGATTCCCTTTATATGTATGAATGAATCAGAAAATCAGAAAAAAAAATCACCTCCATGAAATGGAGGATCATTGGATAACTATTTACCTTGCTTTTCAATCCTTCCTTCAACAATTATTTTCTAAGATACATCAGGCTGATAAAGAATGACTGGCCCAATGACATGGATGGACTTGTATCTGGATTACCCAAGTCCAAATCCAAGCAATTCTCCATATCAACACTAGATGGCAGCCAAGAGAGAGTGTTCTAAAACTCTTTGCTGTCATCTAGTGGCCATCTGAATTTTCGTAGCTCTTAACTTTCTGCTTTCACTGACCAGATTCTTATCAGGTCCATTATAATATAGACAATGTTTCAATGCCAATGTAATGTTCTGATAGATATCATGTTTTCCCGAAAGTAAGGCCTACACCAACAATAAGCCCTAGCTTGATTTTTTGGGGTAGGCCTAATATAAGCCCTATCCCAAAACTAAGTCCTAGTTTGGGGGCGAGGCACACACCTAAAAATTAAGCTAGAGCAAGGGTGGGGGTGTGGAGCTGCCCCACGTGCCCTGCACCCATTTACCTTGCAGCTAGGCCTCTCCTTGCTTGCCCACTTCTTCTAATGAGGCCTCTTCTGTAGCCAGGTTTGTATTTCTCAGTCACAAGGCTTTCCAGAAGGCCTGTGCAGCCAAGAACCAAGCTATGGATTCAATTCATATTTCTGTTCTGCAAGACCTCAGCAGCCGAGCGCCAAGCTATGGATTGAATCCATACCTCGGTACTCAACTGCTTAGGCCTTCTGGAAAGGCCTGACTGAAAAATGCAAGCATGAAAGCAGCTGTAGAACTTCGGCCCCAGAAGAAGTGGACCAGCTGTCGGTGCCGGAGATGATTTAAGGCCTACCCTGAAAATAAGACCTGGTGCCTCTTTTGGAAGCAAATAATAATAATAATAAGACCTGGTCTTATTTTTGGGAAAACATGATAATAGCCATTTATAGAAATTGTGCTTCTATCTAAATGCTGTACAACAAAACTAGTCTCGCTAAGTCTAAGCAGTCAATATACTGTAGATACAATTCATGCTCTCCTCTCCATATTGTTAAAAAGATAAAAATGTCAGACCATCCAAGTGACATATAAAGTTAGACTTGTGCTTTCTTCTGCTGCCCTTTGCTCTCCTACGCCTTACATATCCAGCTCTTCATTAGCTACATTATTAACGTGTATCAGAGAGTGCTACCTAATCCAATCAGCTAAGAAGTCATCCTTGTTTGTATGGGCTTTCTTTGCATATATCGTAGAAAACATTTCAAATTTTAAGCATTATGCTTTTATAGAACCTTTGGGAGGGATGAGGGGATAAAAGTCATTTTTTGGTGTAGACAGGCAAGTGATCAACATAATTGCAAGTCCAATGGGAGTAAGTTGATTATATATATATTTTTTCCCTTACTGTACAGTCTTCCCTTCCTATGGCACCTTTGATCGACCCCTTTGGCCCTCGCTCCAATTAAAATGAAGTTTAGCTGTGCAAAAGGTTTTTCTAGCAATTTGGGGGCAACTTAATACCTGGGTCCACACACTGCACTATGGCCATGTTAACTGGGGATCGTTGGCTTAATTGTAATTGGATTGTGCCACGTTATGCCTTACAGGTAAAGGTAAAGGAATCCCTATGGATTTTACTCTGCTAGTCATTGTTGACTATAGGAGACAGTGTTTGTGTCCATTTCCAGGGCCAGTGCTTGAGTGCAAGTAGAGGGAGAAGAACTCAGAGTTACCATTTGCAGAACAATGGAAGATATAATGGGCATTACACACCGAATGCTTAATTCATTATTTCGTTCTTTGTCCATTTCAGAAGGGAAAGGGATAAAACGTACAGTAGGTAGCAACACTTAGTAAACCTTCATTGAGCCATAAAAGTTAAGCATCAGTATTTCAATGGAAGACCACCCACACTGACATGGAAGGACTTAGATTAGTCTAAGGAGGTGACAAAGACAATAACACAAATAACTACATGGAAGTTTCTAAAAGGTTCTGAAGAAATGAATTTAGCTTAAGGGACCCTGTGTATTATAAATGACAAGGAACTGAACCGCATTTGAGTTGTGATTTTAAGGTAGGAAGGGTGACCATTTGCAACTGATATCTGTTTGATCTTTTATTCTTTAGGTTGATTCATTTTTTGCTTTCTTCAGTACTCAACTGGAGCTCCATTTATTTGGTTTCAGAACCTCAAATATTTAAACAAACAATTCTAGTATCTGCAAGTGGTCTCGATTTAAGGGTCAACCTAAGCACAGTGGTAAATTGAGCAGATATTTTTTGTAGGGTAAAATTCTATGCATTAGAGGAGGTTATGTCAGGAGTGTCAAACTGCTGGCCTGTGGGCCGGATGCACCATGCTGAAACTGTGCCCACCCTATTGCCAGCAATGGAAAAAAGTCACGATATGTCGCAACATGTCAGGTGATGTTGCAAGTTTGACACCCCTGGTTCAGTTATTTCTAGAGAGTCCCTGAAAACTTACTTAATTTCTTTCTTTCTTTCTTTCTTTCTTTCTTTCTTTCTTTCTTTCTTTCTTTCTTTCTTTCTTTCTTTCTTTCTCTCTCTCTCTCTCTCTCTCTCTCTCTCTCTCTCTCTCCCTCCCTCCCTCCCTCCCTCCCACCCAGACTTTTATTAAGGAACACTATAAATACTGTAATGTTGAACTCTCTCAGTACAATAAGCAGATACATAAAACTGCCCTCGCTGGATACATCCAGTAGTAGAGAAGAGAAATCTTGCTCTACTGCTATCATCCATGTTTATCAAACACTCCCAATAATGCTAATCTTTAAACAACCCCAGGAATCAACTGATTATTACTAGGACAAACAGACAAATTTATTGCCTCCAGTTAGATAACAGAAGCCAAGAAAACACCAATTCCCTGCAAATGTAGTCTTAGACAATAGTAGATAAATGTACTATTGTGCTAGGATCTTTTTTCAGAGTGTCTTCCGATTAACTTTAATTGTTTAAATTTCAAGAAACATTTGAAACTCCATAAGGAGACATTGCACTAAAGACTGTAAGATAAGCTTATGCAATTTGTGATTCAGGAAGTCAATTGTCAACTATGAAGGGTGGTAGATTATTAGCAGATTCTTTATTTTTGTTACAGTTGTTACAGCATTTATTATTTTTTAATAAATTTTGCATTTGTGTGCAACATATTGTACATCTTTGGACTATGCAACTATTTGAGCACACAAAACTTTTGCCTTTTTTATTTCTAAATGACTCTGTTGAACTTTACTATTTTGGTTCTTAATTTCTACAGAATGACTATATGATCATCCTTTAAAACAAAGTCCTTATAAAAACATAATTAAGTTCCAGTAAGGTCTTAAATCATCTGACAAAGTCTCTTTTCCTTACTTTCAAAAGCTGTAAGGAAATAATATCCTAACATTCTCAAAGTTTCTCCATTTATTCTCCAAATATACAACAACATTTGTTCAACATATTCAACATCAAATCCTTCCCATGTGTTAGAAATATAATTAATATCATTTTTATTGACCACATATTAAAAAATATTTTGGCTGGAGAATATGCCATTACTAATCCTTCCATAGTCTGTGCGTAACTTGCAGCTGATATTTGTACAAGATTAACAACTATCTTTGAATCTTAATAGGCACAATATTTATTGGCTTTCTAAAAATGTCATCTTCTGGATGATATGTTACTACTTTTTCTATCGTTTCATAAATAAACTGATTAAATCTTGTACAACTGAAAGTAATCCTGTAGCTAACATTTCTATATCATACTATATGAGAATAATTCGGCTATATAGTTCTTATTTTTAGAGTGATGTGCTGCTGGTAAATTAACTTGAAGCCTGTACATTAACATCAATCTAAATATTAAATGGTCACCTTCACAATATCTTCATTCAGCACTTGTTTTTTTGTTTGTTTTAATATTTGCCTTTATTTTTTTTTCTTGATCAATACATCATTAAGATAACACCAGTTCCTCCAATATGCTCAAAGGTGTGTTGGATCATTCTCTAACAAACTGTGAACAGATGAATTATTACCAAATGGTGATAATTTAAAATAGTTTGCAAAGCATTTCAATAACTTCATCTATAAAAAGTACATGAAAATGTTCTCTTAAAGGAGTCATCTTCTCATTTCTTGGATCAATATAAACCCTGATATGTTATTTTCTGGATTAATCTCTGTTGTTGGTTCCACAACTTTAACAGCTCCTTTCATTTGAGTTCTGTTCTTTGGACTCTCAGTGAAAAAGGGAACTTTCTAAAAGCATAAATTACTGGAAGGTAAAGAATTCAGATCTTGAAATGCATTTTTAAAATGGCCAAAGCTATTAATACTCCCTTTTACTAAATTTACATGTTGTTCCGACTTCAGTTACCTTCATTAAAATCTACAATAGCTTTTGCATCAAAACCCAACTTTTGAAATTCCACAGTGAAAGTTATATCATTCCCCCCAAAAGTTCACATGTGCATAATACCCTTAAATTCTGCCCAAAATAAGCAACCATTCTAAAATATTATTATTATAATTATTGTAAAGGATTAACTTACAATTCATTGTAAGTATTGCTGAATGACACACCTTACATCTTATAAGTCTCTCATAAAGTGACATGATCTAAAAGAAGTTCTAATCTATGAACTTGACTCGTGATATGTTGTAGATCATGATCTCAAAACAGACAACAGAACAAAATAGAATAGAATAAAATAGAATAGAATAACAGAGTTGAAAAGGACTTGCATCCACAATTACTGAAGGCAAGCCTTCCACCGGTTAATTGTTCTCACTGTTAGGAAGTTTCTTCTTAATTCCAGGTTGCTTCTCTTCTTGATTAGTTTCCATCCATTGCTTCTTGTCTTGCCTTCTGGTGCTTTGAGAATGGATTGACCTTATCTTCTTTTGTGGCAGCCCCTCAAATAAAGCTTTCCAAAAAAAAAAAAAGCTTTCTCCAAAGCTTTCCAGTAATCCTGAATGCACAGTACACCAGAATCTCTCTAGATCCTAATCTACTGCTCAATGTTGCCGCTATTGTTTTGGTCCTAGATTCATATCACTCCAGTAAAATATTTCATATCAAAATGACCTTGGAGAACATTGGGAGCAATCAGAGAAAAGTGGGCATGTCTACAGCAGCCAAAACCAGTTAGATCTCAGAAAAACAACATATTTCACGCAAGGCTTGTCTTGGGAGGAGATAGAAAAGATTATTTCCAGATTGTATTAGGAAAAGCTGAAGTCAGCTGGTGTCGGCTACATTCTGGAGATGATGCAACTGAGTTTTTAAGAATGATTCTCCGACTAAGTTTAGGGGACATATGAGCTAAGCTTCCATGAATCAAATCCACTTCATCTCCATTTTTATTAAGTTGAAAAGGCCCTATAAGCAGTATGTAATGAATGATCACGCAAGTAACTAAATTCATTATTTCTTAGAAAGTTGTTTCTAAATATTACTTCTTCTCACTTGATTCCTTGGGCCTCTTTGCTGATGATGCTTACTTTGCATCAAATACCTGAAAATTATATGTGAAATACTGGGAGAAATCCAGATATAAGTTTCATGATCCCCACTGCAGAAATCTACATAATTATACAGATTATAGAGATTGCATAGTCATACTAATTCTCTCCTAAAACTGATGCAATTAAAAGATAGCAGTGCTTCTAAATTAAAACTTGAAATTTGCATTTGAAAGATAATGATAAGATAAATCAATAGAACTTGGTGAACTGAAAATGTGGCATTTTAGGAAAGGAAGGAAGGAAGGAAGGAAGGAAGGAAGGAAGGAAGGAAGGAAGGAAGGAAGGAAGGAAGGAAGGAAGGAAGGAAGGAAAGAAGGAAGATTTAAAGGCAGCAGAATCCAAATGAGCAAACTCTTTTATATCTGCTGTAAAATTCAGATGATAAACTTTTTAATGTCCTTCCTCACAAGCTACATGCAATGCGTCCATGTAACATCTATAGGGCATCAGTTTGCTGCATCAGTTGTCCACAGTTCTTCGTACACATTTACACTGAATGTCTGCAAAGGAAGCTAGTGAACATTTATAGTTTTCCCATTAGAATTCTCTTGGGTCTGTGATCTGTGTGACTTGGGGAGCAGAAAGAATTCTTTTTCAGAAGAGGTCTGGGTTGTTTGGTTCCTGCTTCCAAAAACTAAACTTTGATGGATGAGCTAACTTCTGCAAGGTCAACATCCAAAGCATATCTGGTGACCCCAAGGTGAAAAGGAGGAAGCATTCTCTCTATCAGTTTTGTTCTCCTGGACTGTCATTAATTCCAAGGCCTATGCTGGCATCAGAACAGAGACTGCCATTGATTCCAAGGCCTATCTTAATGATAACTTTATTGTCACTTTGAATGTACACCAATCGGCATACATCAAAATGAAATTTCGTTGCATACAGCTCTCAAAGGGTCACCACCTCCGATATATACTCCTTGTTCGTGGCCCACTCAAATTTCACATTGTCCATTTTAGTCTCTAGGGAGTGAACAATGGCAAACAGGACAGATGGAAATGGGGCTCTATGTGGATTAGCCCTCAAGTTAGCTTGTATTCTGACAACCTCGCCTTCTTTCCTTTTTCTGATCCTGACTCTTCCACCTTTTCCTTTAAGAGGCCTTGCTTCTTTTCGCCCCTGGAGCACGCTGCCGCCGCCACCAACTCCTCCAAAAGCCTCTCTCTCTTCCTCTGGGCCTGCCGACAGCCTTATCCAGTTCCTTCGCTCCATACGCTCCAGGTCCTCTCCTCCTCTGCCTCCTCTGGAAACAGCCCTGATTTGCAGTAGAATCCATCACTGGGCCAGCAGTCAGATCTTGCTGCTGGCAGAACAAATTCAAACAGCGCCAACGACTTTTAACGGTCTCACCAACAGTTCCAAAACAACTAGAAACTCGCCAGGCCAGCAAAGATTGTTGGTCGTATGTCGTATGTTACCTTAGTTCCACCATGTTGCTCAAACACATTAAAATTTCCTGATCATGTGGCCTATAGCCCTTACTATCCCTCCCAAAACTATTTGCCTTCAAGAGCCAATGCAGCCGCAGCCATTCCAGGCACCGCCATCTTAGATCAAGTATCAGAACAGAACAGAACAGAACAGAACAAAACACAATAACAGAATCATAAGGCATCTTGGAAGTCTTCTAGTCCAAGCCCCTGCAAAAGCAGGAGGCCCTGTAACATACTGGACAAATTGCTATCCGATCTCTTCTTAAAAACCTCCAATGATGGAGCACCCACAACTTTTGAAGGCAAGCCATTCCACTGGTCAATTGTTCTGTCAAGAAATTTCTCCTTAGTTCTACATTGCTTCTCTCCTGGATTTGTTTCTACCCATTGCTTCTTGTTCTGCCTTCTGGTACTTTGGAAAATAGGTTGACCCCCCCTCCTCTTTGTGGCAGCCCCTTAGATATTGGAATGTTCAAAGGTGTGGAAAGAGGTGCTCAGCAGGACTCGGAGGAGCATTGAAATGCTCAGAAGTTGTTGAAGTCCAAATCTGTCTTTGTTGCAAATCCAGAACTGACTTGCACACGGAAACCTTGTGCTCTGTTGAGTGTACTAACATTGTCCCTCTATTTTTCAAAAAAGAAAGGAAGGAAGGAAGGAAGGAAGGAAGGAAGGAAGGAAGGAAGGAAGGAAGAAAGAAAGAAAGAAAGAAAGAAAGAAAGAAAGAAAGAAAGAAAGAAAGAAAGAAAGAAAGAAAGAAAGAAAGAAAGAAAGAAAGAAAGAAAGAAAGGAAGGGTGGGTGGGTGGGTGGGTGCTATGAGGTGGAACAGACCGAAACTGAATATTATACAGTAAGCTTCCATATGGAGTAGAAACCATTCATGAACCAGTCATGCGGTTGGAACCGACTTAGCTGACAATGTTTAGCTGCTATTGTTTCAAGGGGCAAAGCATTCACAAAACACTTTGTAAATCAAAACCTCCTTTGCATTATGGCCCATTAAAACCACCTGGAATCGTACAAAGATGGTTCACACAAAGACATCCCCCCCCTAGCTTTCTCTAATTTCCATTTCTTCTTCCTCAGCTCCCCTTGCTGTGCGACTTGCTGAAATGCTGTGGCTGTTTCTTCTTTTCATCGCAAGGACTCCTGGGTCAGGCGCCAAGCTAAATGTTTATTTTTCTAACTGCTTTATAGTGGAGTTTGGTGAAAAGACTTGGCATGGTGCAGCCATGGTTTAATTTTAAGCCTGACAGCAGAGTTGGCCTCTGTGTGTGAGTGTGTGTAATTTAGTTGCTGTGCTACTGAAGTCTATGGAAGATTAATGAATGGTAAGTTTTTGTGGCACATTTGAAGAGATGCAGGATAATGCAAAACCAGCTACCATCTGTTCATGCTGTCTCTTACAGCTCTTTTAAAGAATACCATTATCAGCAGGAGATAAAGGAGCACAATGGCTTTAAATATTCATATTTTACAGTTGGCCAGGAGGATGTCTTCTCATACCGAACAGGTCCACGGATACTGTTTTGCATTGAGAGAATGCTTTCTGTGTCAGCACTTCACACCCTGAAGCGTACTTGGGGGGTGTTGCTGGAATAATAATTACAATGTCCTTAGACTATGGAGCCCAAAGGGCA
Source organism: Vipera berus (assembly GCF_964194415.1). Taxonomy (NCBI): domain Eukaryota; kingdom Metazoa; phylum Chordata; class Lepidosauria; order Squamata; family Viperidae; genus Vipera; species Vipera berus. The sequence goes on from NC_138206.1 coordinate 111,865,740, forward strand.
AGGATTTTGCTAGAAAAAAAGGAAGACCCAAGTAGAGTTTGGGCTACCTGATTCTTGTTGGTGATCTGCAGGAGTATGTATGCCCAGCAATTCTTGCTCCTGTTTAAAAACAATGGGGGGAGAGACTCATGTTGTGGTGACTTAACCCTTCTCAGGATTAATCTACTCTCCAATATTAGGTACGCTGGCCAAGCAAATTGCTTTTCTTTCTGACTTTTTGACCAATTTCCTCATGTTAAGTCACTGTGGGCCAAAGTTCATTCTCCACCTGCACGTAAGGGGGGGGGGAAGTGTTTTATGGAAATCATCCTGATCTTTCTCAAATCAAATGTTATCTCTTTGTTCTCACCTATTCCAAAGGACGCTTGAGGACTATACATCCTTATTATCCCCCTGGAAGTGATCAATTCCAGCTAATTAAGAACTTTATTGCAAAGCCTGGAGTCATAGGAAGCTATCTTCTATGGGTGATTTTCAACTTGCATATCAAGAAGCTCGGAGAAGTGAACCAGCCTGTTTGCTAAGTGATGGGAGAATTTATTTCCCAGAACAATTTCACTGATAACCTAAGGTATTTTGCTGACTGTTAGTGACATAAAGCCTTGAGTTTTTATCACACATTCACACAACCTAAATGTAACCTTGAGAAGAAAGTCTCCTTATTTCATTTCCCTCACTTCTAGTTAATGACTAGAAATATCAGACTTTGAGAAAATGTTCAATTCCCTGCATATAGTTTGTTTTAGTTGATGCCATTTATCATCCTAGTTGGCTATCACTACTCCATGTAGATTGCCAGGATCAAAAACCTTCTCTACTTAAGTGAAAACTCACCATTACTCTCCTATTCAAATTGCAGATCAGTCATTCTCAAATTAGCTGAGCATTCCATATATACTGGGGATTCACACTTTTGACTCCTTAGTAGAACTTTACAGCACAGACCCTTCCTCCTCCTCCTCCTCCTCCTCCTCTGCCTCCTCCCCCTCCTTCACTTCCCCTTCCCGCTCCTCCACCTAACATTAAGAAAAGGGAGCAATCCTTTCGCTGTTGACAAAAAAAAAAATAAGCACCTTCATTCCATTTCTAAGTTTGCTTTGGACTGAAATGGATCTTCTTCAGGGATACCCCATTAAGAATTCCCAGTCTTTCTAGAGCAGGGGTGTCAAACTGCTGGCCTGTGGGCTGGATGCATTATTGTGAAACTGTGCCCACCCCATTGCGGGCAATGGCAAAAAAGTTGTGAGTTTGACACCCCTGTTCTAGAGTCTCAATAATCTTTTTTTTTTTTTTTTTAAAAAAGGCACACTGATTCCAGTGCCTGGTCCTTCTCAGAGATGGATTTAAAAAGTTGGTAGGAGGTTCAACAGTCTCCTCTCATTCATATGTAGAAGAGAAGCATCTACATTTGAGAAACTCTGCAGAGAGTTGGGAGAGCCTACTTTTCATGTTGGAAAACCTCTAGGAATGGAAGTGATTCTTCGTTGCATAAATGCGTCAAGGATGAGGAGACGAGGGCTGAATGACATCCTATTCCTCTTTGATAGGACAGCAGAGTTTCTCCTGCACCTCCGCCATTTACTTTGTTATTTCCACCTCCTCCATTTACTTCCACCTGTCTCTATTCTATTATCACAATCAGCAAATGTAGGACAGCCTCCTCCTTTGAGTTTAATTATTTGTCTTGGGAGAATAAAACAATTCTTTGGGGTATATACAGTACTGTAAATGAAAAATCAATTCCAGGGCTTCAGACTGCATAGAAAACCCCACACACCAAATTTACACATCAGAAATAAGTTACTTGAAATGCAAGGTCCTTATTTTTTTTCCAATTCTTTCATCAGAGCCTATTATTATACTTAAGCAGAAAATTATATCAAAATTAATACAGTGTGTGCAAAAATCTCTAATCATATATTATTCTTGATGAATGGTAAAATATTCGTATTCCATTAGCAATTCTATTCGGGGGTTTTTCCCCCCTTTGGGGACGATTAGAAGCAATTAAGGAGATTCCTCTCAAGTTGCAAAAATTAGACTTTTATTGTGTTTATCTTAAACTGTGTAATTGTCTTTGTAATTTAGAGGCTTGCATACAGTGCGGATGGCTTCTTTTCAACAGCTTTCATATACTCATAAACTCATATTAGTATGTTAAATCTTCACTTCGATATTTTCATCTATTATGCATTTGCAACCATTATTTCTCCATGATTTTGGAAGAAATGCCGAATTATTCACCCTGGGGAATTCCCCCACTTTACAAAAAAATCATGTTTTCAAAATTCTGGCACTGCCCTTCTAAGACACATTTTAAAAGCAAGTTATGATTATCAAATCACAACTCCCCTGTTAAACTATGTTGGGCTCACAGGCAAATCAATCTTCATGGCTTGATTAGAATAGAATAGAATAGAATAGAATAGAATAGAATAGAATAGAATAGAATAGAATAGAATAGAATAGAGTAGAGTAGAGTAGAGTAGAGTAGAGTAGAGTAGAGTAGAGTAGAGTAGAGCAGAGTAGAGTAGAATAGAATAGAAGTAGAGTAGAATAGAATAGAATAGAATAGAATAGAATAGAATAGAATAGAATAGAATAGAATAGAATAGAATAGAATAGAATAGAATAGAATAGAATAGAATAGAAGTAGAGTAGAATAGAGTAGCGTAGAATAGAAGAGAGTAGAGTAGAGTAGAATAGAATAGAATAGAATAGAATAGAATAGAAGCGGAACGGAACGGAACGGAACAGAACAGAACAGAACAGAATAGAATAGAATAGAATAGAATAGACGGTGACCAGAATAGAATAATGGGCATAACATAATTGCAAACAGAGTTTGATACCAAATGGTTGCAAATGGGTGATGCAGAAGGAGATTCACATGGGGAAGCTATAGGGGTGGGACTAGGGGGACGAGCAAAATATTTCTTAACACTTTCCTTCTTCACTATATGTTTATTCTCACCAGTTGCTCTGATCTTCTGTTTAATTCCAGTGGTGTTTTTTTTTCTGCTGCCATCCCAGAGCAGTTTTATCCTACATGTGGTTTAAAAGGTGGTCAATTTTTTTTCCAAAGGAAATATAAGTTCAGTCTTAGTCCCTTTTTAGTAGTTTCTCAGGGTTTGTTTACTGCCTTGCAGCTTGTAAGAGACAACCAGGATTTAGGCATTACTAAGAACTAATAGGAATATGATCTTTACGTTCCATCTGAGAATGTTAATTATGCCCATAACTGTACTTCCTTTCCTGACAGCTACACACATTATTCATGAGAGCCCTCTGATATGACCCCCCCCACTTCTAAGTGTAGGTCAGCATGGATTTTCGTGAATGCAAGGGACCTTAGTTCCATTTTTTTTAGCTAAGTAAAGGTAAAGGTAAAGGTTCCCCCGCACATGCGTGCTAGTCGTTTCCAACTCTAGGGGCCGGTGCTCATCTCCGTTTCAAAGCCGAAGAGCCAGCGCTTGTCTGAGGACATCTCCGTGGTCATGTGGCCGGCATGACTAGACACCAAAAGCGCACGGAACGCTGTTACCTTCCCACCATAGTGGTCCCTATTTTTCTACTTGCATTTTTACGTGCTTTCGAACTGCTAGGTTGACAGAAGCTGGGACGAGTAACAGGCGCTCACTCTGCTATGCGGCACTCGGGATTCGACCCGCCAAACTGCCAACCTTCCGATCGACAAGCTCAGCGTCCTAACCCACTGAGCCACCCTTTTTTTTAGCTAGCCCAGCTTAAAACCATGGGACTTGTTGATTAAGATCAATTAACTTTAAGGACTCCATTCTGCAAGTCTCTAATAAGATGCTGATATTATTTAAATAGCTTTGAATCACTCTTGAGTCCTACTGGAGTTGAGTTGGCCAAGGAAAGTTGGTTTCATTAAAAACAAGGACTATGACTGTGTCAGAATTTCCCTTATTCCTTATTTTGCAAATCATGGGAACAAACAAGCAAGCAAGCAAATGAAATTGAATATTTTTTTTTCCTATGGAGTTTCCTGTCCAGCCTCTCTCGATGAGTTTATGTCTGCCCATATGCAGACACCCCTTCATGGATTACTGCCTTGTCATGGCGAAGGGGCTTGCGTAATTCAATGAAGCTATGAGCTATGCCGTGCAGGGCCACCCAAGACGGACAGGTCATAGCAGAGAGTTCTGACAAAACGTGATCCACTGGAGAAGGAAATGGCAACCCACTCCAGTATCTTTGCCATGAAAACCCTATGGACAGTACCAAAAGGCAAAACGATATGACGCTGGAAGATGAGCCCCTCAGGTCGGAAGGCGTCCAATATGCTACTGGGGAAGAGCAGAGGGCTAGTACTAGTAGCGCCAGAAAGAATGAAGCGACTGGGCCAAAGCCGAAAGGACGCTCAGCTGTGGATATGTCTGGTGGTGAAAGGAAAGTCCGATGCTGTAAAGATTTTTTCTCCATAGGAACCTGGAATGTAAGATCCATGAATCAAGGCAAGCTGGACGTGGTCAAACAAGAGATGACAAGACTGAACATCGACATCTTAGGTATCAGCGAACTAAAATGGACAGGAATGGGTGAATTTAATTCAGATGACCATCAGGTATACTACTGCGGGCAAGAATCCCTCAGAAGAAATGGAGTAGCCTTCATAGTCAATAAAAGAGTAGGAAAAGCAATAATGGGATACAATCCTCAAAATGACAGAATGATCTCAGTTCGAATCCAAGGCAAACCATTCAATATCACAGTAGTCCAAGTCTATGCCCCAACCACTGGTGCTGAAGAGGATGAAATTGACCGGTTCTATGAAGCCCTACAGCACCTTATAGAACTTACACCAAAAAATGATGTCCTTATCATCATGGGGGATTGGAATGCTAAAGTAGGAAGCCAAAAGATAACCGGAATAACAGGCAAGTTTGGCCTTGGAGTACAAAATGAAGCAGGGCACAGGCTGATAGAATTTTGTCAAGAGAACACGATGGTCATAGCAAACACTCTTTTCCAACAACCCAAGAGACGGCTCTACACATGGACATCACCAGACGGTCAACACAGAAATCAGATTGACTATATGCTCTGCAGCCAAAGATGGAGAAGCTCTATACAGTCAGTAAAAACAAGACCAGGAGCTGACTGTGGCTCAGACCATGAGCTTCTTGTTGCAAAGTTTAGGCTTAAACTGAAGAAAGTAGGGAAAAGCACCAGGCCAGTCAGGTATGAATTAAATCATATCCCCATTGAATATACAGTAGAGGTGACAAATAGATTTAAGGAATTAGATCTGATAGACAGGGTGCCTGATGAACTATGGACAGAGGTTCGCAACATTGTACAAGAGGTAGCAACCAAAACCATCCCGAAGAAAAAGAAATGCAAGAAAGCAAAATGGCTGTCTGAGGAAGCTTTGCAAATAGCTGAGGAAAGGAGGGAAGCGAAAGGCAAAGGAGAAAAAGAAAGATACACCCAATTGAATGCAGAATTCCAGAGAATAGCTAGAAGAGATAAGAATGCCTTCTTAAATGAACAGTGCAAAGAAATAGAAGAAAACAATAGAATAGGGAGGACCAGAGATCTTTTCAAGAAAATTGGAGAGATGAAGGGAACGTTCAATGCAAAAATGGGCATGATAAAGGATCAAAATGGCAGGGACCTAACAGAGGCAGAAGTGATTAAGAAGAGATGGCAAAATTACACAGAAGAACTATACAAGAATGAGCTTAACATCCCTGATAATCACAATGAGGTGGTCACTGACCTCGAGCCAGACATCCTAGAATGTGAAGTGAAGTGGGCCTTAGAAAAGCTGAGCAACAACAAAGCTAGTGGAGGTGACAGTATTCCAGCTGAGCTATTCAAAATCTTAAAAGACAATGCAGTAAAAGTGCTACACTCAATTTGCCAGCAAATTTGGAAAACTCAACAGTGGCCACAGGATTGGAAAAGATCAGTTTATATTCCAATTCCAAAGAAAGGCAGTGCCAAAGAATGTTCAAACTATCGCACCATTGCACTCATTTCTCATGCTAGTAAAGTTATGCTTAAAATCCTACAAGCTAGACTCCAGCAGTATGTCGATCGAGAACTACCAGAAGTACAGGCAGGATTTCGAAGAGGCAGAGGAACTAGAGATCAAATAGCCAACATACGCTGGATCATGGAGAAAGCTAGAGAGTTCCAGAAAAACATCTACTTCTGCTTCATTGACTATGCTAAAGCCTTTGATTGTGTGGATCATAACAAACTGTGGCAAGTTCTTAAAGAGATGGGAGTACCAGAACATCTTATTTGTCTCTTGAGAAACCTATATGCGGGCCAAGAAGCAACAGTGAGAACTGGACACGGAACCACTGATTGGTTCCAAATTGGGAAAGGAGTCCAGCAAGGCTGTATACTGTCGCCTTGCCTATTTAACTTATATGCAGAACACATCATGAGAAAGGCAGGGCTAGATGAATCAAAAGTTGGAATTAAGATTTCCGGAAGAAATATCAACAACCTAAGATATGCAGATGATACCACTCTAATGGCAGAAAGTGAAGAGGAACTGAAGAGTCTCTTGTTGCGAGTGAAGAAGGAGAGTGCAAAAGTTGGGTTGAAACTAAACATTAAGAAAACCAAGATCATGGCATCTGGCCCTCTCAATTCCTGGCAAATAGATGGGGAAGAAATGGAGGTAGTGACAGATTTTATTTTCCTGGGCTCCAAGATCACTGCAGATGGGGACTGTAGTCAAGAAATTAAAAGACGCTTGCTCCTTGGGAGGAAAGCCATGGCAAATCTAGACAGCACACTAAAAAGCAGAGACATCACCCTGTCAACAAAAGTGCGTATAGTCAAGGCTATGGTCTTCCCAGTTGCAATGTATGGCAGTGAAAGTTGGACCATAAGAAAGGCTGAGTGCAAAAGAATTGAGGCCTTTGAACTCTGGTGCTGGAGAAGACTCCTGCGAGTCCCTTGGACTGCAAGGCGATCAAACCGGTCAGTCCTAGAGGAGATCAACCCTGACTGCTCTTTAGAAGGCCAGATCCTGAAGCTAAAACTCAAATACTTTGGCCACCTAATGAGGAGGAAGGACTCACTGGAGAAGAGCCTAATGCTGGGAAAGATTGAGGGCAATAGAAGAAGGGGACGACAGAGAATGAGGTGGCTGGATGGAGTCACTGAAGCAGTAGGCGTGAGTTTAAATGGACTCCAGAAGATGGTAGAGGACAGGAAAGCCTGGAGGAACATTGTCCATAGGGTCGCGATGGGTCGGACACGACTTCGCAACTAACAACAACAAATATGCAGACAGCAAGATTAATAACGTTTGCAAATATTATTTCTGATATTTCACAATTTTCCCCTCAATGTGTTTGATAAATACTATTTTTTGATATTTGATCAGCTCAGCTTAAATGAGACAAATTGCTGTAATTAAGTTATTTGACTTCAATTTTCCCAGTTCTGGAATAACAATAATCTGATTAGAATGATTTCTAATACAGTATTTAATCACAGCATATCATTCTTCAAAAAGGAGCAGGTTTTCAAAAGCTAAAGTAGTTAATAACACAACATCTGCAATCTTCTAGAGAAAGAAAGGCAAAGCATATAAATCGGCACTTGATTTATATTCAATTACTGTTTTGTTTCGTCTTTATTACTGAAAAATTAGGCCACATTTTTCTCCATCACTTTGTCCACAAGAAGAAAGGAGTGCATTCAGATGACTAATTTTGGACAGAATGCAAACAACCCAGTTATAAGTGACCTGGCTCAAAGTTATAATGCTGATGAAGATCTACAAGTTGATAAAGTACACCCAGAGAAAACTTACATCCATGTATGATGTAGTAACCTACACTGCTGCAATAACCTGCAGGCCATTTTATTTATTTTTAATGTATTGGGACTACCAGATGACTTTGTGACTGTACAATAGACCGAGAAAAATCCCATCAGAAATTAGTGGAAAACACTTCCATCCTGCTCTCAAGGAAGCTACTGTATATCGAATTATCCATGAAGTCTTCAGAAATGGCATTCAGGTCTTGAAGAAGACATTATGCTTGTACCTTGCCTAGGAAACAAATGATGCATGTGTTATGGCTGCCCAAAAGAATAAGCACTCCTTGACAAGATGTAGAGCAAGGCAGAAGTACTGCTTGATCCATAATACCTCAGAATGTCAGTTTTTCATTGAATTCTCTACATGTAACTGTTGAAAGAAGAAAAAAACTTCATCAAGGTCCGGTCCAAGCTGGGAATAAACAACATGGAGACTGCTTTAGAAAGAAGGTTGTAATTTACTGCAGAGCAAAGCTAGACAGAAAGTTGGCTCTTGGAAAACTGACCACGTGTAGCAGGGAGTGGTGGGTTTTTATACCTTCTGGGGCTTTTGAGATTGTTTCCTGTTCCTGTTTGAGGCTTTATATTTCCTGTGTCATGTACTTTGACCTGAGTCTGAATTTGCCCTTTTGGTATTGGTGGGTTAATCCTATTATGTCTACTATCCTTAGAATTTAGATGGGGGTATGTGGATTTTAGATGTCTTTGTCTTCCTAATTTCTAGCTTCCTGGCTCCAAACTTCCTGAATGCATTATTGAATTTGGATTTCTAAAAGCTGGCCTCTGCCTAAGAGATGGGGCTGATTTCTGTCTTTTTTAAGGATCTTCTCCATTATTTCGTTGGGGAAATATATTCTGACTTTTTTAAAATATTTCCCCAAATATTTCTTTCTCTGGATTCTCCCCACATAACTTTCAGAATCCTGCTGCTAAATCTTGACAGTATTCCTATATCCCAGATTTTTTAACCAGTTGCCCATCATCCACACTCTGAACTCAAGAGAAAAAGGAAGTAGGTGGTTGTGAATGGAGCAAGTAATAAAGAAGACCAACGGCTGATAATGCTTGTTGTTGTTGTTGTTGTTGTTGTTGTTAGCTGCGAAGTCGTGTCCGACCCATCGCGACCCCATGGACAATGTTCCTCCAGGCCTTCCTGTCCTCTACCATCTTCTGGAGTCCCTTTAAGCTCACGCCTACTGCTTCAGTGACTCCATCCAGCCACCTCATTCTCTGTCGTCCCCTTCTTCTCTTGCCCTCAATCTTTCCCAGCATTAGGCTCTTCTCCAGTGAGTCCTTCCTTCTCATTAGGTGGCCAAAGTATTTGAGTTTTAGCTTCAGGATCTGGCCTTCTAAAGAGCAGTCAGGGTTGATCTCCTCTAGGACTGACCGGTTTGATCGCCTTGCAGTCCAAGGGACTCGCAGGAGTCTTCTCCAGCACCATAGTTCAAAGGCCTCAATTCTTTGGCGCTCAGCCTTTCTTATGGTCCATGGTCCATTATCTTATGATAATGCTTACTAAAGGTAAACAGGAAAGAGAAAGTTTTTCTTTCCTTTCCCTACTCATTTGAAAACAAAAACAAAACAAAGCAGGACTTGGGTATGCAAAATATAGAGCTAATCCACTGGTTTCTCTGGTTAGTATGCTATGGAGAAAAGTGCAGAGCAGTGGCGTAGCGTGGGTTGTCAGCACCCGGGGCAATTTGCGCCCCCTAACCCGGTGACGTCATGGCACCGCCGAAAAGACGCGCCCCGCAGCGGCGTAGACTTTCCAAGAAGAGTTGCGCGCATGCGGGATGCTTCCGGGTCCCTCTCGAGGGCGGCTGGGCGGGGCTCCGACCTGCAAGAGCCGCTGCATTCAAGCTCGCACGTGAGCCCCGCTAAATAAAGCCACGCATGCGCACGAAGCTAGGCCAGCCGGCCGGCGGGTCCGTCTTCGCTCGGCCAAGCCTGCCGGGGCGCCTGCGGGGCGCTTGCGGTTGGCCTGAGCCTGGGCGGAGAGTTGGGCGCTTCTATTTATTTTATTCAGTTTATGTGGCCGCCCATCTCACCTGCCGGACTCGTTTCGCTTTGCAAGAAAGAGCAGCTCGAGAGCGGAGCCAAGCCGACTCTGTGCAGCCCTTGGGGCTCCCTGAGCAGCTCAGTGCGAGCGCGCCCCCCCCAGATGTTGCGCCCGGTGCGGCCGGCCCCCCCTGCACCCCCCACGCTACGCCACTGGTGCAGAGAACAGAATAACAGAATAAAAGAGTTGGAAGGGGCCTTCAATGTCTTCTAGTCCAACCCCCTGCTCTAGATTCTACAAACCCACCTTTGCACTCTACTTTCCACTCTCAGCAAAGACTACGGTAGCTGGGCGATGTTTTAAAATGAACTAAAACAGTTGCTTTGTGCGTGTAGCTTTCTTTTAAGGGGTTTCTCTATGTTTTTTTTAGCTGTCCAAACTCTTCCGTAGGACTTTTGCTGAGCTTCCCTCTGACTTCCTACCTCCAAATGGACGGAAAAGGCAATGTTGAAAAGTGATGGGCTTTTCAAGCTTCGAGGAAGGGCTTAGAGCATGTAACACACAGCGTGTAGGCCAAAAACTGTGGATCGTGCCTTTGTTGTTGTTAGCTGCGAAGTCGTGTCCGACCCATCGCAACCCCATGGACAACATTCCTCCAGGCCTTCGTGTCCTCTACCATCTTCTGGAGTCCATTTAAGCTCACGCCTACTGCTTCAGTGACTCCATCCAGCCACCTCATTCTCTGTCGTCCCCTTCTTCTCTTGCCCTCAACCTTTCCCAGCATTAGGCTCTTCTCCAGTGAGTCCTTCCTTCTCATTAGGTGGCCAAAGTACTTGAGTTTTAGCTTCAGGATCTGGCCTTCTAAAGAGCAGTCAGGATTGATCTCCTCTAGGACTGACCGGTTTGATCGCCTTGCAGTCCAAGGGACTCGCAGGAGTCTTCTCCAGCACCACAGTTCAAAGGCCTCAATTCTTTGGCGCTCAGCCTTTCTTATGGTCCAACTTTCACTGCCATACGTTGCAACTGGGAAGACCATAGCCTTGACTATACGCACTTTTGATCGTGCCTTAGAAGCACATATAACAGCCGCTTTCTGAAAGGAAGCCAGACTCCCAAATGTTCATAATTGAGTTTCCGCTATGAACCAACACTTGTGTAATGACGATAGTTAATTTGAATGAGTAAGTACCTTTTATTACATAGCTGATATTAGGGGGGAAAAAAGCAGCGTGCTCAGAGAACTCCTTAGTGGCCGTTCTTAAAAATGGGAACTTCAGCGGCCAGACTTTTGCCAAGTAATAATCCTTTCTCTACACAAGCAATTAGCATGGCTAGCATTGCGTAGAAATATTGCTTCTGTGAATCTAATTTTACTTGTTCTATGGGCAATTAGATGTTGTGGCATGTTTAATTTATGTAGCTATCGCTCGGATGTAAGTTTTTCTATTGTTGCCCACCAGCATTTGAAATTGGACTCTGAGGTTATGGCAGTAGGTATGAAGCAATGAGAAATCATGCATAACTTCACCATGGCAAAAAGAATACATTAGTCTGAGATTCTTAATGAACGGCAGAAAATATTGTTATGCGCTCCTTCTAATGTGCTAGATGAATTGTTTCCATTAAGGCAAGTTTATGTCATTTTGATGGAAGATATTGTCCCTCTCTACCTCTGATAAGCTGCCATGGAGAGATAAAATTCCCCAGCATTATTCCTGCACTAAACAGGCCTATGAACATTTGTTACTGGCTATCGTTTCATATGTACAAACCAGGTTATGACAGACCTTGATCTCTTGGCTGCTAATTAAGATATGGGGCAATATTAAGAACCCTTGCACTTTTCATACAATGTTTCAGATTTTTCTTGCTGTGAAAAACAGTTGGCTGTGCTACCAGCATCTTTATATAAGCACCATCCACCATGATTATAAACCAGAGTTTCTTTCATGAAATGAGTTGACCTAGGGCATTTTAATGTGTCTTTTTCTTATCACGTGGGACTTTAAGAAGTGGAAGTTAATGAAAAGTTTTTGTGGCTTCCGTTATTTGACAAAGAGGGTGCCTTCCTAGTAGAGCGTATGAATCACCCAAGATTTGATTCAAATTGTTGATTCGTAGCAATGAATCCAGTTGATCCACACTGTTGCCAGGTGGATTTGATTCAGTGTTTATTTGACTAAGAACAAAGATTATTTGGAACTCTGCCAAAGCATCAAGTTTGGCAAGAGTTGGTACATCCCAAGTACCAACTGACTCTCTCCCTAACTAATTTTGCTCTGACCAATGAAGTTGCTTGGATGAGCAATGAAATATCTCAGATTAACAAAGTTTGGTCCAGTTGCCATGATTCAACATTTAGACACCCGTGGCCTGGATGTCTGAACCTTCATCAACATATTCAGTCAAAGATTTTACTTGAACAGGTGATTTGATCTAATTGCATTCAAATCTATATTTTGCCTTGCTTATTTATTCATATATGAATGCATACATATCTCAGCATCTGAGGTTAATCCATTGAGGAAGCCAGACAAAAAGAAGCATAACACTTGGGTTATAAAAAGCATTTTTCAACATTTCAAACATTTCTTCCCCAAAACACTGGTTTTTATCTCTGGGAGGTGGAGGGAGGGGGGGGGCTAGGTAGGAGAAAATAGCATTTCTGAAAATTCACACAGATAATGAAACATTACTAGATAATAAATATCTTCCTTCTCTGCTGAATAAAGAGAAAGGGAAGTCATAAATTTATTATTGTGTTTGACATTTCCAGGAAAGAACGATAATGGGAAAAATGTCCCTCTAGTTGTGCATAGCCCTACTCACAGATTTCCTGAAAAACTGCCCAATGCTTGGCATTCTATTGTTAATAATAATAATAATAATAATAATAATAATAATAATAATAATAATAATAATAATAATAATAATAATAATAATAATAATAACAACAACAACAACAACAACAACAATTGAGAAAGAACTGGAGAAGATAACAAAATGCAAAGACCTGCATAAAGAAATAGAATGAATGTGGCAAAAGAAAGCAAAGATAGTAACAGTAGTAATAGGTGCCTTGGATACAATCCCAAAACATCTACTAACTAGAGCCATTGGCAATGACAAAGTCATCACCAGTCAATTGCAAAGGGCAGCTTTACTTGGAACACCTGACATCCTGTGATGATAACTTTTAACTCCATCAAAGAACAGCATCTCTGTATCCCAGATCTTTGGAAAGGACTCAATAGATGGATAAGAATGGCAAATCCAGTCTGAACATCTGGCTGACTGTGCAACAGACCAATAATAACACTGCAGCAGCTATGCTGAAAATGAGAAATGATAGCTTGGAAATGGCATCTCCGGAAAATAATTCCTAGATTTAAGTGCTACTTTGATTCTTCTCTACTTCCCCGCCCATTAAAACATCTCTCCCCCACATGAGATTAGAAAAATGTTTCAGTTAATCAGTGCCTTTTCCTTTTTCAGAAATTTATTTCTGCAATTGTTGTGGACTTTAAAAAAAAACACTCCTTGCTCTGATATAATGTCTTCCTGGTGTGTATTTGATCTATTTTTGTGTCCTGTTTGTCTTTTTTCTCCTAATATACTTGTCATTGGAGGGGGGGAAAAAAGAAAAGAAAATGCATTTCAGGCCTGTGGCATGTTCCATTATTATGTTCAAAAGTTTCAGAAAATTAAGGAATTCCATAGGCAGTTGGTTGTAATAATAGTCTGGGGGGACATTATAATATTTTATGATTACAACTTGCTGGACACTTGTTTGAACAAACCAGAAAAGTCCCAGCTCTCTCTTATGTTTGAAGCTTTCATGTTCTCCCTGCTGTGATTTTAATACAAACTATCACAGTGGTTTGTCTTCTGTATTGTAAACAAGAATTTCTTCTGATGGTGACTCTGTTACCTTTGCAAAGGAAGAAAAAGATTCTCGAAAAGGACTGCTGGAAATAGCCAGGAAGGATATTTGTGTATTTTTAACTGCTAAACAAACTGAAAAGTAGGCCCATGTCATTAAACAAAAATCCAGGGTTGGTCACCACGATATAAAAAAGATATTGAGACTCTGGAAAGAGAGCAGAGCAACAAAGATTATTAGAGGTATGGAGGCTAAAACGTATGAGGCATGATTGCAGGAATTGGGTATGTCTAGTCCAGGGGTAGGCAACCTCGGCTCTTTTATGACTTGTGGACTTCAACTCCCAGAATTCCTGAGCCAGCCACGCTGAGGGGAAAGGGAGAGGTTTCCAAGCTGAGCTATGCTGGCTCAGGAATTCTGGGAGTTGAAGTCCACGAGTCATAAAAGAGCCGAGGTTGCCTACCTCTGGTCTAGTCTAATGAAGAGAAGGACGAGGGGCAACATGATAGTAGTGTTCGAATATTTCAGAGGTTGCCACAAAGAAGAGGGAGTCAAGCTGTTCTTCAAAGCACCTGAAGGCAGGACAAGAAGCAACGGGTGGAAACTAACCAAGGAAAGAAGAAACCCAGAACCAAGGAGAAATTTCCTGACAGTTAGAACAATTAAAAGGCTTGCCTCCAGAAGTTGTGGGTGCTCCAACACTAGAACTTTTTAAGAAGAGATTGGACAGCATTTCTCTGAAATAGTATAGGGTTTCCTGCTTGAGCAGAGGGGTTTGACCAGATGACCTCCAAGGTCCCTTCCAACTCTGATATTCTGTTAGCAAACTAACAAACACATTCCTATTTGTATTTTGCAGATATATTTTTTGCACCCCAAATATTGTCTAGCTTGTCTTTCTTCCAATTCTTTTCAAAAGGACACTGGGTCATCCACTATACTTAAATTAAATTAAATCAAGCCTTTATTGCTGTCATAGGGTAGTATTAAGAGGATGAGGCCAATTAAAAATACACTTAAAAGGGTTTTGTCTAAATTCATTTCCAAGAATATCAACAATTTGTTATAGAAGCGAAACTGAAATTGGAAGAGTTGTTGAAATGTGTCATTGAAACATGGACTGCCTCTCTGAATAGCCTAATTTTGTTGGTGGAAGTCAATAAGTGACTAAGCTTAGAAGAATAGGGGGGAAATGTACAAAATAATCAGAAATGCCCTAACTCCTATTAAATGCTCCATCTTGGCCTCAGACACAAGAAACCTGTCTAATGCTTTTGATAGCTTAAGAGTTTAAACAAAATGTTCCACCATTTCTTTGTCATCAGAATTATTTGTGATCCCTGCTTATGATAGTAAATAATCATTATTCTGACAGGGAAGAAATTGTTCTGCATTTGGAACTTTCTGCTACAAAATCAGATCAGTAAATGCTTGGATGGAATGCAGCTTGAAGAAATGAATTGCCTGATCATCCTAGAGATATTTGTATTGTGTGTAAATGCCATCAGGGCTGCCATTTTATTTTCATTTTATTTTCATTTTTGGACCATATCCAGTGGTCCCTTCTGCTTTCAAATTGTAGCGCTGGAGAAGACTCTTGAGAGTCCCTTGGACTGCAAGGAGATCAAATCAGTCAAACCTAAAGGAAAGCAGCCCTGACTTTTCTTTTACTCTTCCTGGAAGGAGAGACACTGAGGCTGATCTCAAATACTTGGGCCACCAAACGAGAAGAGAAGGCTCCTGAAGTTGAGAAAGATGGAAAGCAAAAGGAGAAGGAGAGGGCAGAGGAGGAGGTGGTCATTTAGTGTCAGCAATGCAATGAACATGAGTTTGGGCAAACTCCGGGAGACAATGGAGGATGGGGGTGGGTGGGGGGGGCTGTAGTCCATGGGATTGCAAAGAGTCAGACACAACTTAGCGTCCAATAACAACAAAGAGTGGTCGCTTCTGAGTTGCTCTGTATTCCAAACCTAGATGTCCCTTGTCAAGTTTAACAAGGCCAAGTCTGTTAAGGAATTTGTTGTGCAGAGGTCTCCTTGTGCTACCAAAGAGTTGCACAGACAAGGAAGGGTACTGAGAGCAGCAAGAGTCACCCAGTAAACACAAGAGTACACTGAGTTGTAAAAGCAAAAAGTAGTTTACTTTTGAGGTGGTGTAAAAATAAAAAATGCACAGTCAAAAATAAACAGTCCAGGTCATACACAATAGCAACGGTCCAAGGAGTAATCCAAAATACAAAGTCTTCTTACCGGTCCAGAGGTCAATACACAGTTCAGGTTTATAACAGTAACAGAGCAAAAACAGTAACAGTAGAAAGCAGTGAATTCAGAGAGAGAAAGAAGCTACGTTACTAGCTCCCTCTTATGGCCATGAGAACACTTACACACCCATTGGCCAATTAGCATCTTAAAGACATAAAGGTAAAGGTAAAGGTTCCCCCGCACATGCGTGCTAGTCGTTTCCGACTCTAGGGGGCGGTGCTCATCTCCGTTTCAAAGCCGAAGAGCCAGCGCTTGTCCGAGGACGTCTCCGTGGTCATGTGGCCGGCATGACTAGATGCCAAAGGCACACGGAACGCTGTTACCTTCCCACCGTAGTGGTCCCTATTTTTCTACTTGCATTTTTACGTGCTTTCGAACTGCTAGGTTGGCAGAAGCTGGGACGAGTAACAGGCGCTCACTCTGCTACGCGGCACTCGGGATTCGACCCGCCAAACTGCCGACCTTCCGATCGACAAGTTCAGCGTCCTAACCCACTGAGCCACCGCGTCCCTTCTAAAGACATAACATCATGGTTAATATATTTTCAACCCAACATTGTAGGCTAACACCATATGCCTAACAAAGTCAAAATAGTATTTTGAACACATTTAGAAAGGAAAATCTTATAAAGGTGTCCTTGCGAATTAGAAATAATATCTACGTGCGTAAAAGATTCAGCTAGATTTATATACAGTTAGGCTTGATGAGCTGATTTTTGCCTGAACGAAAGTGTTTACGTGTGTATTGTCACTTTCATGCCAGTTTAGGCCCTACTCATTATCACATCTAAACTTTATTTGGATTGTTATAGGAGAGACAAAAATATATACTGTATTTATCTTCTTTTTTTTCTGAAGTAGGATTAATTGGAAAAAATGCAGTAATGTGACATTACAAAGTCATCTCTAAAGGAGAAGGAAATAGTTTAATGGAAGCTGTTATAAATAAAGCTCAAAAATAATAATTTAAACCTGCAGGAAGGAAATACAAATGAGTTATGGTTACCAAGAAAATGTATTCCTAAAGGAGACATAATGTATCCAGGAGTTTCATAATCAAAACTAATCAAGGAGAGAAGCAACCTAGAACTAAAGAGAAATTTCCTGACAGCTAGAACAATTAATCAGCAGAACAGCTTGCCTTCAGAAGTTGTGGGTGCTCCAACATTGGAGGTTTTCAATAAGAGATTGGAGAACCAATCTTGCTTGAAATGGTATAGGGTTTCCTGCTTGAGCTGGAGGTTGGACTAGAACAGGGGTAGGCAATCTTGGCTCTTTTATGACTCGTGGACTTCAACTCCCAGAATTCCTGAGCTAGCATGGCAGTTGAAGTCCACGAGTCATAAAGGAGCCAAAGTTGCCTATCCCTGGACTAGAAGACCTCCAAGGTCCTTTTCAGTTTTGTTATACTGTTATATTGGTTCAGCCCACTGGGCATCCACCTACTATAAAAACCTTGATCCAACCCAAATCTTACATTTTGCCCTTTCTTTGGTAAAGTCAACCAAGGACTTCAACTAAGGAAATTGGACATACACTCTACTGCATAGGAAATAACAGGTTTCAAGAGCTGGCTTCTTTCCTCATGGAGATGTTTGCCAAAGTGGTCCATCGCAGCTGAATGATTAATATGCTTTGCTTCTCTAACTCTGTCCAGTTACCTAATTCAGCACAGCCAAAAGTGTGGAATTGGAGTCTCTGTTAGCAGAGACTTCCAGGAAATATTTAGCAGCAGAGCAGGCATGATGCATTTAGGGTGCACTTTGGGGCCACTGTGAGTGACCTGATATGACATGAAATCCATAGCCTGTACTTACTTAACTACACAACAATCCACTGAATTCGACTCTCTGTGACTTTGTGGACACAACTATGTATTTTCTTAGCAACAACACAAAATGGATTTCTCATTTCTTTCCTTCAAGGTATTATTATTATTATTATTATTATTATTATTATTATTATTATTATTATTATTATTATTATTATTATTATTATTATTATTATTATTATTATTATTATTATTATTATTATTATTATTATTATTATTATTATTATTATTATTATTATTATTATTATTATTATTATTATTATTATTGCTTTCCTGTTTAGCTTTCAGCTTTGGTATATTGTGATTATCTCCTTTTTAAAAAAAACAAAAACAAAAACCTAACCTAGTTTTAAGCACATAGCAGGTCACCCACATATTACATTCAACCTATGACCATCTCTAAGTGATATCTGTCTACTCTATAACCACCAAATCATTGTTTTCATCTTTTAAAGAAATTGCTCCTTACTGATAGCAACCAGATCTCATGGTAAGACTTAAAGTAGTTTGGTTGACCCAAGATGCTATAAAATACAACTGCTGCCTGTCTCAGCCAGAATGGTCAAGGCAAGGGATTTGAGGTGGTCATCCAAAGATAATTAGCCTTTCAAGATAGGGCAGGTTGAGAAATAAAACACCACAGTTCTTCTGCTAGTTTATTGTTGTAGGGTGTTGTTGAAAGAAAAAAATCTCCTTCAGCTCTGGTCCAAGCCAGGAATAATCAAAATGGAGACTGCTTTAGAAAGAAGGTTGTAATTTACTGAAGAGCAAATAGCTTTGCTCTTCAGTAAATTACAACCTTCTTTCTAAAGCAGAGAGAATGATGGCTCTTGGAAAACTGACCACATGTAGCAGGGAGTGGTGGGTTTTTATGCCTTCTGGGGCTCTTGAGGATGTTTCCTGTTCCTGTTTGAGGCTTTATATTGCCTGTGTCATGTACTTTGACCTGAGTCTGAGTTTGCCCTTTTGGTATTGGTGGGTTAATCCTATTTTGTCTCCTGTCCTTAGAATTTGGGTGGGGGAATGTAGGTTTTAGGTGTCTTTGTCTTCCTAAGAGCTTCCTGAATTGATTATTACATCTGGATTTCTAAAAGCTGGCCTCTGCCTAGTTTCTGCTTGGGGAGAGGGGCTGGAGCTGGTGTCTGTGGGCCGGTTTCTGTCTTTTAAAAAAGATCTTCTCCATTATTCCTTTGGGGAAATATATTCTGACTTTTTAATATTTTCCAAAATATTTCTTTCTCTGGATTCTTCCCACAGTGCATTTTTTGAAGCTTGAAAGCTTGTGCTGAACTTTCTTTATCCTTTTTTTAAGGAAAACGAGGTCAAGGTGGCACTGTTCTGAGTCTTCTCACGCTTTCTGCTTTCCCAAAGGCCAGCAACCAATGGTCTTCTTGTCTAGGGAGTTTCTCAGCCATCCAGGTCATGGTTGTCCCAAAGATGCTTTTTTTCAGGTGGCAACTGAAATTTCTTGTTTGTTTGTTTGTTTGTTTGTTTGTTTTTTCTTTGAAGACATTTTGCTTCTCATCCAAAAAGCTTCTTCAGCTCTGACTGGATGGTGGGGAATGGAAGGATTTATGTTCCTTGCAGACTGCTGGTCATTTGCCTTCTTTTAGAGAGTTGTTGAGGCCATTTGGGGGTTTATCTGTCACCTGAGTAGCACAAATGTGTGCGGAGCCTTCTTGGCTGCAGGATGTTTTCTGCAGGATGTGTCCCTTCACTGTTCAAGACAGGCGCAGGCTGTTGGGGATGAGTCTGTGGTGTCTGCATCTCAAACAGAAGTGCAAATGGTTCCTGTAGGCTGCAAGGAACCTTTTCCATTGCCTTCTGGAGGCCAGAGCTAAAGTCTTCTACAATAATACAATGTCATTACTCTTCAAACTTTTCCATGTTGTGTGTGTTTTGTAATTTTATTTTTTCTCTCTCTCTCTTTCCTTTCTTTCTCCCTCTCCCCCCCTCTCTCTCCTTAGTAAATAAATATTTTGAAAGAGCAGATAACACAGCTCCTCTCCTGGCATTATATGCTCCATTAGTGGAGGTCACTACATCAGCTTCCAACCCATAGTAAACGGAGCCTCTTGGCATCTTCCTGTTTTTCTCTGGCATGATGTACTGGATGGCCCAAGAAATATGGTTTTGCCCTGAGAATAATCATGGAAAATGAGTAGCTGCTTAAGTAGCAAAATATATGCTGCATTTGGAAAAGTTGCTTGAGTTCTACCAGAGCGAGGAAGAAACAAGCCCACATTCCGATGGTTGTATACTACTTAGAAAAATAATGAGCAGATGTGCCTTATTTGTAATGAGTTCATTCCACCACAAAGTGGTTGTGAAAGGGAAAATGTTCTCTCATCCAAAAAGTGCAATACAAGCAAATACCAGTCAGACTCTACTTGCATTAATTACAACTAAGGAATAAAAATAAATGACTTATCCAATGTTTACTAGGGGAAAGCAAGAGATCAATAAGACCATTAATTGCTTGAATAGCAATAAATAGCTTGGCTGCCATCCAAGAGATGTACCAACAGCAGGTCTTTCCTTATGTTGTATTCATAGCATGCAGGTGATCATCGTAAGAAATAAAGGAGGTAGTGAAATGCAGGCCACAATAGACACTGTTGTTCAATTGCAATCAGGACATCTGAAAATAATATTAAAGTAATGTCAACTACATGCCAACCGCAAACAGATCCTGCTGATTTACATCCGACCTACTCAGTGGTGGGATTCAGCTGGTTTGCACCAGTTCAGCAGAACCGGTAGCTAATTTTTTTGTTGCCCAGGCCCAGAATGGACTTCCAGAAGCGGCATCCACACAGAGAACCAGTTGTTCACATATTTGAATCCCACCACTGGATGTACTGCAACCATGCTCTTGTTTGAGACCTCTCTTCCACCTCCATTTTCTAGGCCTGGATCTGGAATCTTTGGGGACAGAGATTAGAGCGGCTTCTGAGGGTTTCAAGGGGTGCCTGGTGTTGTTGTTAGTTGCAAAGTCATGTCTGACCCATCGCGACCCCATGGACAATGTTCCTCCAGGTGGCCAAAGTATTTGAGTTTCAAGTGCCTCGTGTAGACTCATTCGAACGTCTTGCATCTAAGAGTCAAGGAATCAGAATCAGACCAAGTGGTGAACACAGAGAAACAAGTCTTAATAATGGTTGATAATAGATGCATTTTGTTAACCACCATAAATTGCTACCTATGCCTTGTTTCTCAAACCAGTCCTTACCGTCTGTGACATCACGTAGAATTGAAGGTGTAAGAGCAACGTTTCGACGAAATCTCATCTGTCATCCTCAGGCTGGTGGCTTCAGCTTCGTTCTTCTGGGAGAAGTGTGTGGTAGTGGCTGTTTGTTCCTCTTTTTTAAACTGCCAGAGGGGGTGTGGTCTGTGAGTGGAGGTGTGCTCTGATTGGGTGGGGGGTTAGCTGTGTTCTGATTGGGTGGGGGTGTGTTTTGAATGGGGGCTGTGTTCTGATTGGGTGGGGGGGTGTTTTGAGTGGATGGGCTGGTCTCAGCTGCCAGCCTTAGACCTGAACTGGTGAGTTGTGCTGCTTTTGTTCGGCTCCGTGTTTGTGGTGGTGCCATGTTTTTATAGTGGGTGTCAGTTTGCTTATTGTGTGGTTTGGAGGGGTTTAAAGTGGCTGATGTTGCAGCTGTAGTTAGGTTTCTGTTTTGTGGTTGTGTGTCGTTATCGTTGTGGGTTCGGATTTGCTTTTTGAATGGTTGTGTGGTGGTGATGTCATGTGATGTTATCATGAGTTTGGGTCTGGTATCATTCTTGGTGGTTGGGACTCGTCTGTCAATCAAGGCGGGTTTCCAAATGGATTATATATATAATCCAGCATTCACAGATGTTCTCTGGACAGGTTTTACAAAGATAATGAAACACAAAGCAGATTATTAAATAATTGTAAACCCCCCCCCAACTCTGTTGAGGAACTCTGGATTTTCCACATGCAATGAAGAAGATGTTGTAAAATTCTAACCTATCAATCTATCTCATGTTAGTTACTTTCCTTTTTGTGTGGGGGGTCTGTGTGTCAATTTTTATTAGTTTATCAAAATATAAAATACACAAATACTAAGAAAAATGAAAATAGGGGAGGAAAGAGGAAAGAGGAAAAAGCGTAGGGTAAAGGGGGAAAGAAAAAAGAAAAGACACTGATTTCTGATTCTTTTTGGCACAGGAGAATAAGGTAATAACATACAACCTCAACTTTTTACTTTTACATAATCATTTACGCTAGCCATGTCTATAACAACAAACCTACCTAATCAGCAAACGGCTAAAACAAATTTTCATTTTTTCCCCTACCTCAAGCACAAAGTCCATAAGTGGTTTCCAAGTAGAAACTAAATTAATTGTATGCTTTGCTGTCAGTTTAGCCATCTCTGCTAATTCCATTAGCTTTTGCAGTCATTTGTCCATTGTGGGAATTCATGTCAGCTACTTTCCTGTCTTTTGAGGACTAACCAGTTATTAATGAGAAAGCATATCAACACACCAGTGCTGTTTGCAGTTCCTCACTAAACAGAAACATCAAGAATAAAGAAAAATGGCCTTTTCTGTCTGCTTAAAATCCATGGTTAACTCAGCAACTACTCAAAAAGGGAGAGCTTTCTGCACTGATATACTACCCAAGGAAACCTGCGCTATTCAGGGACCTGCCCCAAAATGTAGTTCACTGTTTACATTTGGAGATGAATTTCTGGCAAAACAGGAGACAGCTATCAATCAACTATGTGTAGCTCGATCCTACAAAGGATGAAGTGCAATCAATCCTTTTATCACACAGAGGGAGTATGGATGGTAACATAGCTGTTACTGATAAGGTTAGACCCATTGCTTTGTATATATATATATATATATATATATATATATATATATATATATATATATATATATATATATATATATATATATATATACACACACACACACACACACATATATATATATATATATATATATATATATATATATATATATATATATATATATATATATATAAGGTGTCAGAACTCACACACATCATACAACCCGCCTTGCCTACCCTACAAGGTTCCATCCAGAAAAAGGTGTCGGAACTCCATTCTGGGCGTTCTATGACAAAAAAAGCCCTGGCTTATGCCACTTGGAGAAATTTGTTGAAGAAACAAGAGTCCTGGAAGAGACTGTCTAGCAGCTATAGCACCTTCTTGAAGAAAGGAGGACAAACCAAGTTTTCATTAGAATTTTACAAAAATGCTGTTTTCAATCCAATTATTTTCTTTTGGTTTGATATGGGGCTTGGGACAATTCTACAGTAACCTCTAAAAATCAAAGTGCGCTAGAAGGAAAATGGAAGGAAGGGAACCATCTAAGAAATGAGAAAAAAACCCATTAGAAAGATGAGCCCTACCTGTATTTATTATTATTATTATTATTATTATTATTATTATTATTATTATTATTATTATTATTATTATTATTATTATTATTATTATTATTATTATTATTATTATTATTTCAGTTGCAACTGGAATAGAAACTATCAAACTTCATCATGTACAATAAAAATGGAAAGCATCTGGGAATGGTCAGTGAAGGTGACATCACTTCTGTTATTATCATGAAAACATTACAGGTGAGAAGAAGAATATGTGGATCTACCGTATATAATGAATTACCATCATTCTTATAGTTATGGGCAGACAAATAGTGTGCATTAAATTTGAACAGAGATGTAACAAATATCAGTGTAAATACTTCATTTTTTTTTTAAATAAGCATCTTCTAAAATGTTTTTTTGAGTTTTTTTAAATAAGCAATTTTGGGAGGAACCGAATCTCCAGATTTGTCCATTCAGTTCAATGGATTTAAGTGCTTACCTCTTACTTCTAAATTTGAATTCTGATTTATCTTTGAGCTTTATAAATGAAAACTGTCTTCTGGCCAACTTTAACAGCTGTAAAGGAGGGAAATATAGTTTCTTCCTCTTTGGGCTAGAGATAGACAAACCAACAAAAAAACAAAAACAAAACCAACAACAAAAGATTTGTCAATGTATCTTGGCAATACTAGCATGATAACACACAGTGAACATTATGAAGTAAAACATAGAGGAAATTTAAGAGTAAGAATAATGCCGATTATTATCATTAATTCAAATAATCACTTTCTAAATACAAATTCTATTTGGTCTTCTTTCTCTATCCTTCTGTTGGATAAATTGGTCCTGGAGAATTCTATTTACCTATTTCCAGGCAATTTTTCCTCCTCCAATTGTCTATCAAACTGGGCTAAGTTAATTTCTCCACCAGGAATACAATGAACAGAACCAGCCCTTTGGAATCAACAGATGGTGCCATTTTCAGCTGCTAATGACTTGGCTTGATATAAATACTGACCTGAAGGTTCTGAGTCTGCTCACCTTTTTCCTTTTCCCTCTAGTCATTTAATCCTGTCTTTTGTTCATTTATAGCAGTTTTCCAAAATTAACACCAAAAGAAGAAGCATAAAAAAGGAGTGGGGGGGGGAAAGGATTTGATAGTGGGGAAAGAGGGAATGGCCTGGTTAGCTTTATTGGACCCGCAAGAGTTGAAACAGTTCCTCTGCCAACACACATGGTCAGACTATGGAAAGTGCTTTCAGACCCAGAAAATCTGATTTTAATCTCCATCTCCCAATGAAATGGGATCTGGAGTGCAGTAGTCTGCAAGGATGGAATGACAAATGAGTCTAAGCTTTTTTGAAGCACAGGCTTGTGCAGATGACACGAAGACAGGATCTTCAATGGCAGAAATTATCTGTTTCCATTTTTCACCTAAGCACAGGCACCGCCCTGAGTCCTTCGGGAAAGGGCAGTATATAAATGTAATAAAATAAATAAATGTAATAAAATAAAATACCACAACTGTTGTTGAGGAGAAGAATAGAATAGAGCTGGAAGGGACCTCGGAGGTCTTCTAGTCCAGCCCCCTGCCCAAACAGGAGAATCTATACCATCTCAGACAAGTGATTGTCCAGTCTCTTCTTAAAAACCTCCAGTGATGGAGCACCCACGATTTCTGGAGGGAACTTCTGTTCCACTGGTTGGTTGTCCTCACTGTTAGGAAGTTTCTCCTTAATTCCAGGTTGCTTCTCTCTTTCATCAGTTTCCAACCATTGTTTCTTGTCCTGCCCTCTGGTGCTTTGGAGAATAATTTGACCCACCTTCTTCTTGTGGCAGCCCCTGAAATACTGGAATATTGCTATCATGTCACCCCTGTTTCTTCTTTTCTTTAGACTAGCCAAACCCAAGTCCTGCAGCCATTCTTCATATGTTTTAGTCTCCAGGCCTTTGATCATTTTAGTTGCTCTTCTCTGAACTTTTTCCAAAGTCTCAATATCTTTTTTTGTAGTATGGTGACCCAAATTGGTTGCAGTATTCCAGGTGTGGTCTCCCTAAGGTTTTATAAATTGATACTAATACTTTACGTGATCTTGATTCTATGCCTCTGTTTATACAACCCAGCTTTGTATTAGCTTTTTTGGCTACTGCTGCACACTGCTGGCTCATAGTCAAGTGATCGTCCACTAGAACTCCAAAGTCCCTCTCACAGTTACTGTTTTTGAGCCAGGTCTCACCTAATCTATATTTACATCTTTGATTTTTCCTGCCTAAATGTAAAACTTTGCTGTTCTCCACATTAAAACTCATGTTGTTGCATAGGGCCCATTGTTCAGGTTTGTCAAGATCTTTTTTTAATCTTGAGCTTGTCTTCTGGGGTGTTGGCTATGCCTTCCAGTTTGGTGTCATCAACAAATTTTATGAATTCCTCTTCTATTCCCTCATCTAAGTCATTGATGAAGATATTGAAGAGTACTGGGCCTTCGATGGAGCCTTGTGGTCCCCCACTGCTTACGTCTCTCCATGTGGATGTAGTACCATTGAGGACTACTTGTTGAGTACAGTTTGTCAGCCAGCTATAAATCCATCTGTTGGTGATGTTGTCTATTCTACCTTTTTCTATCTTACCAAGGAATAGATTGTGGTCCACTTTGTCAAATGCCTTACTGAAATCTAAGTATACTAGATTTCGCTGATCTACTAATTTGGTCACATTATCAAAGAATGAAAGAGTATTGAAACATGTTAAAAATATTTATTTTCCCTAAATATTGGGGACATAGATGTGATTAAGGAACTATTTCTTAGAAACATCTTCTCATCTAATTCACCAAATGGACACTAGGAAGAAGAAACAAAATAAATATAGAAAGATAAACCACTGTTTTCACTGTTTATAGAATAACAATCTCCCAAATGAAAACTTTTTTTTAACTTTTAATGGGCTCTTCCAGTTTGTATTCATTGAAAGATAAGAGTTAACCACAACCTTATATAAGTTAGGAGGAAGTAGAACAGAACAGAATAACAGAGTTGGAAGGGACATTGGAGGTTTTCTAGTCCAATTCTCTGCTCAGGCAGGAGACCCTATACTGGCGGGTAGACAACCTTGGCCCTTTTATGACTTGTGGACTTCAACTCCCAGAATTCCTGAGTCAGTGTGGCTGGTTCAGGAATTCTGGGTATTGAAGTCCACAAGTCATAAAAGAGCCAAGGTTGCCTACCCCTGCCCTATATCATTCTGGACTGTCCAATGGCTGTCCAATGGCTCTTCTTGAAAACCTCTAGTGATAGAGTTTCATCATTGAGTATCTAGAGCTGGTAGCATGTACATAATTATGCCAGCTTAAAATGCACAATGTAAGCTGGTTACAGAAATATAAACCAAAAAGTTTGCTTGTTGGTAGCTGATACTGTACAGTATATACTTTTAAATATATTATTTAAGCGATATAATTCCAATTTGCTTGAACATCTAATCTGCTTCTGAGATACGGGTCTCTTTAATCGCTGAAGGAACACTTGGAGTTTTTAAAGGTAGCTGAATTTGAAAAGAATTAAATCAATGTATGGAAAGCTGGATTATTTGTACTCATTCGTACATTGTTGAAATCATTATCTCCCTAGCAAGGTGTCCTTGATGAATTAGAATCTGAGTAGGAAAAAGTAAAGTGGCTTAGGATGGTTTTCACATCAGAGTTACAACAAAAATCAATATCTCTCACTGTTAGACATGTTTATGGTTAGACAGTTGAACATCACCACCGTTCCCGTGAAATATGCATGACAGTTATCCAGCCCACATGCTTTTAATGATCACATACTTGCACATCCCCTAGCAGCGCAGAATTATCCAACAGGATGTGCAATTTCCACACTGCTGGCTCTATTTATTCTTGATTCCACCCGTGTATTGAATCTTATCCTTGTGTGGATACTAAGAAAATGGGCATCAACTCAAAAAACAACAAACAACAACAACAAAAAAAAAAACCAACCACCACTTCAACTATTGCTCTGCATCTTCCCCAGTCTCTTTAAGAAATAAAGAATAAAAAGAAGACAACATGACTAGTGCTAAGACACTAATTAAATCTGCTTTCCAATTATGATAATGAAACTACAAAGGAAATGCAAATCTAGAAGTCTCCAGAAATCTCAAGCATTTTATATATGTATTTCTTTTTTTAATAGGACTGCGTTTGATAGACTGGCAGTACTGCCTCCCCTTGAAAATTATATTCTAAATGGTCACAAATATGCATTAAATTCTTCTCTTTGATCTTATAAGTGTTGAGGGAAAAGAGCAGGTTGCAGGGGAGGGAAACTGCTATTTGAAGAATGCATTCAGGGATTCAGAGATTCCCGAAGAATGCCCCTGTTTGAGTTAAGAAATTACTGCTAATAATAAACAACCAAAAAAAAAATCTGTCAGTATTTGCTGCACTAATGCCACATCTGAGGCCAGTGGGCAAAGCTTGCCTTCATTTTCAGGTATAAGACACACATGTTAAGTATCACTGTTTCAACCCACTCAAAGCCTAAAGAGGTCCCAGTACACAGCGCAACAATCTCGCAACAAATGATAGAGCACTTTAAGAGTGCTTTGCCTGCCTAATCATATTATAAGCAGATTCTTATTGGTCCCCAGAACGTCTCAGCTGCTTCTCTACAATGGCACTTGTGCGTTGTAACTGAAACTGGGCTTGCCACTGAGTAAAACCTGTTTAACCTTTCCTTAGCACTTGGGACTGTATTTCAAATTCTCCTTTACATCGCCCTGTATGAAGAAAGACTGCCTGACACACCTTGTTAGGCTGACCTCCTGTTGAAGTTGGCAAGCAGAGTAATGTAAGCAGAGAGAAAAAAGCTTGTGGACTTTAAGAGCCCTATTTGCTCCCAAGAGATGGATTTGATTAAAATACTAAAAGCACATCAGGGCATTGGACATTAATTCCTTTCTTCACGGTGTACCGAGTTTGTATCCAAAGCCTCTGTGAAGCCACTGGAGGCACTGGAGAAAGACAACTCACAATGAACCGTAGTTGAATGATCACAAGGTAGCAATGGCAATAGCACTTAGACTTATATGCTGCTTTCATAGCATTCGACAGCCCTCTCTAAGCGGTTTACAGAGTCAGCATAGTAAACCACACCTTGAATTCTTCAGCCAATTTTGGTCACCATATCACAAAAAAGATGTCGATAATTTGGAAAAAAAAAATCAGAGAAAAGCAACTAAGATAAACAAAGGCCTGGAGACCAAAACATGTGAAGAATGGCTGCAGAACTTGGGTTTGGCTAGTTTAAAGAAAAGAAGAAATAGGGGCGATGTGATAGCAGTATTCCAGTATCTGAGGGTCTGCCACAAGGCAGAGGGGGCCAGGATGTTCACCAGAGGAAAGGATGAGAAACAATGGTTGGAAACTGATGAAAGAGAGAAGCAACCTGGAATTAAGGAGAAACTTCCTAACAGTGAGGACAATTAACCAGTGGAACAGCTTGCCTCCAGAAATCATGGGCACTACATCACTGGAGATTTTTAAGAAGAGACTAGACATTCACCTATCTGAGATGGTATAGGTTCTCCTGCTTGAGCAGGGGGCTGGACTAGAAGACCTCCAAGGTCCCTTCCAGTTCTGTTCTGTTCTGTTCTGGTATTTATTTATTTATTTATTATTTGGATTTATATACCGCCCCTCTCCCGAAGGACTCAGGGCGGTGTACAGGGCAATTAAAACACTATATACAACACATAATATACAAAAGTTAAAATAAATTAAACCAAGTAGCCCTAAACAATAAAACACGTTCTAAAATTTAAAATTTAAAATCTAAAACCCCAATCCCTCAGTCCAGGCCGACAAGTTCGAATAACCAAGTCTTCAGGTCACGGCAAAAAGAGCGAAGGTCGGGAGCCATCCGGAGCTCAACAGGAAGCTGGTTCCGGAGGGCAGGCGCACCCACAGAGAATGCTCTCCCCCTGGGGGCCGCCAGTCGATATTCCCTGACTGACGGCACCCTGAGGAGGCCCTCTCTATGGGAGTGCACAGGACGATGGGAAGTTAACGCCGGCAAAAGGTACTCCCGTAAATAATCCGGGCCCATGCTATGTTATGCTATGCTATGCTATGCTATGCTATGCTATGCTATGCTATGCTATGCTATGCTATGCTATGCTATGCTATGCTATGCTATGCTATGCTATATTATGGTATGTTATGTTCATTTTATGTTATGTTATGTTCATGTTATGTTCATCTAGGAAGGATGGAAGTCTGAGTCAATCTTGAGCTGGTCAGGATCGAACTCCTGGCAGTAGGCCGAGTCAGCCTTCAATACTGCATTCTAACCACTGCACCACCATGGCTCTTTCTGTGAACTTTTTCTGTTGTCCTCAAAGATTTTTTTAAGGATTTAAGAAGCCCCACCACCAAAGGAAGAATAGATCTGCATGTGTCTGTGTGTGTCTATGTGTGTACACATCCATGATTTATACACAAACCAATCTATCTGTTTAACTAGCTGCTGACAAAATTCCTTCGGCATGGGTTTGTTAACCTCCAACAGACAGACAGATAGACAGACAACTTTATTGTGATCACAGTTTAACTGACAGAGAAAGAGACCATGGGCATCTTTATATCTTGTCTAAACACAACCATTAACTGCTCAGTTGTTGGTTGGTGCCTGAATTGTCTTGCCTGAATAGCACTTGGAGTGGGATATTGGCTATTCATATAATTCTAAGATAAAGCATGGCTATTGATGTATTTTCAAGTCCAGCTAAAAGGCAGCCAATGAGTAGCTGCAAAAACAAATAAAGAAACTCTAAGAATTATAAGAATATGTTGAGAGGCTGGACCCTCTGGAGCAATTTATAACATTAAAAGTAGGTAAATATGGTTAGAGATAAATTCTTACTATGAAATGTTGACATAATAGTGGGAACGAATAGAAAAATATAATGACATAATTAATGGTTAAAATGGATTTAATGAGTATTCGATTATTTTATGAGCTATCTAAATGTGTGTTTGATATAAATGCATGTTCTCAGAAGCAATATAAATATTTTAAATATAAAGAAATGCATAAATACATAATGCCTATGGAAAGGTCATGTGGGACAGCCAACATTTAGTAAATAATACGGTGGTTTTTTTGTGAATTAAAGGTTCATTGTTGATACTTACAAAGTCCTCAGCTATTGAGGGGAAAACGTCTCATTCAATAAGTGCAATTTGTAGAAACCACATACCGGTAATTGAATCGAGCTGTAGCATCAATTTATTTCTGCTTTTGTTCAAAGATTGTGACTATTGATGAAGGCTCATGTCACTGTCTCCATTGTCGGCCTGGCACCATGCTGGCATCTTGCCATCAAAGGGGAAGGGAAGGGGAAGGCATTTTGGGCAATCCACACCTGTGTATCTAATGATGGGAAATGGGGGGAGGGAGCTGACATGTGAAAAAAGATGTTTGTATTGGTTACACCAGGCATCTTCAAGACCGTTTGCCCTGGTGTGAAATTCTGGCAGCCTAAAGAAACTAAAGTTTCCCACAATATCAGAGTAATCCTGGATGGCAATGGACCAGACATTGTGGGGAAGGATGGGGAACATTGGGTTTGGCTTTCTGTATCGGTGAGAGGGAACTTCAGTTTCCACCTCACCTTCCTGCAACCAACAACTTTAGTCAAAGTTCTTTTCACTTGAATCAACTGGAGTCGAGAGTCTGCTTTCCTAAATGATTACTTTGGGGCAGGTCTGACAGCTCATTTCAGTTCTATATTGGGCATCTATTTCTCTCCATGTGGAAGCTTTCTGACTGGTGTTTGAGTCTAGATTTTAAACGGAGAGGCAGAATCAACTTAGATTCATGCATCACTCCTTTTTTGCTTCGCAAATGTATGCATTTTACTTATTTTTATTAATCAAACTTATATGGCTGCCCATCTCGTGGAGATGGGCAGAAAACAACAGCCTGATAAAACAGTAAGATATTTATTTTATTATTGCTTTACGTGATGCAAAGCTGTGCAAAGATCCTCCTAACTGTGATTATCACCTGCTTTTCAAACAGGAATTGTGACTCCAGGAGGATCTCTAAATTGCATACAGGATCTGGGAGAGTGGAACCCCATCTGGTTTGTCTGACCAAGGATCACGCGGAGACAGCAGGTTCAGCTGTTCGGTTTATTGGGGAACACCAAGGCAAGACAGTGGGGTTACAACTCCCTTATATAGTCCTCACAATGTTGGTTCCGCCAATCATAGGACCCGCAGCTTCCCGCTTGTCGGCAGGGCCAATCGTCTGTGTTGATTCTTGACAGCGAGGGACCGCGTGTGGAGCTGTCAAAAGCTGCGCCTGCGTGTTGGCTGCCGGCAATTTGACAGCTGTCAAATTGCCGCGTGCTGAACTGTCAAACGGGAGTTTACCTCACGAACCGATTTCCAACTTGCTGTAATACAACTGTTTCATGGATTAATAATAATTGAACACTTATAACAATAACAGATAATACATATCACCCCTTACCCCTCCCCTGAACTGGTGCCGTTCCTCACTCTTTGTTGTTGTGATTTGTCCCCCCACTCGAAGTCTTGTAAATATGCTGGCGGTTGTCTTTTCCGGCCGGAGCGTCTAGGAATTCCGACGTTCTCCTCTTCTCCTTCCCCCGGTGCTGGATTGCAGAATGTGGGGATTTGACGGGTACCGGATTGCATTTGTGGATTGGTGTGGGGAGGGGTGGGTTGAGGATTGTTTTGGGGCTGACGTGTCCGTAATTGATCTAAATGTCTGCGGATGTGTTCGTTGTGGCGGGTTTGTACAGTATAAGAAAGTGGCCCTGTTTGATCGGTTATGGTACCTTGCAACCATTTAGGACCTGCTGAATAATTACGGGCCCAAACTGTTTGTCCAATTGCAAATGTTCTAGATGGGAGGGGATGTTCCGTTTCGAAGTTGCTCCTGTCCGGGTGCATCCTGTCAAGGCGAGTGGTTAGTCTTCTTCCCCAACGTAGCTCCGCCGGCGATTTTCCGGTGGTGGTACATGGTGTGGAGTGTTGGGCGAGAAGGTACTGGGAGAGTCTGCGGTGCCAGTCGCCTTGAACGATTTTTCTGAGGGCGTCTTTAGTGGTTCTTACCATGACTTCAGCCATCCCGTTAGAGGAGGGGTGGAAGGGCGATGATGTTACGTGTTTAATAGAGTTGCCCCTCGTGAATATCTGGAATTCGCGGGACGTAAATTGTGGTCCATTGTCAGTGACAAGTGTGTCAGGGAGACCATGTGTTGCAAAAAACCCTCTTAGAGCTAGGATAGTATTGTGGGAGGTGGTGCTATGGATTGGGGCAATTTCTAGCCATTTTGAATAACTATCGACTGCTATGAGAAATGTTTGACCTTGGAAGGGTCCCGCAAAATCCAGGTGGACCCTAGACCACGGGTTCTTAGTTACCTCCCACCTGTGTGGTGTGTTTTGCGGTGGGGCTGCCCTTGTTAGCTGGCAAGGGTAGCAACCTGCGACGTAGTGTTCGATGTTGGAATCTAGGTCTGGCCACCACACATAGCTTCTAGCTAAAGCTTTCATTTTTACGATCCCAGGATGGCCCTCGTGCAATGTTGTTAATGTCTTTTCCCTGTGCTTTTGGGGAACTACCACCCTGTTTCCCCATAGGAGGCAGCCTAAATGTACAGATAGCTCATGACGCCTAACATAGTAAGGTTTGAATTCCTCTCCGGGGCATGAGTTTGGCCAACCTGCAGAGACCCATTGGTATATTCTGCTGCAAACTCTGTCCCTGGCTGTGGCAGAGGAAATGTCCTTAGCTGTCAGCGGTGTGTCAGGCAATTCTGAGATTGCCAGGATCCGCCCTGCTGGGGCAGGGTCAGGGTCAGATTCAGGCAGGGGAAGTCTGCTGAGCCCGTCAGCGTGTCCTAATTCTTTGCCCGGTTTGTGGACTAATTTGAAGGAATATGCTGATAAGAATGTTGACCAGCGTAATGTTCTGGGCGAGAGTATTTGCGGGGTTAGCTTGTCCCACGTGAATATGCCCAGGAGGGGTTTGTGATCTGTGAATATGGTGAAAGTTCTACCGTATAGGTAGTCGTGAAACTTTTTAACCCCCGCAACGATGGCAAGCGCCTCTCTATCGATTTGGGCGTAATTTCTTTCTGCTTTAGTTAGGGTCCTAGAATAGAATGCTATGGGTTTTTGTTCTCCTGAGTCTGACAGATGACTTAGTACTGCCCCGATGCCATAAGGTGAAGCATCGCAGGCAATGCAGAGGGGGAGGTCCTCTCTGAATAGTGTTACTGTGGAACTGAGGCATAGGGCATTTTTGAGCTTTTTGAAACTGGCATCGTGTTCAGATGTCCAGAGCCACGGGCGACCCTTATCTAGGAGGCGGTGCAGAGGTTCGGCTAGGGTTGCTTTGTGTGGTAAAAATGCATGATAAAAATTTAAAAGACCTAAGAACGCTTGCAATTCTTGTTTATTTTTTGGTGCCGGGGCAGATTTGATGGCTTTTAGTTTAGCATCGGTGGGGTGTATCCCTTTGGCATCGATTTTATAACCTAAAAATTCAGTTGAAGGGACTCCAATTTGGCATTTTTGTTTATGCAATTTGAGACCAGCTGTTCTGAATCTAGACAGGACAGCTGACAAGCGCTCTGCTAAGTTTTCTTCGTTTTCACCCGCGATTAGGACATCATCGAAATAGGGGCATACCCCAGGAATTCCCTTTAAGGTTTTTTCCATTATTTCTTGAAAAATTCCTGGGGCAGCCGAAATGCCAAATTGCAAGCGTTTGACTTTAAAAGCCCCGCGGTGGGTTACTATCGTTTGCGCATCTGCGGTTTCAGGAGTTACTGGAAGCTGCAAATACGCTTGCGCCAAATCCAATTTGGCAAACATGGCGCCGGACCTGATCGACGAGAGGACGTCCTTCACTGCGGGAATCGGGTAAGCATGTGCATTTAATGCCCTATTTACTGTCGCTTTATAGTCCGCGCATATGCGGATTTGGCCATTAGGCTTAATGGGAGTAACTATAGGGGTTTCCCAGGTCCCTCCCTCAGTGGGTTCTAGGACTCCTATTTTGACGAGGCGGTCCAGCTCGTCCTCAATTTTTTGTTTGAGGGCGAACGGGACCCTTCGAGCTCGGATTCGGACGGGAGGTATGTCTGGTTTTAACTTAAGGTTGATGGGGGGGCCCGTGTAAGTGCCAAGGGACCCGTCAAAGACGTCTGCAAATTGTTTGCAGACGTCTTTGAGGGTTACGGCCTGTACCCTGTTGATGCCTGTTAGTTGGATTCCCAGTACCCTGAACCAGTCTAGGCCGATTAGGTTTGCCCTGTTTTCTTGTGTTACTAGGACCTTGAGAGGCCCTCGGAATTTTTTGAATTCCACTAGGATTTCTGCCTGGCCCTTCAGGGGTATTGGGGACTTCTGGTAATCTGCTAGGTTCACCTGGGGTGGTTTTAAGGGAATCTGCCTCTTGTTAATCCGGCAAATTTCCTTGAAGGTCTGCCCTGAAATGAGGGTGACAGCTGAGCCTGAGTCCACCTCTAGTTCACAAGGTACCCCTTGCAGTTTGGCTTTGATTTTTACCTTAGGGGTTAACTTGAGGTTTCCCCCCCCCTCTGTTTTGTTAATAGCTAGTTCTAAATGGTTTGGGGGTCTGAACTTACTCTTGCCTCGGGGTGTCATACCTGGGGCTGTAGTTTCCACTTCGTGTAGCTCCCCCCGGTTGCGGCTCCTGCAAGCGGTTTTGATGTGCCCCATTCTTCCGCAGTTGTGGCACCGGGCGTTTCTAAACCTGCAGGAGGACCTGATGTGGTTTCCCCCGCAGCTGGCGCATGTTACTCGGGGGTCCCGGTTGGAATTCTTGGGTCTTGCTGCTTCCTTGTTGTCGGTTTTTCGGTTTTGGAGTTTTTCGAAGCGGCGGTGGATTGCGTCCACATCGGTGAGATCTTCTATTTCGTCGTGGTCTCTGGGGACTGTTTCCCCATTGGTAGTGGCCCTGGTTTGGTTTTGTTGAGCCCTGGTGTTGTCTTCCGCGTGTGTGTCTTCGTATGCCTGAATCTCTCTAGTGACTTCAGCTAGATTCAGGGCCGGTTTTGCCATTATTTTCTTTTGGAGGTGCTCATCTCGGAGGCCGATGACCAATTGGTCCCTTATCCGGTCCTCCAGGTCCGGAAAACGGCACCATCTGGCGGCCTGTCTCACCCCTGATATGAAGTCTGCAGCCGTCTCCCCGGGTTTTTGGCGACGCCTCGCGAACTGGACCCTCCAGTAGATTTCGGAGTGGGTCGGCATGTAGTGTTTGCTAAGTTTTTCTGTCAGCTCCGCGTAGGTTACCTGCGCGACCGGTTCTGGGCTACACAGACCGACAGCCACATCGTACACTGCGGTTCCGCTGAGGTACAAAAGTGCCGCCGCTTTAGCTCGGTCGTCTGTTATCTTGCTGACTAGCAGGTAACCTTCAATTTGGCCAAGGTGCGATTCCCAACGCTCGGGAAAACGAGTATCGAACTCACGAATTTGACCGAACGCTGCCATACTGTCTCGGTTCACCTTCGGCTTGCTTGTGGTGGAAGTTACAACTTCCAGTGACTTAGCTCAGAGCCTCCAGAAGGAACCCTTCCTAAGCTCAGTGACTTCAGCTAGCAAGCCGATCCCACCTTCGTCGCCAGTGGTTTGTCTGACCAAGGATCACGCGGAGACAGCAGGTTCAGCTGTTCGGTTTATTGGGGAACACCAAGGCAAGACAGTGGGGTTACAACTCCCTTATATAGTCCTCACAATGTTGGTTCCGCCAATCATAGGACCCGCAGCTTCCCGCTTGTCGGCAGGGCCAATCGTCTGTGTTGATTCTTGACAGCGAGGGACCGCGTGTGGAGCTGTCAAAAGCTGCGCCTGCGTGTTGGCTGCCGGCAATTTGACAGCTGTCAAATTGCCGCGTGCTGAACTGTCAAACGGGAGTTTACCTCACGAACCGATTTCCAACTTGCTGTAATACAACTGTTTCATGGATTAATAATAATTGAACACTTATAACAATAACAGATAATACATATCACCATCCAGCACCAAAGATGGTACAGTCCTATAACCAGATGGCCCCCAAACCCAAACCCACTCAGTCTTAATTCAGTTAGTTCAGTTGAAGCCTGTTGTTCCTCATCCAGACCTCACAGCCTCCATTCACCAGGATAGGATAGCCACAGAATCGCTTAATTCATCAGAAACAGTGTGATTCCCCCAGGGTAACATATGAGCTCGTTGAAATATCTCATGTTGACTAGGAGAAGGGACAGCACTAGCACCTGCAGTACCCCACATAGGTGGGACCTCTCCTTTCCAAACACCACTGACCCCAGAAAAAGCAGCGTAATCCTCCGAGTCAGTTTAGGAGGACACTGTGGTTAATGGTATCAAAAAACACCAAGAGTCATGACTTATTACAATGACAATAACTGATTTTGTTAAATTCTATATAAAGGAATCACATTGTACTGAAGGTGTCTTTCCCCATTTATACAGAGAATCAGCACACACCCCATGAGTCGTTCTAATTCTATTGTATGTTACCCATATGTGTCGGGGTAGATTAAATCCTGGAGGTATACTATTAGGATTAATATGCTCAGAAATATCTTGGGAGGTATAGCTACTCCATGCTTCCATCCACTTTTGTATAGTGCTCTGATGTTCGGCCAGCAGCTTAAGCGCTGTGAGGAGTGCTGGATTTCTTGACTTTAATCGACATCTTAAGAGATCAGAGGTATAGGCATGAATGGGTAGAGAGGAGTTTAGCAGGATCTTACTATACTGCCGAATGAGAGCTTCTTGTCGTCGTAAGTGCGGGGGAAGTATGTGGCTAAGAACTGGTAGCCAGTGAATAGGTGTAGATTTTATGCACCCAGTAATTAATCTCATCGTATGGTTGAATTGAACATCAACAAGTCTTGTATGTGAGCTGTTTATCCATACAGGTGCGCAGTATTCCGCTACAGAGTAGCAAAGCCCAAGGGTGAACTATGTGCAGGTGTTTGAACTGGGAGCCCCAGTGACTGAAGATATCTGATTTCATATATATTTTTCCAGGCTGGCATGGGACCATAAAGCTGGAGCTGGTGTAGTGAAGAGTGAATAAGTGCAGCATTCAGACTTGCAGAAGGCCCAAATCTTTTTTCCCCCAATCATTTTCAAAGCATGTGCAACCCCTACAGCGACATTTCTCTAATGGGTATTAAATATTCACTTCCATATTTATCCGTTAGACCCTAGGCAAGATTGAAAACAAATTATGCCATCACACATTCCTAATTAAAAGATATAAAGGCAGTTCCAATATTCAAACCAGAATGGAGAAAAATAAACAATTAAAACAGCATTACTAAAGCTTGAGTTAAGATCAAATAATCGTTTGAATTAATAGTAGAGACTGACTCTCTTCCTAATCTGCACTGTGGATGCTATTAATCTATACTTCTACAGCAACCTGTGCTGGCCTGCAAAACCTTAGACAACCAGTAGGTGGCACAGATTTTTCTACATTGCTTTGCTGCCATCTAATGGTCATGCAGAGTTTTGCAGTCTATAGTTCTAATCCAGTGATGGCAAACCTTTTAGAGACCGAGTGCCCAAAACTGGCCCTGCCTCCACCTCACCCACCCAACTCTGCTCCATCCCAGCCCCTGCCCTCTGTCCCATCCACCTGGCCACCCACTACCTCCATGGCAGCACAGCAGCGCCATGGCAGCCACACCCTCTGCCTGTGCCCCATTGTCACTGCGTTTTTTTAAGTGTTTGTCAGCTCCGCATGTCTCACTTTGTTTCTCTGCCAGCTGCATAGCCTTTCTTATGGTCCAACTTTCACATCCACACATTGCAACTGGGAAAACCATGGCCTTGACTATACGCACTTTTGCTGACAGGGTGATGTCTCTGCTTTTTAGTGTACTGTCTAGATTTGCCATGGCTTTCCTCCCCAGGAGCAAGCGTCTTTTAATTTCTTGGCTGCAGTCCCCATCTGCGGTGATCTTGGAGCCCAGGAAAATAAAATCTGTCACTACCTCCATTTCTTCCCCATCTATTGGCCAGGAATTGAGAGGGCCGGATGCCATGATCTTGGTTTTCTTAATGTTAAGTTTCAAGCCAACTTTTCCACTCGCCTTCTTCACTCGCAACAAGAGGCTCTTTAGTTCCTCATTTACCACTTTTAGTTCCTTCCTTTTACCCATAGCAGCCAGTATACTTTTACAAAAGCCACCTGAGTCTTCCAGCTCCTCCAATTTATTTACTCAGCAAAACTGAGCATCTTTGATCGCAACCTTAGTTCCAACCAGATTGCCAAATTGGGCTTTGCAGTGATAAAAATGTTGAAATATTTGAAATACTTTGGTAGAAATCCACAAATGTGAACTCAGTCAACCCTGTGACAGTGCGGGCTAACAACCTAGCTCCGTGCCTAATGATTAACGTAATTCATGTATTCTCTTTCTCTGCTATGGATTAAAGCTTATGATATGGTGGGGAAGATAACTGACATCACTTTCCATTATTTGATAGCATAACTTCATTAAAGCAGAAGGCTGGCTAGTCGCAACAGGAGTTCTTCACAGGAATTACTCTATTCCTATTTAGCATTTCTGTGAATTCTATCAACAATGTTTGTTTCCGATGAATATTTATGAAAAACTGTCCAGTGACCTGCCTAGGGTCTCTGGGTTTGTTCTGCATTAACAATTTCTTAAGTAGTAAGCAATCAGAAAACTCTTCTTCCTTGAGTGGAAGGAAGGAAGGAAGGAAGGAAGGAAGGAAGGAAGGAAGGAAGGAAGGAAGGAAGGAAGGAGGGAGGGAGGAAGGAAGGAAGGAAGGAAGGGAGGGAGGGAGGGAGGAAGGAAGGAAGGAAGGAAGGAGAGAGGGAAGGAAGGAGGGAGGGAGGGAGGGAGGGAGGAAGGAAGGAAGGAAGGAAGGAAGGAAGGAAGGAAGGAAGGAAGGAAGGAAGGAAGGAAGGAAGGAAGGAAGGAAGGAAGGAAGGAATCTTCAGGGGAAAAGGAGATTTTTATGAGAAAGTGTGACTATATAGGGAGGAGAGCCTACCAATATGCTGGGAGCACAACAAACAATTTTTTTTTATAACAAAGAGATTGTGCTGTTCAGACAGTCAAAGCAGTTAAAACATGCTGTCTAATTTGCTGAGAAGACACAACATTAGGAATGCTGAGGAGATTAATGATGAAACCTGACTAGTTCTGGTGAAGAGTACTTCAGAGATCACCTTGCATAGAGGCACACACCTTCTTTTTTTCTATTTTCACAAAAAGCACGCTTTTGTCTGAACTGATCCTGTGTCGAATCCAAAAAATTCTTTGTTTGATGCTTCCAAAGGTCAGGTAGATAGGACAAGTCAACAGGTTTCAGCATGTTCGCATAGTCTTCCTTACTTTAGAGATGTAGGGAAAATAAAACCTATAGCACAGCAGAAGTTGGATCAAGGCTGAACCCAGCAATTTGGAAAGAGATGAAGGAATGTTTTATATTTGAAATGAAATTGGTATGTAATCTTCTAGACTAGCAGGGGCAATTTTTTCCCTCTCAGTCCTTTGATAAATATTATCCTTTCCATCATCTGCAGTAAGTGCCACCTTTTTTTTTAGCACCTATTTTGGCCCTTTTGTACTTTCCACCAGTGCTTTTTTTGTAAAAGAAAAAGGTGCCAGAACTCACACACATCATACAACCCGCCTTGCCTACCCTACAAGGTTCCATCCAAAAAAGGTGCCAGAACTCCGTTCTGGGAGTTCTATGACAAAAAAAGCCCTGCTTTCCACAGAGAAGACATAGGCCAGCTCTGTTTTTGATATCTTGGCTTTGCCTAAGGCTGTCATATATAGTCTGCACATATATGGAACGCATTAGAAATTTGTAAGGCAGTGTGGAATACACCAACATTTTACCACTTTCTAATGGCCTTCTGTATCCTTGGAGCTCAGATATTATACCCTTTGCTTTGTCTGAAGCCAAAGCTACAGGTGCTTTGCCTGCAGAACTCCCAGTAAGAGCTCTGCTACACATATTTCCATGGAGAAGATCAAAGGTGACATGAGCTATCCTTGCAAACATTCCTGCTGGACCATGAGCAAAGACATCTCTGCTTCAATTCTTTAGAGAAGACAAGGAGCATCTGAATTCCAAGCCACACTAGTTATGGTATAACTAGAATAAAACAGATAGAGCATTGATCTTGAGTTACTTCTATTAGAACAGGGGTGTCAAACTCGGAACGTCACGTGACATGTCGCAATGTATCGTGACTTTTTTTTTGCCATTGCCAGCAATGGGGTAGGTGTGGTTTTGTTATGATGTATCCGGCCCGCAGGCTGGTAGTTTGACACCCCTCTGTCACAACTACCATCCCTGTTCTGCAAAAATCTAGATCGCCGCTAGCTGGCAACTATATCACTTGTATTTTTTTGCTGTCATTTAATGGCTGTAGAGATTTTCTCAGCCCAAATATACTAGTCCTACTTCCATCCAGGAGGAAATGGGACCAAATTTAGTTCCCTAATCCTGCTCTGAACAAGGCTAAACGGACCAACAGCCTGAGTTTGATTGTTAGGCAGCTTTCCATGACAGGTCTACAAGAGTTTGCTCCTCTAGCAGCCCTAAATTGACAAGTGAAAATGATTGCTTTGATGATCTCTTAATGTATCTATGGAGTGTAATTATTTCTAGCACACCTTTGCCACCCTGGAAAGAGCCTTTATAAATGGTCCTCTCTCAACCCACCTTCCATCTGTTTCCTTCTTCTTTGTGTTATATTTGTATTATCTCTACCTTGTGGCCTCAGTGGTAAAATGACAGCAGAATTGCCTGTCTAAGCACTTTCATGATGATCATCTCCAAGTTGCTGTTTGAGAGTCTTCCAGCAACCTGGTGTGCTTTTAAAGCCCATTAT
Organism: Vipera berus; assembly: GCF_964194415.1. Lineage (NCBI taxonomy): Eukaryota > Metazoa > Chordata > Lepidosauria > Squamata > Viperidae > Vipera > Vipera berus. Next base: position 111,906,887 of record NC_138206.1, read on the forward strand.
GAAGATCTCCGAGTTTCCTCTGGGCTCCAGGTACTGCTGTGCCACCATCAATAAGATGGACAGGTATGTGTCAGGCTACATTGCAGCTGTGAAAATACATGGAAGATGCTCATCCTTGATTGTTGCATTTTAAGCTTGCCTGTAAATGGCATCATAATGGTATCACTATTCCATTTACTGGTTGGTATGTCTTGTTGATGGATCAATAATTTGCCGGTACGTCACTTTCAATCATGCATCTAGAACTTCCTCAGCATTTATTCCCTCTTTGTTTTTCTGTATATAACTCTCTCCTCTTTCATGATCTCTCTTTTCAGTTGGTTTTTGTCTGCCAGTGAATGGAAATTGCACTGGCCCTGAGATGCTTGCTCTTCAGAACAGGAAGGAATAAATATCTATGGAGATTCTCAGTCATCCAGGTCAAAAAGCAAAGGTGCTTTTTCAGGAGGCCACTGGACTTTCTTGTTTTTCTTTGAAGACGCTTTGCTTCTCATCCAAAAAAATATCTTCAGCTCTGGCTGGATGGTGGGGAATGGAAGGATTTATATTCCTTGCAGACAGCGGGCCATTTGCCTTCTTTTAGAGAGTCATTGAGGCCATTTGGAGGTTTACATGTGTTGAAGGAAAAATCTTCATCAGCGTCCAGTCCAAGCTGGGAATAGACAACATGGCAACTGCTTTAGAAAGAAGGTTGTAGTTCACACACGTGTCCTCAGGGTCACCTGAGCAGTGCAAATGGGTGTGGAGCCTTCTTGGCTGCATGATGTTTTCTGCCCTGTGTCCCTTCCCAGTTGAAGACAGGTGTGGGCTGTTGGGGATGAGTCTGTGGTCTCTGCATCTCATACTGAAGCTCAACCAGAAGCTTCTTGGATGAGAAGTGAAATTTCTTCAAAGAAAAACAAGAAAGTCCAGTTACCTCCTGAAAAAGCACGTTTGGGACAACAGGAAGGAATATTTTCTCTCCCCCCCCATTTTAAAAATGGTTAAAAAGAAACATACGGTAAGTGTATGAACAATAAATTTAACTTCCCTTTCAAACATTATCCAAAGTTCTGGATTTTTTAGATTTCATTGCTTGGAACTGATTTCTTTACAATTTCTAGAACTGGAAACTAGAAAGCATTGACAAGCATCCACAAGCGCACTGCCAAATGTTGTGTTTTGTATCCATGAAACAAGGAGTTTTTCCCCTTATTTATATTACTTTTGTTGGTTATATTTATTATTAAATAGCTCCCGGAACCTAGAAAGTTCAGGAAGAATGTATCATGCCCTTTGTAAGCTAAAAGAATATCTTTCTTGCACCTTGCAAATAAAAAGAAAAAAAAATCCCTCATTCTAAAGAAGACACATAAACTATCAAATGTAATGAAATGCTTTTGTTAAATAATAAGCAACACCAGCCCACTGAAATAAATATTTTTTCATTGAGGTAAAATATATACAACTATAAAATCATAAATATACCAGAGAATTATAATGTGAATTTGTAAATTGTATGCAAATAGCTCGAAACCAGATCTACAAAGACATAAATAAAGGAACAAGACTGAAAGGTTTATACGTTGGCTTGTTTATAGAGTAGCACAAACATTTTTCTTTTTTAATTGGCAATTAATTTTCAGCAGCCATCGGAGGTACTTTCGTGTCAAATTACTTTGCCTATACTAAACAAGATTAGGCACCCAAGCTGCAAAGGCCTTACGTGAAAAGTGAGCAACTGACTGTCAGGCAGATATTTTCCACCTATAACCAATTAAAATGCTCCTTTTTTTTGTGATGAATGGATGCTGTAATTCTGCAACTTGTTCCTTTTGCTGTCTGATACAGACACCTGTACAAATGCCTGGACCAGAAAGAAGAGAAGGATTCTGCTGGTGACCGAGTTGATCACAGTTGCTCTTAATGGGATAGGACTGGCCAGACCTTCTCAAGTGTGGATGGTAAAGCATCCGTCCTGCCGTTAACGATTCATCTACAGGTAGTCCTTGACTTACAGCCACAATTGAGACCAACCTTTCTGGGGTTAGGTGAGACATTTGTTAAGTGGGTTTTGCCCCATCGTACAAACCTTCTTGCCCCAGTTGTTAAGTGAGTCACTGCACTTGATAAGTTAGGGGCAGCACAATGGTGAATAGAAGGTGAAGGGTGCGTGTATATAATGTATGTTTTTATTTGTGTTTTTTTACTTGTGTGTAGTGTGCACTGTGGACAGCACTTAAATTTCATTGTGAGTTAAACAATGACAATAAAGATATTCTGCTCTGTTCCATTCTGTTCCATTCCGTTCTAGTAACCAGGTTGTTAAGTGAATCTGGCTTCCCCACTGATTTTGCTTGTCAGACGATGACAAAAGGGGATCACATGACCCCAGGACACGCAACAATCATAAATACGAACCAGTTGCCAAGCATTTGAATTTTGATCTAGTGATCATGGGGATGCTGCAAGGGTTGTAACTGTGAAAAATGGTCATAGGTCACTTTGAAACTTTGAAACACTGCCGTTGAAACTTTGAACGGTCATTAAATGAACTGTTGTAAGCCAAGGACTACCTATACAAATTTCACTCAGTTTAAGAAAATGGGAAGCAGCAGTGCAATATGGGAATCCTAGTACTTTTGAACAACTCATTGTTGGAAGAGTGTTTTTTTCCCCCCTCTACTTTCCTTGAATATAAATATTAAGATAACTCAACATCTCCGAGGCCACTCATATCTACACTGCAAAGTAATGTATTATTGATACCCTTCATGTGAGTGACATAAACAGGAAAATATTGATTTTTTTTAAGAAGATGTCTCATTTTTCTTATTTCACAGAAGACCGATGCAAGCTCGCCTAGCTATCAATATTATTTGAATTAATGCAGATTCCTTTCTTATTGATTGCTTTGACAATGATTGTCATAACTGATTAATGGATACTCACTGCTCTTAAATTTTTAAAAAGGCGAATCTCCGCTCGGTGTGTACAAATGGACTGTCTTGAGTAAACAAGGCTGCTAATGCTTGACGAGGGAAATTTGGGAAGATCTGTGTCTGTAATATGCTTTATGGAAGGAACAGTTTAAACATTTGGCTCCCTGCCTAGAAGATTAATATGGGAGTCCCATACCCAGCTTTTATGTGCTGTTAAATCAGACTCACAGTGCGCTCCGTGACAATCAAAAAATTAAGAGCCCCCTCCCAAATAAAACCAGCTTTTTTATTACATTGTATCACAGAAGGCATCAAGACAATGAGAATATATTAGTCCATCTTGCAGAATCAATGGCGCCTCTCTCAAGATTTGCAGAAGTTAGGTGAAGAAGCCTTTCCATCCTGGGAGTATAAGCACCAGCTTTGTGAAAAAAAACATCTATGGGATAACCACCAGCTTCCTTTCACACTTTTTAGCTGTTTGCCCTGTCTGATTGCAATTTTTACAACTTCTTTTAATTAAAAATAAATTAAGGAAAGGCTAATAAATGGCTAAGAAAAATATCGCTCTCTCCTATCATCTTTATTTCCTTCCTTGGACGGTAGACTTAGTGATGCCATTAGATTAGTTATTCCTCCCAACACTGTGAGACAGATGAAAATAGGGGCAGTTAATGAGCTGGCCAAAGGCAATGGATGCCTGGAGATATCTCCTTTGGAACTGACCAGTGGCAGGTTCTTGCTGGAATATTTTAAAATATTTTTTTTAAAAAAATACTTTAATTTAAGCGGGAAGATGCCATGGGGCCCACGGTTCCCTCTTCTACCTGTCAACAGGTTGTGTGTTAGTATTTAAAGAGTGGTGAGGATGGGCGAAAAGATTATTGGCAGTTCCCTCCCTTCCATCCAGGACATAGCACAGAAGCGTTGTTTGAACAGGGTCCGCAAGATTATCTGGGACACTACACATCTTCTTCATGACCTGTTTTCCTTGTTACCTTCTGGGAGGAGGGGGCTTCGTGGTATCCGTAGCAGAACATCCAAATTCAACCAGAGTTTCATTCCATACAGCATTAACCTTGTCAACTCTCAAGCTTCCTCCTTCTGTTATATGTTCAAGATGGACAGTATTTAATACAGTATTTATTTGTTATGTAATGTAGGGGTGTGGATCTATACATATGTTGCATATAGTATGGTTAGGTGCGTGTCATGTATGTGTTTCACTCTGAGAGCGGGCAACTAAATTTCATGTTTGATGTGTGCCTTTGTGCCCACACTAAAACAATGACAATAAAAGGTTATCTTATCTTAAAAGGATCAAGGTGAGAAAAGTTTGCATTTACTTTACACTAACAAAGGACAGATAATGGTTTTTGAACACTGCAAGATGTGTAGTTAGCAATTTGTATGGATGGTGTAACCTGAAATTCAATGCAACTGATTTCTACTAAATTTTAGCAATAGCAATTAATTCTTAGACTCATATACCATTCCACAGTGCCTTACAGTGCTGTCTGAACGGTTTACAATGTCAGCATATTACCTGCAACAACCTGGGCCCTCATTTTACTTATCTCAGACAGCTAAGTCAACCTTGAGCTGGTCAGGATCAAACTCCTGGCAGTGGGCAGAGTTAGCCTACGAAACTTCACTCTAATCCCTGGGCCACCATGGCTCCATTTTGAATGCTTTAGCCTCCAATAGCTCATTTGAGAAGCCTATAGGTAGAAAGCCATGCATAAATCAAATGGATTCTCTTTCTTCTTCTCAAGACACAAGACGGCACATCAATGGTGATGATTTTGGTATAGGTGACCTATAGGTCTGATCCCATTTGGGCCAAAAAAGGGGGGAAAAAAGTTTCACAATGCTCCTGCTTTCTATCATTTAGCAGCTCCAGACAGCGAAACTAGCAGTGATAGTTGATGGATGCTGTAGTTCATTATAGCCTATAGGGACTGAAATTCCATGCTCTTGTCACAGTCAAGATGGAGAGTCAATACATAAGTGCCAATTCTCCCTGTTTACTGAACTCAATCTTTCCTTTTCTAGAATTCACTCCTAGCAAATCACTATCTACATTTTTATTTATTTATTTATTTATTTATTTATTTATTTATTCATTTTATATACCGCCCTTCTCCCGGAGGACTCAGGGCGGTGTACAGAGCAAAGTAAGTATACAATAAACCAACAATAAAACAAATAAAACCCCAGATCTACAAATAAAACCCCAAATCTATCAGGCCAGGCCGGCTTGCTGGAATAGATAGGTTTTTAAATCTCGCCGAAAGGTGCGAAGGTCGGGGGCCATCCAGATTTCGGCTGGTAAGCGGTTCCAGAGGATTGGCGTACCCACCGAGAATGCTCTCCCCCTGGGGGTCACCAGCCGGCATTCTCTGACCGGTGGCCAGTGTGAGGCATCTGGAGTTGTTGTTGTTGTTTTTTGATAAGGTTGCAATTCTGCTCACTTCATCAAGTCTTGAGCATGACAGGAGTGGGTGGAAGATTCAGGTTGAGTCTGCCATGTGAATGTGATCACTCATGAAGATTTAGTGGGCTATTCTGCCATTCTGCTTACTGGACTCATCAGGCCTGTTGCAATCTATGGGTGGTCTACTGAATGACAATTGTGTTTCATCAGAAGAACAAATATCTTCTTTAATCAGCAGGGGACTTTCTACTGAAAGTCGACAGCAATTTTTGTTCCAAAGATGCCTATTTTGGAGCTCCAGATAATAATCTCTAATCATGATTCTTGAAAATTAATGGCACAAGATTCATCATTCTGAGCGGTACCACCCAGAAAAATCACAGTCTTAAAATCAAATTAAACCCAGAATAATAAAGACAATCACCAAAATGATACTCCCAAATGTATCTGCTTGGTACAGCCCTACCCATTTGATATTTCTGCAACAGTGTAAACTTTTTAAAACTCCATCTCGATTTTTTTTTTAAATAGGATTGTTTCGTATTCTAAGCAAAATAAATCTTCATATTAGGACATGATTTTTCCTGTTGTTGTTTTAGGATGGATGTTACTGAAACAAACTTTAGATAGGTCCATTCACGTGTCTTTCTTCTCATGATTATCTCAGGGGAAAAAAACACACACCAAAACAACAACAACAGTGCAGTCTTCTAGATGGCTCCTTGTTAGGGAGACCTGAAATAATCAGGAATAGAAATGGGAAAAGAAACAGAATTTCAGAGTTGCACTTAATGTCCTTAGACATTAAGGTTGAGAGAAACTTTTCTATCACTTTGAAAAGAAAGTTGAATTCTTGTCCTTGTGGGAATACAACTTTGCAGCACTCCAGATGTTGAAGAAATACATGGTGCATCATTTCTCCCTTTTGCCAGGCTAGTTATAATTGTTGGGAGTTGTCATTCAGAACATCTGGATACCCAAACCCTGTGTGCACATGGTGGATGCACACAATTTCATTAGCTTGCTAGATTCAAAAGGAAAGTTTGCTACAAGGTGGATACATTGTTTAATTCAACAACTTAAAATTCAACATGTGACCTTGCTAAATCAGTACAGTTGGTAGGTATGACAGTCTGTGAGAAATGTTGGATTTGACTTGATGCACAGCCAGAAACCAGTTGAGCTTTTACTTCTGTCAAAATTTCTTTTTTGCACAGGGAGTTGATAATCTGTTTTTAGTTTCTCACAAAGTCCACAGTTTCAAATGTGTGAATTACAAATCACAAAGTGCTTCTAAAGGAAAGATGAGACATGGGAACATGTGGCATAGTGTGATGGAAATAAAGACAGATTCATACATGAGCTTTGGGTAGAAGCCAAGACTGGCCTGATTCATACTGGGGAGAGAAGGCTGGAGGGATGATATAATCCAGACAATAGGATGGATCCATATCTAGGCAAATCCATCATCTCATGAGATTAGGCGTTCTTTCCATCTTCTGTTGGACCATCTTTTCCAGCTCTCATCCCTGAGTTGAACATACACCTTGGAAAGCTCATGAAAAGTGCTTCTCCTGGGATTAATGGACCTTCTTCTCCAGTGGTGGGATTCAAATATGTGAACAACCAGTTCTCGGTGTGGATACCACTTCCAGAAGTGCATTCTGGGCCTGGGCAACAAAAAATTAGCTACCGGCTCTGCCGAAGTGGTGCGAACTGGCTGAATCCCACCACTGCTCTTCTCTTCCTGTTTCCAAGTGCAACAGGATTTTCTGACCCATGACTACGTGGGGTTTCAAAAAGGGTAATAACTAATGAAATCATTAGAGAAAAGATGTTGAGACTTTTTTTTAAAAAAAGTGCAAAGAAGAGCAACTAAGATGATTAAAGTCTTGAAAAAAGAAGAATGGTTGCAGGATTTGGGAATGGCCAGTCTAGAGAAAAGAAGGACAAAGAATGACACGATAGCAGTATTCCAGTATTTGAGAAGCTACCACAAAGAAGAGGGGGGGTCAACTTATTTTCCAAAGCACCAGAAGGCAAGACAAGAAACAACGGATGGAAACCAATCAAGAAGAGAAGCAACATGGAATTAAGGAGAGACTTCTTAACAGTGAGGACAATTAATTAATGGAACAGCTTGCTTTCAGAGGTTGTGGCTGCTCCATCACTGGAGGCTTTTAAGAAGAGACTATACCATTTCAGTCACTTGTCTGAAATGGTATAGGGTCTCCTGCTTGAGCAGGGACTGGACTAGAAGACCTCCAAGGTCCCTTCCATCTCTATTCTGATTGATGTTATGGCATAAATAATGTGGGATGTGGATCCACCCATTAAATAAATAAACAAAATGTTTTCCATTCTATTAGCTCAAAAATATTTAATTATGGGTAACGCCACAAGATTCTACTTAGCAAAAATAAAGGAAGGGCAGTGCTTTGAGTTCTTAGCTAAATAACATTAGTTAATTTTTGTAATGTTTGTTTTGAAAATGACAATAGTCTTTTATGTGCCCGTTTATTGCATCAGCGCGTCTTTGTCTATAACAAACAAAATGAACTGAGATTCTCTCCCTGTTCCAAATGGATTTGTTAACATTTGAGAAACATTTGATATGATGCTTCGAAGTCCAGAGTTTTTAATTAGCCTATTTTCCCCCCTCCTTATTCCACTTCTGATTCTTGATCACAACAGATTTTGTAGTACCCACAAAACTAAACCAGCCAAAGTAATTTCAAGCCAACTGGCTCAGTCAAATTTCAGCATGACAATTTATTATTAATTATAAAATCTTATCAGCCTTGGTTAGAGTTTTGCCTGGAACACTGGAATGGTGGGCAGCAGGAATTTACCTAAGCTTGTCTCAGAAACCATGCTTATTTGAAGAGAACATGGAATTTACAGTGCTTTCACAAATATATGTTGATGTAGGAGAAGAGCAGGCAGAGCCTGTGGGAAGAGTGAAGAGAGGAATCAGTCTAGAACTGTCACGTTCCCACCTCTTGAATTCTAGTGCCAATTTAGTGCTGGCCATTAGCTGACTAGATTCTTGTGAGTAGGCTTGAGCAATAAATCATCTTAACTTGGAACTTAACCTGTGATTCCGATTCTTAATACCTGACAATCTAGTTAATTAAAGGCCTCTAATTCTCACTAATTTATTTATTTATCTTTTAAAACAAAACAAAACAAAAAAACCCTTCCACCGCCCTCACATGCGGATACTTTCCCAGTAGGTGTTGTAGAATCATGACGTGATGAGAGTGAGGTGTTGAGCATGTCTGCTATGGAGGAAGAAATGCTTCCTGCCAGAAGTAAAACAAAAATAGGGCTGGACCCATAATAACCAAGTTGCAATCAATTAATTTTAATTGGATTCTTTTGTGCATGTGATATGATAGCTCATCCAACCCAAGAAGCAGAAAGGAACATAAGCAAAGCAAAAAAAGCTGCATCATTGCTCCTACTACAGCCAGCTTCCATCACATCGTGCTTTTTTAGTTAAACTTCCTGGAAAAAATAAAGGAGGTGATTTTTTTAAGTGCCATTATTTGCAAACATCTTTTCTGGCACATCTCCCATTCACAGGAGGGTCTGGCGTCCATTCAGAAGTTGGAAGAATTGGCTACAAAACATCTGTACCAGTAGCAATAATGATAAAAGAGGATGAAGAGGCACCAGGGGATGATTTACATACATTTTGTGTGACTGCCAGAAAAAGCAGCAACTTTACTTTGTGGGTTTTGCTTTGCTAGGCAAATTCCCAGGATTGAATCCTATTAAGTAAATATCTTACACATAACAAAAGCTTAGACTAAGAATTTGTTTGCAGTCAGAGAAATTAAGTTCCAATGCTCAACGGATGTACTGTTATGGGCTAAAAGAAGAAATGTCTTATTCCAGGACATACATTTTTAGGGTACCAACAACTGGAGGAATATTACAAAGCTAGTAGTGGTGAGGATAAAATGAACCTTGGAATGAAACAAACCACTTGTAAATTTCTCTCCTCACATTACAAGCTGGAACAAATTATCTTGAGTATTTTGTTCTGATATCCAAATAAAATGCCCTCTACACATCATGTTTTGTTTTTGGGCACTTTACATTCAGATTTACTTCTTTGGAGATTTAATTAGCTTATTACAAAGTGCTCCTTGTGACCAAAGCACTCAAAATGTTCTGGGTTCAACACACTCATTATTTTGACTGCATAGCACTTGAAGGGCCATGACGCTTGCATAATTTTTGCACCAAGATGACAATTTTGCAGAATAAAGTATTAGTCTGTAAAAATTACTTTGCATGCCTGACAGAACTCTAGGGCAGCATGGAAACTGTCATGAAATCAAGAAGATGAAACATAATAATAATAATAATAATAATAATAATAATAATAATAATAATAATAATAATAATAATAATAATAATTTGGATTGTGCAAAGAACTCTTGGAGACGGCAAGGAATCTTTTTGTATTTCATTTTTTACAGAGACTCATAGTTAATTGACCTACTGCAGCCTGGGCTTTGATGCAAGCATCAATAGTGGACAAATTTTATTACGATCCTTGTGCACCCAGAGTTATAATTTCCTCTTTCCTATTCTGGTGGCATCATATCATCTTCATACACATTATCCTCTGATGCCATGTTCATGCAAAGTATGGTTTCTAACTTCAAAAAAGACGTTAGTCCTAAATTTATGGCGATGTCAAAAGAGGTAACAAGTTTTCAGGCTGTTCCTCATGTGGGGCTACTATTTTTTATGATCTATGGCGCTGTCAACCTTAGCAACTTTAAGATGTATGGACTTCAGCTCAACCTTAGCAGCTTTAAGATCTCTGGACTTCAACTCAGAATTCTCCAGACAACCTGCTGGCTGTGGAATTCTGGGAGTTGAAGTTCAGACATGTTACAGTTGCCAAGTTTGAGAAACGTTACTCTATGGCAAGACCTCAAGTTGATATGACTTGAAAGTGGAGTAGATCAATTATTCTCCCACCATAACACCCACAGAAGCTGACTGATTTTGCTGATCTATATGACATGTAGGATTGGAAAATAGTTTCCTCCAAATAGTGTTGAAGCCCACATTTTATTAACCCTCCCCTAAATGGTAACTTCAGTGATGGGGAAGTCATAGGAATTACAATCCAACATTTATAAGGAAGAAAAATTATGCATTTATCCAATGCCAATTTAATATTATTAAGAAAGCATTGGAGGAGGTCACGAATGAATGAACCTTTATTGTCAAAGTACAACCATGTATACAATGAGATTGGCTGAGCCTCCCTTCGTGCCCCCCCACACCACAACTCACAGTGACAACAAACCCACCATCTTGTTACACCATGTAAGCTAATTGCACAACACACCAGCCTCACAAGTCAATCATACATAAAATTATAAAATTATTTCCTGCTCAAGAGCCTGACAGCCCATGGATAGAAGCTGTTCTTCAGCCTGTTGGTATGGCTGGCTATACTCCTATATCTCCTACCTGATGGTAGGAGATACCCACCAGGGTGTGAGTCATCCCACGGAAACTTGACATCCAACCTTAACTGAGTCTGCGTGGTCCTATGAATGTCTTATTTTGTCATGTGTCATTTTAATTACCTTACAGTCACATCTTTTTGGATGTCACATCACCATCTCAACCTGTGGCTGATTTTTCCTCATGAAGAACTTTCTTCAAGCATTTACAATTACACAGAATTGCTGGAGGATCGTAACAAAGCGTATCACAAGTTGGCTGAAAGCAACAGCATCCAAGTAAATAAGATCTCACATCAGCATCCTAATCATTTCACAGCCTAAAAGACAGTTACAGCATGAGCCAAAATGAAAGGAAGGGAGAGGCTGCCAAGGAGACAGATGTCACTGCTGGAGACAAAAAAAAAATCACAGATCAGCATCTGGACTTTATACAGTCCATGAAGGAAGAAAAAGGGGGAACAGGAAGATGTTAGTAAAGGACCTAAAGCACATTTCCAGAGAGTCAATACTATTGTTTTCCAAGGCCTTGGAAATCTTTCTGAAACAGCTCACAATCATTTTCTTGACCACAATATGAAGAACTTCAGTTCAGCAAATTAGCAGCCCTCCAGTTGACTGAAGGGTCATTGCAGAAATTAGCAATCAGTTCAGTTCAGAACTACAGCTCTCTCCTCTTGCTGAATTCAGCTTACAGTTTTGGCTTGCTTGTTGACAATTTCAAAACATAAACACAAGCAAAACCCTGACCAGTTGCTGTAAGGGGAGTTGAAAAGATCCCATGATACTATGAGCAGGAAGATCAGGAGATATAAGTTGGAGATAGACCAACTACAAGATTCTTTTGTAGTTGATTACTTTTGTGCTATACTGTACTGTAAAGGTAAAGGTTCCCCCGCACATGCGTGCTAGACGTTTCCAACTCTAGGGGCCGGTGCTCATCTCCGTTTCAAAGCCGAAGAGCCAGCGCTTGTCCGAGGATGTTTCTGTGGTCATGTGGCCGGCATGACTAGACGCCAAAGGCGCACGGAACGCTGTTACCTTCCCACCAGAGTGGTCCCTATTTTTCTACTTGCATTTTTTTTACATGCTTTCGAACTGCTAGGTTGGCAGAAGCTGGGACGAGTAACAGGCGGTCACTCTGCTGCGTGGCACTCGGGATTCGACCCGCCAAACTGCTGACCTTCTGATCGACAAGCTCAGCGTCCTAACCCACTGAGCCACCACGTCCCCTATACTGTACTGTACTACCATCCAATAGAAATTTATAGCTTGTGATCATGTCTGTGCAGAAACTTTCTGGGGGAAATTCAGCAGTCAGATTATGGAGGTGATCCAGCTAACTGTAACCTTGAAGGTTTCTATAGTAAAGGTCAGACAGCAAGAACTATCTACAGAATCACATTTTAATTGTCTTGGACCATCCAAGTCCAATGATGTGAAGGTTAACCATCTCATTTTTCCTCCAAATCCATTGAACTATGCTACTCAATATCTCAAATCAGATGCATTAATTTAGTCTCTTAGAACCTATTGCTTTGTATTTGCTCCTTGGGTTAATCAGAAAAGTTAAAAGGAAGATGTAATACAGACATGTCAAACACAAGGCCCGTGGGCCACATCCAGCCCGCGAAGTGTTTTCATGCGGCCCGCGAAGCCATCCTGGAAACAGTGAGAGAACGGCCCCCACTGCCTTGGCCCTGGCCCAGAGACCCTCCTTCTGCCAGAGACCCTCAGATCTGTCCCACTCCTGCCCAGGCCCCCATAGGCACCCTTGATGCGAACGATGTAGAGCTGGCCACGCCCACCCAGTAGGCCATACGCACTCTAGCCACGCCCACCCAGTAGGCCACGCCCACCCTGGCCATACCCACCCGGCCCCCTGAGGGCAACTGCAATGCTGATGCGGCCCTCAATGAAATTGAATTTGACACCCCTGATGTAATAGAAAGGTATATGATTTCATGATCTTATGTCATGAAAGAAGGAGACTTCTCATGAATCCCTAATTGCTTTTCATTCCAAAGAGGGTTGACACTACAATTTTCTATATTTGCTTCTAGGCTGCGTGAAACAGATTGCCTAATATCCTATAAATTTGACTACATTTGGCTATCATGCTACACAATTAAAATACCTGCAAAATTTAACCTTGTTAAGATTGAGGGAAATAACAATGACATGCTTCCATCATCAGCGTGTTTAAGATTTACAGACCCAAATTTAATTCCAGACAAATGGGCACAGTGTTAATTAGTGCTTCCCAACCTTGGAAACTTTATGATATTTTGACTAATGCCAAGGTTGAGAAACCCTGCATTAGGCTATAGTGTTTTGCCCACCAAGGGAAGTTCAACACAATTTTCAACAGACTTGTTGACTGAGGAATGCTGAATCAAAATTAGTTGCTTAGTTAAGCAGGAAAATCAAGTGGGCAAGTGAGAAATTGTACGTTTTGCTTCATTATACTAATGTATTTATTACAGCCTGCCTGATTGGAAATTGGCACTAAACAAACAAGCAAGCATGTAATATGATATAAATATGTTGTCAATGTTTTCTGCCAACAAGCCTCGGAGAGTCCCAAAGGTGCTTTTTTCAAAGGCAAGTAAATCTTCTTGTTGTTGTTGTTTTCCCTTTGAAAATGTTTCGCTTCTCATCCAAGAAGCTTATTCAGTTCTAACTGATTCATGGGGAACCAGTCAATTAGAATGAAGAAGCTTCTTGGATGAGAAGTGAAATGTTTTCAAAGAAAAAAAAAGCCAACAACAACAAACAAGCCCAAGAAAGTTCAGTTGTCTTTTGGAAAAAGCAGCTTTGGGACATCCATGACCTGGATTCTTCTTCTTCTTCTTCTTCTTCTTCTTCTTCTTCTTCTTCTTCTTCTTCTTCTTCTTCTTCTTCTTCTTCTTCTTCTTCTTCTTCTTCTTCTTCTTCTTCTTCTTCTTCTTCTTCTTCTTCTTCTTCTTCTTCTTCTTCTTCTTCTTCTTCTTCTTCTTCTTCTTCTTCTTCTTCTTCTTCTTCTTCTTCTTCTTCTTCTTCTTCTTCTTCTTCTTCTTCTTCTTCTTCTTCTTCTTCTTCTTCTTCTTCTTCTTCTTGGAAGGGACCTTGGAGGTCATCTAGTGCTAAGGCAGGAAACCCTATACCATTTCAGACAAATGGCTGTCCAGTCTCTTCTTAAAAACTTCCAGTGTTGGAGCATTCACCACTTCTGGAGGCAGGTTGTTCCTGATTGAGAATCTCCTGGTTGTTCCTGATTGAGAATCTCCATACACAAGCCTGACAGAGCTCACATCTATTTACTTTTGCGTAAACATGTACAGCAGGGGTCTACAACCCCTAGTCCATGGATCAGTACCAGGCCGCAACATGCCAGCAAGCGGTCTGCACAAACAAGCAAAGCCCATCTGCAGGATGCAGGCAGCACACAAAACCAAGGTTGGTCCGTACCCTCTGGTCCGGGGAAAAACCTTTCTCCATGGAACTGGTCCATGGTGCACAGAAGGTTGGGGACCTCTGATGTATAGGATTACCAGATGAAAAAAGGTTAAAATTAGGAAGAAATGCTGTCCTAGGACCAGGGTGTCATGGTTCTGACAGATGCAATTATTCAAAGAACCTCAAGGCATTGTTTACCTTTGTTGTTAGTTGCGAAGTCGTGTCCGACCCATCGCGACCCCATGGACAACTTTCCTCCAGGCCTTCCTGTCCACTACCATCTTCTGGAGTCCATTTAAGCTCACACCTACTGCTTCAGTGACTCCATCCAGCCACCTCATTCTCTGTCGTCCCCTTCTTCTCTTGCCCTCAATCTTTCCCAGCATTAGGTTCTTGTCCAGTGAGTACTTCCTTCTCATTAGGTGGCCAAAGTATTTGAGTTTCAATTTCAGGATCTGGCCTTCTAAAGAGCAGTCAGGGTTGATCTCCTCTAGGACTGACCGGTTTGATCGCCTTACAGTCCAAGGGACTCGCAGGAGTCTTCTCCAGCACCATAGTTCAAAGGCCTCAATTCTTTGGTGCTCAGCCTTTAGGAGACTTTTATTCAAAAGAGCATAGCTTCTGCACATACATGGTCAAGCCAAAATCTGGATTCCCCTCCCCTAAGCGCACAGTATCAAAGCACAGTTCCTTCCTCTAATTAACCATCATAAATCACATTCTCCAATTAGTTTGAACTGTAAGCTTTCCCTCCTGTTAAACAACCCACCAAATTCTTATCTTCTCTTATTTCAAAACAGCCTTGAGAGACATTCTTCCTACTCCCCCCATCATCAACTAATTCAAACTCTAAAAGTAACACACAGTCCTAATCTGGACTTCAGATTAGCATGTTAAGAACGTTGGTTTGGCTCCCTGAAAGCAGTTTTTTTTTAGAAAACAGGCTGAAAAGCTTGTATGGAGTCACAGAATCAATATAATTCCCCCCCCAATAAATGCACTTCTAACCCTTCTCCAAGTAGGTACATTCCAGAACTACAAAATAAACACGTGTGAGATAGATTATTTTACATTAGTTCAGATTAGATTCAAAGTAGATTAGAATCACAATATACATAGTGTCTTGACCAAAGGGAAGGTATTCCCATTTTTTTTGAACAAAGAAAACAAAACAATTTATTCTTGAAAAATAATAAATAAATCCATCTTTTAAATTGTTTTCATGGAGTTTCCAAATTACCAGGAAGGGTCAATGGTTGAAGTATCACCTTAGGATGAATTACTGGGGAGCCATTGCACTTTCTTCCTAAATTGGAAGTTAAATTTTGTCATGTTTATTTGTAGAAATATGCAGAGGTACCCAGCCTGATTAGAATTCATTCTTTGCTCTCCTGTACGAGCAGTCCCATTGGACACCAGATTCATCTATTCAAAGGTGTTGAATAAAACAGTGATTATATGGACATTGCACATGCTAATCTTGACTCATCTCTCTCCAAGGGCTGCATGTTGTTTGAAGATGTGTTTGCTGAGGAAATAAGTTGTGAGATTAAGAAACAGAAAACGGGAAGGTGGTCAGTACAAAACACTTTGGGGGGAAATCTCTTCCTGTGCAGGGGTGAAGCAGATTTGAACCAAATGCGCTGAATCAAAATAATATTTGTTAGACCTTATTCATCCTCTGTGACTCACATCCGTCAGGCTAGGAGCTGACTAAAAAAAAAAAAAGATGATGAGAATCTTGCCCAATAAGAAAGGAGAAAGGTTGATGTCTAGACGTGAAACCATTTTGTCTCTGGTGACTTCTAACACAATAAACATCACATAAGATGGTGGCTTATAATAAATCTAGCAAAGATATTATAAATGTGGACAAGGTAGCATTGCAAAAGTTGGGGGATCAATAGTGGATTGTAACATGTGCTAATAATTCCACTTGACTTTGACAAGTATCCGTGACTGCCAAATGTAAACACCATTTGAGGTTCTCCTTCTTCTCACAGTGTCTTAATACTGTAACTAAAAGGACAGTCTTCTTCAAATATCTTGGTTGATAACCACAATACCTTGATTTTAAGGCCAATTATGTTGCAGAACTATTTTAAGTAGCATGAAATTAGACACGATGTAATCTAATTCTGGGAAGAGATGCTGGTATATCAATTGTCTAAGTGAATAGCCATGGCAAAGCCAGTTGGATTTTGTTTGGTCTGGTTTACACATTGCATACTGTAGCATCAAGTATTTATTTATTCTGTTCTGCTCCTTGATATATTCTACAGTTTATGGCCTTGGGTTAAACCAACCATCAAAGAAAATTCCTTATGCTGAGCTCTTACCTCTTTAACTGAGCATAAAAACTGCCCTGCTGGATCATGCCAAGACCTAGCTTAATCCAGCATGTTGATTTCTAGATTGGAAAACCAAATGAACCTATGAAGTTATCCAAATTTCTAATTTAAAGCTGCCCAAGTGATCCACCATGCAATCAACATGCCTTGTAATGAAGTCCTCAGGTAAATCATATTCCATGGTGTAAATTCATTTGCTCCATGGTATGATCACTTTGCAGAAGTGAATTTTTATGAAGCTTTATTTTTAAAAAAATTGCTTTTCATTTTTTTTTTAAATAAGCATTCAGGATTCTGCCTTACAAGGAGATGACCAATGAAGCTCAGTGCACAGAAGATATCCAAGAATCCAAGTATGTATTTCCAGCTTCTTTGCATCCAATTAGCAAGTTTCGTTACCTGAATGGTTAACAAGAAGCACAATACAAGGCTGTAAGGCAGGGGTCTTCAAACTTGGCCCTTTTATGACTTGTGGACTTCAACTCCCAGAATTCCTCAGCCAGGCATGCTGGCTGAGGAATTCTCAAAGTTGAAGTCCACATGTCATAAGAGGGCCAAGTTTGAAGTCCCCTGTTGTAATGGGTTGTCTAACAGGCCCTGGAACAAGGACAGCAGAACACAGCTGTTGCAGCAGAAAATCACATCATTACAAAAATACTGTTTGGTTTAGGTCAGGGGTAGGCAACCTTGGCTCTTTATGACTCATGAACTTCAACTCCCAGAATTCCTGAGCCAGCTCCTGGTTTAGGGGAAGAGGGAAATCCAAAAAAGAGACTCCAAGTAATTCCACCTTAAGTATACAAGGTATAAGTTGACCTCAAGCTTTTGGACTGAGATGTTAGGTCAGCCTTGATTGTTGGTTGTTGCAGTGGTTGTTTGTTATTGACAAGAAGATGGAAAGATCTATATAGACCTCTGAAACATGACATATTAATTGATTTGGTTTGCAGTTTCTTTTTTTAATTAATTGAGGGTATTATTATTATTATTATTATTATTATTATTATTATTATTATTATTATTATTATTATTATTATTATTATTATTATTATTATTATTATTATTATTATTATTATTATTATTATTATTATTATTATTATTATTATTTGCCCATAGTTACAGAAATGAGAAAGGCAGTCATGTGAATTGTGTAAATGAACAAATCTGGAGAATTGTTTTGACAGTGCTTCAAGATACTGTTACATTGTATCTTACTGGTTAAGCTTATGAAATTGAGAAAACAGTGAACAGAGAAACTAAAATAGCTCATATATTATAATAAAACCTCTCAAAGGCAGCTTATTTTGAAGATCCTTTTTTTTTACTCTTTCTCCTGCTGGAACTTGTGAGAAATGGAATGTATAATAATAATAATAATAATAATAATAATAATAATAATAATAATAATAATAATAATAATAATAATAATAATAATAATAATAATAATAATAATAATAATAATAATAATAATAATAATAATAAATAATAATAATAATAATAATAATAATAATAATAATAATAATGATGATGATGATGATGATGATGATGATGATGTTGTTGTAGAAAATAAGTTCTGCTTATTTATTATTACAGACTCTAACAATAGATCTCTGGAGATTTACACAAGGGTTTTCCCCAGCCCATAAGGATTAATGTTCTTGCAATAAACAGTGGCTTCTTCCTTGATCTTATAAGGGAACAAGCTTTCAATATCATGTAGTGTGGCCTGAGTTGCTGGTTGTGACAATATCTGAAATGCAGTGAGGGTAACCCCCTTTTTTACTTATAGAATTGTTGAAAGAAAAATCTTCATCAGGGTCCAGTCCAAGCTGGGAATAAAGAAAGCGGACACAGCTTTAGAAATAAGGTTGTAGTTTATTGAAGAGCAGAGCCAGGCAAGAAAGATGGTTCTGGGAAAGCTGAACACATGTAGTAGGGAGTGGTGGATTTTTATACCTTCTTGAGCTTTAGTTTGGAATTGTTCCTGTGACATGAACTTTGACATGAGTCTGAGTGTGCCTTTCTGGTATTCTGATGGTGGTGATTTAATCCTATTATGTCCCAAAGGTCATATCCTTCTTCCCTGGGGTTGTGGCTGATGACTATGTCCTGTCTTGGATTTTCTGGTGTGAGGGATGGTTGATTCTAGGGATCTTTGTCTTCCTAATCCCATCAGCTCTAAGCTTCCAGTCTTTCTGAAAGGATTATAATATCTGCATTTCTACAGAGCTCATTTCTGCATGGAGGAGGGAACCTTGGGGCTATTAAGAAAAACTGGGCATGCTTTTCTGCCTTTTTAAGATCCTTTGAAGAAATATAATACTCTGCCCTTTTTAATATTTCCTTCTCAGGTTGGGGGTGACTTCCCACAGAATCATAGGAGAATATGTGCATTGTTTACATTTCACCTAAGCTCTGCTAGAATCAAAGACAACCATGAAGTTCCCACAGACCAAAGTAGATGTCAACTTGAGTCTTCACATCCTTGTCAAACACCTTCCTCATCACTTTCTCGGCAGATTTATGTATTTCGCTTGCCTTGAATTTATTTCTTTTTCAGAAACTCCACTTAGTGCTTTTTGACCATGGAGTCAATGGAATAGCAAGCTTCTATGACTTTGAAAAACTTTCCTATTTGCAACGGCACTTTTGTTAGCGCTGCGAATGACTTTCCCAATAGGGGCATAGTCCGATTTAGAGTCCAGGCACCAAGTAATTTGAGACCCACCAGCTTTATGCAGTAATATAATTATTCCCTCTGAGGCTCTTAATTGTATTCATCACACCATGATTTCCCCACAAATTAAGTATGCATTTACTGCTATATATAAAACTCGCTTTGTAGTTAACATTCTGGAAACAAATTTCAAGGAGATAGGATTCTGTACATCGTCAATTCCTGAAACCAATAATTTCAGGGCTCAAAAAGTCACTTTGACAATAAGGTCATTGCTGTTTGACGTTACACCTTTCTGAACAGGGGAAAGAGGCAGAAGAAACACAAAAGAGCAGTTTTATAAGCAGGTCCAGTCAGCCTCTTTGATTTTATGACTGATCTCAGCAAGTCCCTCAGGAGATTCACAATGAAGTCCCACATTTCTTTCAGCAAAAGGTCAGTTACCATTAATACCTTCTATTCCCAAAGACTGTTGGCTGCCACCAAGCTGTTGTTTCGGAAAGAGTTTGAAACAATGAACACAAAACAATTCTCCAGGTTTCAGCTAGATTGCCCAGAATGAATATTCATGTTAGTTCAACATAGGTTCAAGGAACCCCCATTAGAATGACATTTTTCCTCCAGACCTTAGAACAATAAAATTAATAACCAAAGCCATAGTTTTTGGGGAAATGAGAGTTTTGCAATAATAATAATAATAATAATAATAATAATAATAATAATAATAATAATAATAATAATAATAATAATAATAATAATAATAATAATAATAATAATAATAATAATAATAATAATAATAATAATAATAATAAACAACCAACAGGGAATTAGAATGAAAATAATAGTGAATTGTTTTCAAATGAGAGTTAGCCATGAAGCAACCAGACCAATAAATTATTCCCATGCCTGCCTCTTTTATAACTGATGGAAAATGAGACACACATACACACACACACCTAAAAGTGATTTGTCTCCAAATATGGTGGAGAGATTATAAGTGTCTCTATAGAGCTTTTAAATCTGCCTCTTTGTCAGTTTTCAATTGGCTCCAAACTTACCGATACTTTGGGTTCTGACCAGAGCTAGCTGGAATTTAAAAACAAATAAGGAAATAAATAAACTGCACCAGCTATATCTATATGCAACATCCTGTGTGGCTGAGGTACAAAACAGCCAACTAATCCACAAACAATAACCCCATCAACCAATCAACATGTAACAACACAGCCAAACAACCCGCCTACAGCAACAAAGCCAGCACCCCCCACCCCCTCCACCAATATTTATAGAGAGACGGCAGCTCCGATCTGTGTGTGTGTGTGTGCGCGCGCGTGTGCGTGCGTGCATGCGTGCATGATGCAACAGAACATGGTTTTTGCATGTGCAAATCTGTTTTGAATTTGGGTTTTGAGGGAGCAATTTGATTAGGTTGGTATTAATTATAATTATATTCTTTGATATTGTTGATCTGATAGCTTTTATTTCCAGCCTGTAATAGTAATAAAGGGAACTGGCAGTGTGGCAAATTTTGTGCAGTTTATTTTAAGGTTGTGTACTAAGTTGAGTAGTTTTGCCGCAACTGCACAAGTAGCTAATGCTTTTTATATACCTTCTTCAGTTACTTCTATACAGCACAGGATAAATCCTTGGAGCCTTTGGGGAGAAGGGGTGAATGCTATTTCATGCTATTTCTGCCTTCGCTGCCAGCAGGGAAAAGATGAAAAAGCTGGATAGCAAGCTACTATTGCCCACAATCCTGTCAGTTTGAATTCAGATGAACAGAGGACCAGAGGGAACAAAGAAGCAGGAAATCCAACACCATTTAGGGGGGGAAAAAAGACTCAAACGTTGCAATTTTTAGGGGGTTCAACAGCCTCTATACATTATTTCTTGAAAACTTTTTGAAAGATATTTGAAGGAAATTCCGTGGTGTGAAAAATTCTACGCTGGCTAATCAACTTCAAGTCTCCCTCCCCTGTTTCTGTAGAATTTAAGAGCTTCTAAGCTAGGTCTGTTGCATAACTTCAAGCAGTTCCTTTGACTGTAAATGATGTGGACCTAGCCTATTCTCTAATCTCGGTTAATAGTTTGATTGGTATAGATCAGGAGCTTAAGAAGGCAGAATTGCCTTGTCTTCAGCATGATATATTGCATCTGGAGAGATAGGTTTGTCATTGATAATGTCTCTTAAAGCAATGTTTCCCTTTTGCTAGGTACAGGCACCGAAGTTGGAAAAAAAAGAAGGGATGCTGTAATGAATCATTAAAAAAAGTGCTCTACTCATAAAGGGCCTGAAGCAAATCATGTTTGAAGCATGCATCAGCCTCTCAAGCATTGCTGTACATTTTCTTTTGGCAAGGGTATGTGTGAACTCCAGCAACTTACTCCAGGGCTTAGTGGCACCCTTGGCTGAGAAAAGTTGTGTAGATATAGTTTAAATTCCTGGAGAAAGAGGAAACTGTGTCCTTTAATCGTCATGGAGAAGGGAACTACAAGGAGCAAGCGTTTCAAGATTGTGGGTTCTTGTGTGGTGCTGAGGACTCTTCTTTTCAGGACCTGACCCACACATATCTGCTCATTTTGAAATGAAAATTTTGAACTCTGTCACAAAGTCTTTCTATCTTTGTGTGAGCTGTTCAGCACCACACAGAAGCCCCAACTCGCGAATATGAAAGAGTCATGATGCTCTATATTTGGCTTAATAAGCTCAAAGCTCAGTGAAGATCAGCAACTCTGCACTGAATTGACAAAATGTCTATTTAATATTTTGCTTCTTTATCCCATCTCTCTCCCCCCACTCCTCATCCTTTCCCCTCCCCCTCTCTTCCCCCTTCTCCCCCTCCCTCTCCCCCTTATGCCTTGCTAAGCACAAGTGTGGTGGCTCAATGGTTTAAAGACACTGGAGATGATCTTTGTTTCAGCCGTTTGAGTCCTAGCACTGCATGGTGGAGTGAGCTCCCGTCACTTGCATCAGCTTCTGCCCACCAAGCAGTTCAAAAGCATGCTACACGTGAGTAGATAAATAGGTACCATTTCATGGGAAACATGGTGGTGTTTCATGCAGATAGTCAGAACCCTGATGGTGCTAGACCTGTCAGATATGATGCCCTGACTGCAAGGAGACATCAATGGTGACATAAGGCCCCAGATAATACCACTGGATGCTGTTCATCTTTCTCATGTGGCACTGGTTTGTCCTCTGCGTTTTACCCTGGATAGCACATGAACACAGACTAAATGCACCAGCACTCTTTGGTAGCTAAATAAGTACTTTGCATTAACACTGTAGTCTCCTGCTTAATTGTACCATCACTATACGCTAAATATATAATAAATAAATACTGCTTTGCCCAAATATACTAAGAAACACTTAGCTCCCTTTTGTCTGAAGGCATTTCTACTTTCTGTTTTTCCAAAATGCTGTCACCTTCAATTGGTTCTAGCAATCTGTTCCTGATCTCCCATTTCCTCCATCCACAGATACCTCATAACGAAAACACAATGACAGGACTGTGGTTATATATATATATATCTTCCTTTACTCCTTCAGTCTATGGTGATAATGATCTCATTTTATTTCTTGATACACTGACACTGCATCTCTCTCATTTTTCCCCTCCCTTTTATTATTATTATATTTTTTAAAAACCCACAGTGTGATGTTTATTTAAACAAATAAATTTAATTATTCAAATCACACTATTTGTATAATCCTATTCAATGTGAAAACATTTGGTTATCAGACAGAGGAGACTGACATGGGTGCTAACATTTGTTCTGTTGTGTAAATTACAACTCACTAAACAATAATGTGGTCCCTGACTGACAAAATACTAATTTGATGATGGGATGAGAAAATACTTAGCATTTTATGAAGGAATTCCTGTTCAGGGTTAACACAGTCTCTTTTAAGAAAGAGATGAACTTGGGACATTCTGAAAAGAAAAGAAAAAACCGTTTTGTTTTCAATTTTAGTAAAGATTACAATTACAATATTACAAATGATTAAAGTAAAGGAATCCCTGTGGATTTTATTCCACTAGTCATTACCCACTATATAGGTAGGGCTCATTTCTACTTCAAAGCCATTTGTCCACTGCTTTCCAAAGACATTTCCATGGTCATGTGGCCAACATGATATCACAGAGCACTATTACCTTCCCACCGTAGTGGTACCTATTTATCTACTCGCACTTGCATGCTTTCAAACTGCTAGGTGGGCAGGAGCTGGGGAAAGGATGAGAGCTCACCCTGTCACATGGCACTTGGGGTCTTGAACCTGGGCTGCCAACAAGCCCAGTGTTTTAACCACTGAGCCACCCCGCCACCCCGTACAAACTAATATGAACTAAAAAACAAGGAAACAAGGAAAAATAGAAGGTGAGAAGAAAGAAAGAAAGAAAGAAAGAAAGAAAGAAAGAAAGAAAGAAAGAAAGAAAGAAAGAAAGAAAGAAAGAAAGGAAAGAAAGAAAGAAAGAAAGAAAGAAAGAAAGAAAGAAAGAAAGAAAGAAAGAAAGAAAGAAAGAAAGAAAGAAAGAAAGAAAGAAAGAAAGAAAGAAAATAATAAAAAAGAAAACCTAAACATATAGTAAAAGGGCGGCAGTGGAAGAAATATATAAATGAAGGCCTTCCCATTTCCCCTTTAACACAACAAATATGAACAATTTTAGTAACTTGAGAATGTAGGACTCAGTCTAGCACAGAGGTCCCCAAAGCTTTTGGGCACCAGGGACCAGTTCTGTGGAGAAAGGTTTTTTTTCTGTGGACCGGAGGGTGCGTGATTTTGTGTACTGCCTGCATCCCGCGGATGGAGCTTTTCTTGTTTGTGCATGCTGGTTGCAGGCATACTATGGCCCAGTACCAGTCCATGGACCAGGTGTTGGGGACCCCTGGTCTAGCAGATAGAAAACAAGCTTTGTATTTATTGAAAGTCTGTGTTTGGTATTGGGTTGAAAAAGGGTACCATCTAAATACATAACTCCAGATGTCCAATAGCCTTCCAAAGGTGTTTTTTTTTCTCTAGCGTCTCCAAAGCCTGAGAGATATTTCCACTGTGCTGTGAGGAGAATTTGTTCTCCAGTTTATTTTATTTAATGTTAAGGCTTCAAAGATTTATGTCCATCTTCATCATTCCATTTTGAAGGAAAGTTTGTATCTTTGAGCTTCTTCTCTTTTTTTGCCTTTAACCTCTTTTTTTATGAATAACATGACAATGATATGATTGACATAGGATTGATTCATTAATTTTGACATATTTCCAGATACAGGATTAATCAATGTTGGTCTTGTGGAGTAATCAAAGAAATAAAATATTTAGCTAAGATTCTTCCGCAAGTAATTTCCTCTGTAAATTGGGGGTGTGTGTGTCTTGCATTGACTTAAGAATATAAAAATAGGAGCATCTTTACTGAAAAATATGGATATTTTTGGAGATTTTTAGATGATTGGGAACACTTCCTCCCTAACTATTGTTTGTTTCCCTTATACCCAGCTACTCTTAAATCTCTATCCAGTTTTGTCCATGGATATTCCGATTCTTTTCCTTCCTTCTTTACCCTTTTCTCTTAATCCATGTCCATCCTGTGTCTACTCCCCCCCATTAATTTTTGCTATTTCTGCTGAAAGCAGGGCACGTGTCCTTGTGTTTCTTGGAAAGTGGTTTGTGTATGTGACAGCACTGTCAATACGTATAGATAGAGCATCAGTTAATTTTGAAAATGGGGGTGCATTATTTTACATTTAATTTTAAGCTACTAATTCACAATTGTTTAGTTATTAATTGTCTATCTTTTTTGCATCAATCCATCCCTGGCAGAAAGAAAGTGGAGATCTAGAAGATCATTATAATATATATATATATATTAAAAGTTTTTTTAAAACAAAGTTCAGTAATAATTATTCAACAAAAACGCGTTGTCTGAGTATCTTATTCACTAATACAAATTAAATTCCTAATCCCTAAATCTTTTCTCTAACCATTGATAAAATGGGTCCCAAGTTTGAAAATGTTCTGTTTCTTCTTTTTCTTTCAACCTTAAAGTAAGTCTGTCCATTTCTGCAAAGTTTAATATTTTTTTAATTATTTCTTCTTTGGTGGTATTTCTTCATTCTTCCAATATTGTGCAGATATAATTCTTGCCACTGTTACCACATGTAGAATCAAATATGTACTTTGCTTATCAAGTTTTTCTGGCATTATACCTAGTTAAAAAAAAAAAATCAGGGTTATAGTCTATGTGTTTCTCTAACATTTTTTCTAACCAAGTGTGGATTATCGTCCAATATCTCCTTGCTTTAAAACATGTCCATCACATATGATAATAAGTACCTGGTTTGTGTTTACATTTCCAACATTTCTCTGATATGGTTTTAAACATTTTTGCTAATCTTGTTGGTGGCAAATGCCATCTATAAAACATTTTATACAAGTTTTCTTTGCATGAAGTTGACATTGTCAATTTATAGTTTCTTTTCCACAAACGTTGCCACTTTTCTAAGTCTATATTATATCCAAAATTATTTGCCCATACTCAGTGCTTTTTTTGTAAAAGAAAAAGGTGCCGGAACTCACACATGTCATACAACCCGCCTTGCCTACCCTACAAGGTTCCATCCAAAAAAGGTGCCGGAACTCCATTCTGAGTGTTCTATGAGAAAAAAACCCTGCCCATACTATCATTCTCTTTTACTTGTTCATCTTCCATTTTAAAGTTTAATAAAAAAATGTACATTTTTAATTAACTTTTCACCAGAAGTTAATAATGTCTGATCAAACATAGTCTGTTTTTTGTAAAATTCATATTGTTTAATATCTTTATCATATCTGACTTGCATTTGTAAATATGACCACCATGTTAAATCGATACCCTGATTTTCCATCTCTTGCCTTGATTTTAGGTTCCCTTCAGAATTTAAAATATCTTTGTATGTCCATATTTTATTGAGACTGACTAGATTTGGATGTACAAATGCTTCCATCGTTGAAAGCCATCCTGGAATTTTCAAATAAATTTTACATTTTATTTTTCCCCAAGTTAGTAATAATGCATTTCTAATGTAGTGGTTTTGGAAGTATTTATGTATTTTATTTTTTTCCATACCATAGAAAAGCATGCCAACCAAGTTGCAGGCCATGTCCCTCCATATACAGCAATCTTTTATTTTTAAAAGTTATCCATTCTTTTATCCATGTTAACACTGGTGCTTGATAATATAAAACCCAATCCGGCAAGCCAAAGCCTCCATTTCCCTTGGCTTCTTGTAACATTTTCAATTTAATTCTAGCTTTCTTTCCTTGCCAGATAAATTTTTAAATTAGAGAGTTTAAATCTTTAAAGATTTTTTTCTCCAGTTTTATAGGTATCGTTTGAAATAAAAAAAATAATATTTTTGATAATGTATTCATTTTCACGGTAGCAATTCTTCCTAACATCGACAGTTGAAGATTCTTCCATTTTTCCAAATCAAGCTTTATTTGGTTTATCAATTTAATATAATTATTTTCTTTTATTGTTGAACATCTTGCTGTCAAATATATTCACAAATATTTGACCTTTTTTGCAATTCTATTTTTTTTTTGATAATTGCTTTTTTGTTTATAAAGTTTTTAACTATCACTTTAGTTTTTTCTCTATTTATCTTCAATCCTGCTAGCTCTCCAACAGTTCCAAAAGTTTAGGAATCGTCTCTAAAGGTTCCTCTAGAATGAATACCAAATCATCTGCAAATGCTTGCAGTTTTTAGGTTTCACCTTTTATTTTCAATCCTTTAATTTCTGGATCTTACCTAATGTT
The DNA here is from genome assembly GCF_964194415.1 of Vipera berus. NCBI lineage: Eukaryota > Metazoa > Chordata > Lepidosauria > Squamata > Viperidae > Vipera > Vipera berus. The sequence continues at coordinate 111,934,005 of NC_138206.1, forward strand.
TCTATTTAAAACTTCCAAAGTTGAGATAAATGGCAATGGGGATAATGGACATCCTTGTCTTGTGCCTTTTTGTATATCAAAATTCTCTGTGTAATCCCCATTTACAATTACTTTTGCTGATTGTTTCTGCTATATTGTCTGAATCGTATTTATAAAGTTTTGACCAAAGTCCATAATTTTTAATTGTTGAATCATAAATTGCCAAGAAACATTATCAAATGCCTTTGGGCATCTAAAAATACTAGGGCCAGTTGTTTCCCTGGATGAAGTTCATAATATTCCAATATATCTAGTATTACCCTCAAATTATTTTTTATTTGTCTCTTTGGCAAAAATCCATTTTGATCTGGGTGTATAAATTCAATCAAAAATCTTTTCAGCCTCTCAGCTATTATTGAAGTGAAGATTTTATAGTCCACATTCAGCAGTGATATCAGTCTATAGTTTTTGATCTGAGTCAGATCTGAGTCCTCTTTTGATATCAAAGTAACATTGGCTTCTGTCCATGTATTTGGGAGTTTTGCCTCCAATAAAAGTTTATTGCATACATTTTTCAATGGTGAACTTAATATATCTTGTAAACATTTATAAAATTCTGCCGGAAGTTTTGTTTTGTTTTGTTTTCATTTTTTGTGTGTGTTTTTATTGCCTCTGTCAATTCTATCATTGTTATTTTTTTCATTTAACATAGTCTTAAAGTTTTCTGGAATTTTTGGTAAATTATTTTCTTCCATATATTGTGTCATTTTCTCCCATGGAGTTCCTTCCTTATCTTACAGTTTCTCATAGTATTCTTTAATTATCTTTTTTATTGGTTCATTTTTAAATTGTAAACAGCCTTTTTCATCTACTAATTGTTTATCATTTTTTTTCTCTTTCTGTTTTTTTTAAATTTATAAGCTAACCATTTTCCTTCACTTCAATAATAGCTGAGAGGCTGAAATGATTTTTTCCCCCTGATTCTATTAAATTTTATTTATGTTTTATTATTTCCATTAGTCTTTTCAATATTTTTTTTGTGGGTTTATTTGTAGTTCAAGTTATATTTTTTTTAAAAAATTCTTCTCTTAACAACTGACATTGTTGTCTCTTTTCTTTATTTTTTTTTCGCTATGTGTGTTATTGCTACACCTCGAAAATATGCTTTGGCTGTATCCCATACATTTTGTAATGTTGTATCTTCTTTTTATTTCCTTTGAAGAAAAATTCAATTTCTTTTGTTGCTAAGTCTATAAATTCTTATTTTTTTGCTGCATTCCTCTCCACACCATTTTAATGGGTTACGATCTGCCCAGGTACCTAATTCTATTTCAATTTCCTGCATATTAACCCTTAATTTAGGCATCATCCAAATCATATCAGTTCTGGACCATGATTTATGACTATTAAAAGAAAATGTGTATTGTGATTTTTCTGGGTTCGTTTCTTTCCAGATATCTTGTATACCAATTTCCTCTATCATATTGGAAAAAAAGTCTTAGGTAATCTTTTTTCTTCCTTGTTTCCCTGATTTGCTGCTTTTATAGTCTAACATTATAATATAATTTTAAAGTGCTCACAACTTTGGGAGTATCAAAATAAATAACAATTTGTTTTGATTGCTTAGAAGCACCCAGGCAAACTTAATTACTTGTGAAGATGACATAGATTTAGCATTTGGACAATTTAAACCATTTGATATCCTACATTGGAACAGAAGTGAATGTCTTAGCCACATTATGATTCCTGAACCATGTATTAATAATTATTGGAATTGAATTAGAAAGTCATTTCAAAATGTTATATGGCATCAAATTGACCAATCAGCTGGAATGGTTCAGTAGAAGCACAACATATTTTTTCCTAATCAATTCAGAAATCCAAATATAATCCAAGTAACTCAATATTCAGCCTAAATATCTCAGTAGAATCAGATAGATTGTTGATTCCATTTAGAAATTATTTTTATATGATTTTCAAGTCTACATTTGTAGGCATAACAAGCCTAAATTCAGGCATTGCTGGAGAGAGGGAAAAAAACATAAAGTAAAATCTAAGTGATAATAGAGCAATATTTGCAGATGAATACAACAAATAATATTAAATGTGGAGCCTGTTTCCTTCAAACTTAAGAGCATTCCTTTTTCAATATAAAATTTATTGAATTAAGTTGGTTTGTTTTGTTCTTTTAATTTTGCTAGTCATTGACTGTACAAATATATAAATTAAAGATATTTAATCACACAATTGTTTTATACTTGTACTGCAAAAACAGGAATGTCCACTAGTTGGTAGTCAGAAGCTTTTATGCCACCTAGTGATCATCTGAATTAGTGCAGGCCAAATGTGGTTCCACACTTCCTCTGAGCCAAACATCACCGGCTTTCTAAACTTGTTAACTCAATTTGCAGGAAGGAACATAAAAAGCAGAGAGCTAGCCTTAATGACTGCTGAAGAGGTAGGCAGAGCTCATGAACCGAAGGTCAGGCAGAAAAAATGCCTTTGCAAACAAGGCATTCTTTTCCTAGAAGTAATGAACCTCGAGGGAGCAAAGATTCATTAACATGCTTTGCTGTCTTCTAAAAGCTTAAATACTGATGTGGTGTACAGTTTTCTTGTGGTAGGAAGAAGCTGGAGTTCCCCAGAGCAGAACGCCAGAATAACCTGGGGAACACGGCATTAGCAAGAAAGTTCGTGTTTGAGCTGGTCATGATATTTGCTTTGCTGGCCTTCATTTTCAGAAGCTGGTCATGAAAATAAGTGCAGATCAGCCTAGATTTGATTCGAAGAGGAGAACTGGGATTCAGAGAGGGCATGCTTTCAGCTGGTGCTGTAGCTAGATACTTTCAATGCTCCCAACCTTGTATCTTTGAAGTATTTTTGCTCACAGCTCTTTTAAGCAGAGGCAACACAGATGACGTAACATTCCCCAAGCTGTCCAGAAAAGTTGCATTGTTCTGATACAGCAAGTGTCCTATCCTCCCAGTTAAAGAAGACACTTAAATTTATGTAAAAAGTGAGCTCTTACTTTCCCACGTTGGCAATGAAAGGAAGCCAGTCCATCAAAGAACACGGTGGCCAGCCACCATCAAAGCTGACACCAGCCAGAGCATAGAAAAACTCAAAGAATACAAGTTCAGAAGATGTACAGAGAGACCTGAATCATACTTTCCTCATCATACTTTCCCATTTCCTAAACCTGGCATGGAGCGGAAGAAGGTACAATGACCTGCCTGAGTGGAAGGGGTTATGTTCCTTCTTCCCCCTGAGTATTTGGCTTTCTGTAGTATCAGGCAGGCTGGCATCATGGAAGGATGGCTATTGACTTGGCTTTCTGATCTTGTCCATTTGCAGTTTCTGCTCCCTGGGTTTCTGGAGTACTAAAAGGGTTGTCAAAAAGAATGTCTCTGTTATGCTAGGGTAATCAGGATGCAAACATGCAACTTTTTGCTTATGTTTATCAGCTTCCCAAGGCATTTGGTCTTGCCTCCAAACTTTCAGGAAAGTCTTTTAGGGTATCCTTCTAAAGCACATTTTATCAATCTATCTATCTATATCTATATCTATCATCATTATCTATCTATCTATCCATCTATCTATCTATCTATCTATCTATCTATCTATCTATCTATCTATCTATCTATCTATCCAAACATACACACATGCATATAGTATATATTTATACTTCGGGCATGACAAATCTCTACTCATTTTAATTGGTCACAATGATACTAGAATGACATTATTTTTTTCTAGAAATAGCACTGTCCTACGTCTAAGGAACCAGAATGCATACAAACCATTGAGCTGGGGTTTGAGACATAAAGTAGTAATGTCCTTAATTATTTTTTCAAAAAAAAGGCTCAGCCTGTCACATTGTCTTGAAATAATAGTTGAGATAAAGCACAATGCTATCTAGAACTGACAACCTTGGAAACTCAGCACAACATAATAGAATCACAGTACTCCATGATAATAGAGCAATTACTGCATGCCTCCATTTTAAATTAAAAGAATGGACAATAACTAATTTGTTCATGTAGCATAAAACATCTTCAGCCTCATTAGTTGTTCTTGGGGAAAAAACCTGCATATATAAATGTCAGCCTCAAATGGACTGGGAATACAGCTCTAGAAATCAGAAAAGGAGATCAGGTAACAGAGTAGGCTGAAAATAAGGGTCAGGCAGATCCTTTGGAGTCGTAAACATGTAGAATAGAATAAAGCTGGAAGGGATCTTGGAGGTCTTCTAGTCCAGCCCCCTGCTCCAGCAGGAGAACCTATACCAGTGATGGTGAACGTTTTAGAGACCAAGTGCCCAAACTGCAATGCAAAACCCACATATGTATTGTCAGGTGCTGGGTGGGCGTGGCCCATTGGGTGGGTGTGGCTGTGGTGGTAATGGCAGATTGGGTGGGACTAAAAAAGTTCAATCAATCAATTCCAACTTTGTGAGATCTTTTTTTTTTCCGCAAGAAGTTGAAATTGACTGATTGATTGAACCTCTTTTTTTTTGCACACGGCAGTAGAGGCCTAAAGCGAAAAGGTTTTATAAAACCCAGCTGAAGGCCTAGGACTGGGGCAATGGCACGCATGCCCACAGAGAGGACTCTGCATGCCACCTTTGGCACGCGTGCCATAGGTTCACCACCACGGACCTACACCATTTCAGACAAGCGACTGTCTAGTAAAGCTAGGTTAGCCTCAGAAAGACCATGATCTACCTAAGTACTGTTCTTTTCCCTGTGGTGCTGGGTCCACACTTCACGTAAGGAATGTCCTTGGTGATTTAACTCTGTGTAACAAGATTACCTGTAAGTTGCACAGATTTTATCATGAGACAATGGAGGTACACCACATGTTTTTTTTTAACATCGGTTTCATACTAAATCAATCCCACCAAGAAGAGCTTGCCTCAACTAATGATGAATAACAATATTTTTATTATATGCTATCTTTCTATTCATTACTCGTTGACACAAATTCTTCTCGATGCGATCGGTTCATTACCAAACCAATGTAAAGAACGTGCAGTGAGAGGTGCCATGTTCTAAACCTGGTAGAGAACCAACAGTCTTGCCTACAACAGAAAACAAAAAAGTGTGAGAATATCTAGTTACTTCTTTCTGTTTCAGAAGATTCTTGCTCCTTGTTAGACAACAATTTGAGTGCAGAATGATAAGAGGCCAAAGATTTTAGGTATACCATTAAAGAGTTAAAGCTCAAGGAAGATACTTGGAGACAGTAGAATTTCAAGATAAAATAGGGCCCTTCTTGTTCCCAGAGATGAAATTCTTGATATTTCCATCTTCTTATAACGTAGATTTATGGGACCTAGGAATAAAATATTGTATGCAAATTGGTTTCAGCTGGCACCCCTGGTAAATCCTCAATTGGTGGCACCTTTGCTTTGAAGAATAACTCCAAAGAGAGGTGTACTACGTTATTAGCCACGTCAAGTTGTCACATCAGGGTCAGGGAATAAATATTCTAACCCCTAAGTGTTTGCTTCTTAGCAATGCGGTATAGAACTGACCTTGGCTTCACATTGCTTTGTGGGCTTGGGTGTTATACGTATGTGGGTGTGGGTGCGTGTACAAATTTGGGATTGCTTTAACCCAGCATTAGATAATGAGAAAGAAATAAATCTGACTCATGTCCAAAGGTTTTCTTCCCCTACCTTTATGCTTCCTGTTTCAATTTCACCAATCCTATGAAGCCCAAGTCAATAAACGATGCATTCTCTGCAAGGGAAGAAACACACCTCATTATTTCATGAAACTAACAAGGGTTCTCTGTAAATAAACTATAGCTTTGTATCAGGGGAAAAAAAGGATTATGGCCGGTTTGCAAATCCAGAGCAAATCCAGGTTAAAAGCTATACCATTCAGGTGCCAGGTTACTATATATTAGTAGTGGATGGGCCATATTATTCTTAATACAGATAGTCCTTGACTTACGACTTGTGACCATTTTTCACACTTATGACCATTGCAGCACCCCTATGGTCCCGTGATTTATATTCTAATGCTTAACAACTGGTTTGTGTTTATGATGGTTGCAGTGTCTTTAAGACTCGTGATCCCCGTTTGCGACCTTCTGCAATGGGGAAGCCATATTCATTTAACAACTGTGTTAATAGTTCAACAACTGCAGTGATTCACTTAATCAGTGAAGGAAGAAAATCTGTAAAATGGGGGCAAAACCATTTTCTCACTTAGCAACATAAATCCTGGGCTCAACTGTGGCCATAACTAGAGAACCCCCTGTATTTGCCTTTTTGAACCCGTTGCAAACAGCACATGCCATTAAATATTGAAAGACTTTGCGTCGCTATAGAAGTACATTTTCCACTAAGTGTCAGTCAGGGTCTCAACTTTTGCCTTATTATCCCAAAGGTGCTTTTCTCACGAGGCACCCAGACTTTCTTTTTTCTTTTTATCTCTCTCTTTGAAGACCTTTTGCTTCTCATCCAAGCTGAAGAAGCTTCTTGGATGGGAAGCAAAACGTCTTCAAAGAGAAAGAAGAAAATCTGGTTGCCTCATGAAAAAGCATGGTTGGGACAACCATGACCTGGATGACTGAGAATCTCCCTAGACATTTTGCCTTATTATTTAAATAGGCAGAGTAATCGTAAACATTACCTCAAGAGATAGCAAGGCAAAGATGAGGAGAGTTGGTGTGCTATATTCCTTGAGGCCATTGATTGTCAGCACATGGAAACTAACCCCTCCAGGGGGAAAGTTATGAGCCACAATTTACCACAAAACTGGTAGTGTAACTTGTGGATGCCACGTAGAAGGAATAGCAGGGAGAAGGAGATGACGGTTTCTTAATTAGCTAATTTTGTCAGAAAATCTGGCTTCTTTGAACCCCGATGATGCCTCTACTTGCACCTTGAAAGGGTTTTTCGCTGAATGGTGACGACATATTTTTCAGCTTCACTAAATAGAGGAATGTATTCCTGTTCATTTTTTGTGAGATGCTGACACTTTCTGTCACAACATAACATTAGCGAATGGGGGAAGTGACAGCATCCTGGCAAAATTTTAAAGAGATAAACATCTATTTTTGTTTAAACAGGTACTAAATTCAGATATGAGCTGCTCCTGCTGAAAGCATCAGGAAAATAGGAGGGTTTTAAAAGGGATAATTGCAAGCACAGTGGTATCTCTAGCTGGTTTAACCATATTTACTCATATTTTGATGGTTTTTAAAAGTCAGGAAATGAAAATTGAACAGGGAATTGAATGACATTCTTCTGGCTCAGGGCTTCAAAGTCAATGAGAGGAGAGGAAAAAAAAGATTCCTCAGGTAATTCTACATTTAAGAGATTGCCTATCCTAAAAATCCATAGCCCATGGGAGCAAAATCTTTGACAACAAAAGGAGTGATCAATGAAAGAAAGAAAGAAAGAAAGAAAGAAAGAAAGAAAGAAAGAAAGAAAGAAAGAAAGAAAGAAAGCCATCAGAAATATATATCTTATATTAATCCTTAGAAATTAGTTCAAAGATAGGAGGTAAGAAAATTGCAACAAAAAGGCAGTTTAATAACCTGATCATCTTTAATATTTTTTATTCCTTTTTTTTTTGCTTTCCTCAACATTTGCCAGATATATCAGTGCTGAATTTCTCTTGAAAAGTCTACAAAGAGGTGAAAAAAAATTACTCCTTTCAGTTAGAACAGGGGTTTTATTAAAGCCTTTCTCTTTAACTATTGTATCATTGTTTAAAGAGTGTATTTCCTTACAACCAATGTAATTTAGTCTGGATGAACTAGTGCCTCTGAAGGCATCAGATATCTATAAGCCAGAGGTAACAATTGCATTTCTCATTCAGCATCCAAGATCAAGTTGATATGGATAGTTCTACCTTTTCAGTCTGTATACTGTCGCCCTGCCTATTTAACTTATATGCAGAGCACATCATGAGAAAGGCAGGGTTAGATGAATCAAAAGTTGGAATTAAGATTGCCGGAAGAAATATCAACAACCTAAGATATGCAGATGATGCCACTCTGATGGCAGAAAGTGAAGAAGAACTAAAGAGCCTCTTGTTGCGGGTGAAGAAGGAGAGTGCAAAAGTTGGGTTGAAACTTAACATTAAGAAAACCAAGATCATGGCATCTGGCCCTCTCAATTCCTGGCAAATAGATGGGGAAGAAATGGAGGTAGTGACAGATTTTATTTTCCTGGGCTCCAAGATCACTGAAGATGGGGACTGTAGCCAAGAAATTAAAAGACGCTTGCTCCTGGGGAGGAAAGCCATGGCAAATCTAGACAGCACACTAAAAAGCAGAGACATCACCCTGTCAACAAAAGTGCGTATAGTCAAGGCTATGGTCTTCCCAGTTGCAATGTATGGCAGTGAAAGTTGGACCATAAGAAAGGCTGAGCGCCAACGAATTGAGGCCTTTGAACTATGGTGCTGGAGAAGACTCCTGCGAGTCCCTTGGACTGCAAGGCGATCAAACCGGTCAGTCCTAGAGGAGATCAACCCTGACTGCTCTTTAGAAGGCCAGATCCTGAAGCTAAAACTCAAATACTTTGGCCACCTAATGAGAAGGAAGGACCCACTGGAGAAGAGCCTAATGCTGGGAAAGGTTGAGGGCAAGAGAAGAAGGGGACGACAGAGAATGAGGTGGCTGGATGGAGTCACTGAAGCAGTAGGCGTGAGCCTAAATGGACTCCAGAAGATGGTAGAGGACAGGAAGGCCTGGAGGAATGTTGTCCATAGGGTCGCGATGGGTCGGACACGACTTCGCAGCTAACAACAACAACCTTTTCAGTCAGTACCTCAGCTGGTCCAATTTGAGACTTGTAAAAGCAAGATTGGGCAGTGACCTACTCCACAAAATATTAGCCACAATCACAAACAATCAACCCCAAATCATCAAATCATGACCCTGGAAGAAGGATGGGTCCTTCAAATAAGTTCAACTTGAAGGACAGTAGCTTGCTTCTATTCTGAATAGAGCCTTTGCCTAAGTTTTCTGTTGTGTCTGAAATTGACAGCACC
>NC_138206.1:111945500-111965500 GCF_964194415.1 Vipera berus
TTTAGGGAGCTTATTAAGCCCAAAGATCACAGAAATTTCAAACTCAGAAAGAGAACTGTTTCATCTGCACGATAAGGATAAAGTCACTTTCTTTTGGGCTGGTAGCATTTTCGTTCAGTAGTAACACAGCGGAGGTAGTAGAATATTGTATGATAATTAGCCATACATGTGACCTCATTTTACTAATTTGATGTGACTCTTGCCTTCAGCTCTTGTATGAGCCAAGAAGATACCCAGCTTGATAAATATATGCAAAGAGAGTAGATAGGTTGTTTCCTATTGAGGAATCTAGGTGTTGTGATTCAGTGTCAGCCTGTGGGTTCGGCAGCTGAACTGGACAGTTCTGAGGAGGAGGAGGAGGAGGAGGGGATTGGAGAGCCTGCAGAGGGAAGTTCTGAAGCATCGCAAAGCTCTTAGCCAGGCCCCTCCCATCTGGTTCCTCCTCAGACCCAGCTGTGTGAGCCTGAAAGCTTGGACGAAGATGATTCACAGCTGGCTTTGTTCAAAGATGCCCAAAGCAGGAGGCAGACAAGCAGGAGTAAACAAAGGAAGGCAATGAGGCACATTGGGAGGAGGCAAAGAGAAGCCACACCTTGAAACTGTGTTTAAAAGGGGAATGTGTGGGAGGTGCTGGTTGCTGAAGGCAACCGTTTGAACAGCTTCTGATTTAGTCGTGGTTAGTATTTGTTTCCCCTTCATGGATTACTGCCTTGTTGTGGCGAAGGGGCTTGCGTAATTCAATGAAGCTATGAGCTATGCTGTGCAGGGCCACCCAAGACGGACAGGTCATAGCCGAGAGTTCTGACAAAACGTGATCCACTGGAGAAGGAAATGGCAACCCACTCCAGTATCTTTGCCATGAAAACCCTATGGACAGTACCAAAAGGCAAAACGATATGACGCTGGAAGATGAGCCCCTCAGGTTGGAAGGCGTCCAATATGCTACTGGGGAAGAGCAGATGGCTAGTACTAGTAGCGCCAGAAAGAATGAAGCGACTGGGCCAAAGCCGAAAGGACGCTCAGCTGTGGATGTGTCTGGTGGTGAAAGGAAAGTCCGATGCTGTAAAGATTTTTTCTCCATAGGAACCTGGAATGTAAGATCCATGAATCAAGGCAAGCTGGACGTGGTCAAACAAGAGATGACAAGACTGAACATCGACATCTTAGGTATCAGCAAACTAAAATGGACAGGAATGGGTGAATTTAATTCAGATGACCATCAGGTATACTACTGCGGGCAAGAATCCCTCAGAAGAAATGGAGTAGCCTTCATAGTCAATAAAAGAGTAGGAAAAGCAATACTGGGATACAGTCCTCAAAATGACAGAATGATCTCAGTTCGAATCCAAGGCAAACCATTCAATATCACAGTAGTCCAAGTCTATGCCCCAACCACCAGTGCTGAAGAGGATGAAATTGACCGGTTCTATGAAGCTCTACAGCACCTTATAGAACTAACACCAAAAAATGATGTTCTTATCATCATGGGGGATTGGAATGCTAAAGTAGGAAGCCAAAGAAAAGATAACCGGAATAACAGGTAAGTTTGGCCTTGGAGTACAAAATGAAGCAGGGCACAGGCTGATAGAATTCTGTCAAGAGAATGCGATGGTCATAGCAAACACTCTTTTCCAACAACCCAAGAGACGGCTCTACACATGGACATCACCAGACGGTCAACACAGAAATCAGATTGACTATATGCTCTGCAGCCAAAGATGGAGAAGCTCTATACAGTCAATAAAAACAAGACCAGGAGCTGACTGTGGCTCAGACCATGAGCTTCTCCTTGCAAAGTTTAAGCTTAAACTGAAGAAAGTAGGGAAAAGCGCTAGGCCACTCAGGTATGAATTAAATCATATCCCTGTTGAATATACAGTAGAGGTGACAAATAGATTTAAGGAATTAGATCTGATAGACAGAGTGCCTGAAGAACTATGGACAGAGGTTCGCAACATTGTACAAGAGGTAGCAACTAAAATCATCCCAAAGAAAAAGAAATGCAAGAAAGCAAAATGGCTGTCTGAGGAAGCTTTGCAAATAGCTGAGGAAAGGAGGGAAGCGAAAGGCAAGGGAGAAAAAGAAAGATACGCCCAATTGAATGCAGAATTCCAGAGAATAGCTAGAAGAGATAAGAATGCCTTCTTAAATGAACAGTGCAAAGAAATAGAAGAAAACAATAGAATAGGGAGGACCAGAGATCTTTTCAAGAAAATTGGAGAGATGAAGGGAACGTTTAATGCAAAAATGGGCATGATAAAGGACCAAAATGGCAGGGACCTAACAGAGGCAGAAGAGATTAAGAAGAGGTGGCAAAATTACACAGAAGAACTATACAAGAATGAGCTTAACGTCCCAGATAATCACAATGAGTTGGTCACTGACCTCGAGCCAGACATCCTAGAATGTGAAGTGAAGTGGCCTTAGAAAAGCTGAGCAACAACAAAGCTAGTGGAGGTGACAGTATTCCAGCTGAGCTATTCAAAATCTTAAAATACAGTGCAGTAAAAGTGCTACACTCAATTTGCCAGCAAATTTGGAAAACTCAACAGTGGCCACAGGATTGGAAAAGATCAGTTTACATTCCAATTCCAAAGAAAGGCAGTGCCAAAGAATGTTCAAACTATCGCACCATTGCACTCATTTCTCATGCTAGTAAAGTCATGCTTAAAATCCTACAAGCTAGACTTCAGCAGTATGTGGATCGAGAACTACCAGAAGTACAGGCAGGATTTCGAAGAGGCAGAGGAACTAGAGATCAAATTGCCAACATACGCTGGATCATGGAGAAAGCTAGGGAGTTCCAGAAAAACATCTACTTCTGCTTCATTGACTATGCTAAAGCTTTTGATTGTGTGGATCATAACAAACTGTGGCAAGTTCTTAAAGAGATGGGAGTACCAGACCATCTTATTTGTCTCTTGAGAAACCTATATGCAGGTCAAGAAGCAACAGTGAGAACTGGACATGGAACCACTGATTGGTTCAAAATTGGGAAAGGAGTCCGGCAAGGCTGTATACTGTCGCCCTGCCTATTTAACTTATATGCAGAGCACATCATGAGAAAGGCAGGGCTAGATGAATCAAAAGTTGGAATTAAGATTGCCGGAAGAAATATCAACAACCTAAGATACGCAGATGATACCACTCTAATGGCAGAAAGTGAAGAAGAACTAAAGAGCCTCTTGTTGCGGGTGAAGAAGGAGAGTGCAAAACTTGGGTTGAAACTTAACATTAAGAAAACCAAGATCATGGCATCTGGCCCTCTCAATTCCTGGCAAATAGATGGGGAAGAAATGGAGGTAGTGACAGATTTTATTTTCCTGGGCTCCAAGATCACTGCAGATGGGGACTGTAGCCAAGAAATTAAAAGACACTTGCTCCTGGGGAGGAAAGCCATGGCAAATCTAGACAGCACACTAAAAAAGCAGAGACATCACCCTGTCAACAAAAGTGCGTATAGTCAAGGCTATAGTTTTCCCAGTTGCAATGTATGGCAGTGAAAGTTGGACCATAAGAAAGGCTGAGCGCCAAAGAATTGAGGCCTTTGAACTCTGGTGCTGGAGAAGACTCCTGCGAGTCCCTTGGACTGCAAGGCGATCAAACCGGTCAGTCCCAGAGGAGATCAATCCTGACTGCTCTTTAGAAGGCCAGATCCTGAAGCTAAAACTCAAATACTTTGGCCACCTAATGAGAAGGAAGGACTCACTGGAGAAGAGCCTAATGCTGGGAAAGATCGAGGGCAATAGAAGAAGGGGACGACAGAGAATGAGGTGGCTGGATGGAGTCACTGAAGCAGTAGGCATGAGCTTAAAAGGACTCCAGAATATGGTAGAGGACAGGAAGGCCTGGAGGAATGTTGTCCATAGGGTCGCGATGGGTCGGACACGACTTCGCAGCTAACAACAACAACAAGTATTTGTTTTGCTCTGTTTTGGATCTGTTTCATTTCATTTGTGTAAATAAATTTGGCTGGCTTACTTTCAGCCTATTGACTTTTGAAAAGGGGTTGTCCCTGATATTTCTGCAGGGCCGGTAGTAGGCTGGAACAGAACACTAGGTATAAATGCAACAAAAATCCCATCAGCTCAATGTTCCTTTGCGGTAGTAGGCAGTGAATTCCCTCTAGGTAATGGAGTCTTCCTAAAGTCTAGGAAGTATACAAGCAGGCAAAAACCATTGTATTTGAGTGTTTGTGTGTGTGTGTGTGTGTGTGTGGTATCTGACAAGCAGCTTTTATCTGGGTATGTTTCTTTGATGTCCTTTTCATGTCTTGCTTTGATAGTTTAGAAATTGCCAAGAAATGGTAGGAATCTAGTCTATAGTAGCTATGTATCCTTCTAACCAGAGTCCACTGGAGTTGGGCATCCAATAAATTTAAATAAATAATGATGCTGACAAGCAGGCTACAGTAAAAGCCAAAAGCTTGATCCTTGTTTGTTCAAAGGTTAAAATGCAGTATTGCAAGCAAAATCTGCCCACAGCCTGGATTTTGATCCCGAAAGGCTCAAGGTTGACTCAGCCTTCCATCCTTCTGAAGTCGGTAAAATGAGGACCCAGATTGTTGGGGGCAAAAGGCGGACTCTGTAAGCTCAGAGAGCTTACATGGTGCTTTAAAGCACTATGGCAGGGCTCTTCAAACTTGGCCCTTTTATGACTTGTGGACTTCAACTCCCAGAATTCCTAGGGCCAGGAATACTGGCTGAGGAATTCTGGGACTTGAAGTCCACAAGCCATTAAAGACCCATGCACTGTGGGATGGTATCTAAGCCTAAATGTTGTTGCTATCCAATTCCATAAACCCTTGTAGGACAATTTTCTTCTTGTTTGACAGCTTCTTTACCTTGGCCAAGTATCATTCGCTCAGCAGAACCTCTCCCCCAAGACCACACACAATTTCTCTGCCTTTTGAAGAAATCTAACAGAATGCAACAGTTTGGGGATATGAATCAATCGACGGTGTATCCTGGAAGTGCCAGGTGATGTACTTGCAGGAGGATGTAAACCATATGAGAGAACAGATGGGCAAGCAAGAAAGCACTTTTCATATGCAGCAAAGGGAGTAAAGGAACAATCATTTCAAACCCACCACCATTCAGCTTTGTTCCATGAGACTGGTGCAATTCAGAGAAAAAGACCCCAGGGATTTGGGCTCTCTGTCCATTCAGAAGCTTAAAAAAAAACAAAACAACAACAACATGAAATCTGTACACAGACTAAGTATCTGTGATATCGTTGCCTGCACTCATTATGGTAATACGTCCCTTTGATGGGTGTCAGCAGTCTGTGTTTGTTGGCCAAGTGACAGCCTGCACACTGAGCTTGGTATTACTATTACAATTATCTTTTCCGAGTATTGATTTCTAGTGCCAGCTCTCCACAACTCCTACCGAACTCTGCATTGTGGTCCACTGCAATTTCTTGGTAATTTTCCTTGCCACGCTGCCTGAAGTCTCCTTCTGCTTTTGTTTTAGATGGCATTCTCTGGAAACCTATGTAAATAAGGGCCTTTTTATTAGGTTTCAATATATGAGAGTCTTAAATCAGTGGAAGCTCATAATAAATATGAAACCTGAATGTTTCTTTCTGTAAACACATCTGCAAGCTTGACTGCCCCACACTAAGCATTTTATAGGTTCATTACAAGACTTGGCTCACATTGGAGTCACCTCAAATGCTATTTTTCCCTCCTCTCTTTCTCCTTGTTCACCACATCCATCAAAGGAATAAACTTGAGCTTCTGTTTGGGAGGGGGGAAAATCCTTTGTTTGTATGCAACCTCCATAATCATGTGTGATATATCTTATAAACTCTGATTGATGTGGTTATTTTGGTTCTTTCAAGAGAAAGCACTGGATCAAGACATATAACATGACTGTAGCAAAAACTACCAGGCTGAGATAGGAGTTTTAAATATATTTTTTTCTTGACTCAATGCATAGAAAAAAAAACATTCTTTATTGTAGTAACCTGGGGTATATAGCTGAACTTGCTACTAGTAGCTCACATGATTTCAAAGCTGATAGTTGAAGGTTTTGTTGACCAAGTGCAGAAGAGAAGACAGTTGGGTAGGGAGAAATTTCAGTGCAGTTGATTTGGGACTCATCTCCCTTCCCTCTGCTCTTGTTGGTTGACCAGCTAGAGTAGGCAACCTTGGCTCTTTTATGACTTGCGGACTTGTGGCTGGTTCAGGAATTCTGGATATTGAAGTCCACAAGTCATAAAAAAGCCAAAGTTACCTAACACCCCCCCCACTAGACACAGCTTAAGTGATCCTGGCATCTAAGTGTTGGTAGAAGCAAGGTTGAATAGAAAGGGAAACAAAGGTAGGAAAAGATGAGTTTGTATGTTCTTCAGCATAATGTTCTCCAATGGGAAAACCTCTCTGGCATGGCTTTTGGCTACTTTAGTTGAGCACTTGGGCAACTGTAGTCTGAACACAGCTGATACTAACTGATCCAACTGAAGGCAGATGAGGAGAGAACATTTGTGTCAGTTGTGTAATTGAACTTTAGTGGGACTTTAGAACCCCTTCTTTGTCCTCCTTTGGGCTGTATGTTGAGCAGGAAAGTGAAAAAGAAAGTCATGGCAAACCAGTTTTGTTGCAAGAAATTAGTATCGGGATGTTTGTCATATTGCAAGCATTAATAAGCATCAACCAACAGCAATTTGTTATAAGGAATACTTTTTCCTGAAAAAGGATGAGGTATATTTTTTTTAAATCCGCATTTTAAGCAAAGAAGGTTACTTGGGCTAAAACACAGCAATATATGAGTACCAGGGAGAAAAGTCTGTATGGTTAAGAGAGCTGTATATGTACATTAATGCAATTTTCTATTCTCTCTCTCTCTCTCTCTCTCTCTCTCTCTCTCTCTCTCTCTCTCTCTCTCTCTCTCTCTCTCTCTCTCCACTTACTCAAAGGTTGACATGAACATTGTGGGGGGGAAAAACAAAACATGTAGGTGACAGGAGCCAGAAGTTAGACTGATACTTCAGCTCTTAGTTTATGCACAATTGATAAGAATTAGTCACCTTTGGAACTTTGCACCTTAAGAATTTGTCTGATTGGTTCTAATGCAGGTTTTTTTTTTTTAAAAAACAGTGTTCAGTTTCTTTAAAAGTGCTTTATAAAATATGAACACTCTGTACATAGTCCCTGGTGCTATTAAGGACTTGGATTCTTGGACTATGATTTTTTTAGGGGGGGGGATTTGTTGGAATTTTATTATTTGGCTAGTGATTTAAAGAGCTTTGTTTTGTCTTATGGAGTGCACTGTCTCCAGGAGACCTCTGAGAAACCGATGTAGTCTGGAAAGGTGGTTTGTTAACACAAGGAATAAAATGAGATCTTTTTTTCTGATGACTGGATGACTCTGTCCAGCCTTTTGATGCCTTAGGAGGGAATCACAACAGTGTCTTATTAAGGGGCGTATTTTACCTTATTTTTCTGCCTATGACCAAGGAAGATATTACAACAGAAAGAAGATCATAACACCAGAACTATTGATTGGTAAGAGAGACGAAGGAGATTCAAGGGAAGACTGAGCCATTATTTGGCCACTGTATGTCTCCTTCCAGGGACGCGGTGGCTCAGTGGGTTAGGACGCTGAGCTTGTCGATCAGAAGGTCGGCAGTTTGGCGGGTCGAATCCCGAGTGCCGCGTAGTAGAGTGAGCACCTGTTACTCATCCCAGCTTCTGCCAACCTAGCAGTTCGAAAGCACGTAAAAATGCAAGTAGAAAAATAGGGACCACTACGGTGGGAAGGTAACAGCGTTCCGTGCGCCTTTGGCATCTAGTCATGCCGGCCACATGACCACGGAGACATCCTCGGAGGAGCGCTGGCTCTTCGGCTTTGAAACGGAGATGAGCACCGGCCCCTAGAGTTGGAAATGACTAGCACGCATGTGCGGGGGAACCTTTACCTTTTTATGTCTCCTTCCCTACTTTTTCCTGTCTCTTCTCTTTCTTCTGTTGGGCAGTTTCCTATACATAATGGCAAGAAACTGTGGCTCTTTAAATCACTCTTAAATGAAAATAGAGCTCTGAGGCCTACTTAAAATCTCTTGGAAGACCGAATGTAACTTGTGACACACACATTAGCCCAATGAAGTAGAGAAATAGCTTGAAGACAAAGTTGAGGCAACCTTCTAAAGAATTAGCTTAGGAATGACTTCTTTTTTCCCCATTTATAGGCCCTCTTCTGGCCCTTGGGGGGGAAAATATGTGGAAATCTAAAGTTAAAGGAGAAATGATTGGCTTTACAAAGAAGCATCTGATGAAATCCTAGAGGTTTTCTTACATAAGAAATGGGGGAAAACCCTATGAGTTCTGTCAATTGCCCCAGAAGGCAAATTAACAAATCACCCTGGAAACTCCTTGTGTGTTTGAGAGTTAACAATGAGAAGCCTGTAACAATAGCTGCTCTCACACATTATTCATCCATGTTGCTAAGATATTAAACACAATTTATCAACACCTAATAATGTCCACATCCCTCTTTAAAGCCACAGTCTGAAAGATTTGGGATGTTGAAGCCACAATAAATAGTGTCTTGGATGGTTCAATGGAAATTTTTTTTAATTCATCAGCATGAATGGCATTGTAAAAAGTCAATACCCTTAAGATCAATCATGTCATGTTTATTGTTAGGGCAGACACAGAACTAGCACAGTCTCTGGCAAAAAAAAATAATGAAATGAAACAAAAAAATACAATTAATTTAGCTAACTCGGTAAACCCTACAGTAATAATTATTTATTAAATGTCTGAGGTAAAAATTAGAGGTTAACAAAAAGACCAAGACAGCTGAAGAAGAAGTATCCTCAAGGGTTTTGTCTTTAAATTTAAACTTTGCTTATCAGTCTATTGAAATGCATATCATTTCAGAAAGCCCTAGGGGATAGCAGAGAAAATCATACATATTTAATATTAGTCAAATCATCCTATGCGGTAACCTTGCTAAAACAATAGTGATGCAGACTATTTATGTAAGCATAAAAAAAGACCTTAAATGTTGTTATTTACAACATAAAGAAAACCTGTAAATTACCGCAGCTCAGGAGATAAATTTCTGTGTGATTTGATGCTCTTATCGTGCCTAAATGAATGGCAGATAGTACGGCAGAAATGAGGATGCAACTGGACCACAAATTCCAGTTAATGCTGGTCTGATGCTAATGCAACAATTTTCTTTGCTCAGATCTTTTTATTATTGATAATTAGGGTTCCCTTATCAGCCTCCAGGAATTAGGTATAAAACTCCTTTTAATACCCTGTAATGGATGGAGCTGAGCATTTACTGGCTTGATGCCCTTCCTGACACCATGCGGAGTTTTGTAACACATACATATTTTTTTTTGCTTTGCGCCCTAGGAAAGAACCATCTGGCACTACCTAGGATTGAACTTTCAACCTTTTGAATGGGAGGCAACAGACTGATATCATTACCCAGCTCAATGCAAATGACAGGATGCTATTTCCAAATATTAAAAAAAAAACAGAATAGAAAGATACTACGTTTTTGTGAAGAAACATATTCAAACATAGATTTCATCGACTTTCCAGAAGTGCTTCCCTTTCCCTCCCCCACCAAAAAAAGAAATTCTGGTATGAAAAGATACCTACTATCTTATATAACTTAAGAAAATTTCTTAGAAAAGGGTAAGGGACAGTATTATTGGAAAATATCATAAAACCTGTACCAAAGGGTCAATACTGTTGTCAGTTCTTGTATGATATTTTGTGCTGTTTTGTGTTGTTTGTTGTGTTATTTGTGTTGTTTTTGAATCTATTGGATCGCTTTTTGACTAAGAGAAAAACTACCTTTTTAGAAATGGATAAATATTTTTTTATTGAAATTTTCACATATTGTTTGAAAATTATGGTGGCTTGCCTAAACTGTTGACATTTTCCATTTTTTGTTTTGCTTGTTATTGTTTGTTATTAATTACGTTCTTTTTTATTGTTTACTGTTGGGTGTTTTTTGTTTGTATTTTTTTAAAATCTGAAAAATGAATAAATAAATGAATAAATAATTAAATACCAAAGGCTCAAGGGATGGTGTATGTCTTATCACATGTTGCTTTGGGAAACAAATTTATGGAAGAAAAAAATTAACGGTGCCTTAACTATGACAGTGAAATATGTATTTCAATAAAAATATTTTTATAAAAATAAAATGTAACTTCAAAGTTGTTTTTCTCCCAAATCATATCAGAAAGCAGGAAACGTCTCTCCAATCAATATAGTTATTTTTACTTCAGGCAAACATTTTTTGTTGTGATATATCTTGTGCTAAATACCTGGTTTTATGAGAAAATATGAGTTCCTTAATAATTTAAGTAACTAACTTCAGAAGCAACATTTCAAATCTTAGTTGTCAAGCTTTCAGGAAGGATTAAAAGATATTATAGATATGAAATTAAGTGCTTGAAAATATAACAGAGTATTAATTGTGTTTGGTTTAAAAAAAAACTCATGCAAATAACAGGACACTTGTCCTACACAATGTCTAGTGCATGCAGGTAGCCAAAGGTAACATAATGTTTTATCCCCTGTAGATGCTGACAATCACCCAGTAGTTCATTTTTTTCCTGTTTTTACAGTAATTGAATAAAATAATAAGTGTTGGTTGACTCACCTAAAACATTCAAACACTCAGTCCCAAAGGTGCTTTTTCAGGAAGCAACTACACTTCCTTGTTTTTCTTTGCAGACATTTCGCTTCTTATCCCAGAAGCTTCTTCAGTTCTGATAGTATGGTGGGGAATGGAAGGATTTATATATTCAGATTTCCAGCAAACATTGCAGACTGCGGGAACCATTTGCACTTCAGTTGTAGAATCAGACACCACAGACTCATCCCCAACAGCCCGTGCCTGTCTTCAACAGTGAAGGGACACAGGGCAGAAAAAAAATCCTATAGCCAAGAAGGCTCCACACACATTTGCACTACTCAGATTAGAATAGAACAAAATAGAGCTTGACGGTCTTCTAGTCCAGCCCTTTGCTCGAGCAGGAGAACCTACACCATTTCAGACAAGTGACGGTCTAGTCTCTTCTTAAAAAATCTTCAGTGATGGATCACCCACGATTTCTGAAGACAAGCTGTTCCTCTGGTGCTTTGGTGAATAATGTGACTCCCTCTTCTTTGTGATCCTTTGTGACCCTGAGGACACAAATAAACCTCCAAATGGCCTCAACAACTCTCTAAAAGAATGCAAATGACCAGCAGTCTACAAGAAGTATAAATCCTTTCATTCTCCACCATCCAGCCAGAGCTAAAGAAGCTTCTTGGATGAGAAGCAAAATGTCTTCAAAGGAAAGCAAGAAAATCCAGCTGCCTCCTGAAAAAACACCTTTGGGACAACCATGACCTGGGTGACTGAGAACCTCAGTTCACATACTCAGCTTCATGTGTTATGTTCTGTAGACACCTTTATTGTGGAACTCAAAAGTGGCCAGACAGCCAGAAGACACAGTGGACATTCCCCATTGGGCCAGGAAAGAAGAACAATCTAGCATGGTAAGTCTAGCAGAATTTCAGCCATTATTCATTCTCTCTCTTGAATGGATGAAATCAACTGATTTCTCAGTACGTCCTCTTCCCAAATCTATTGTACCAGTTGTGTATGTGTTTTGTGAACCAAAAGACCTTAGCATGAAAAAAGAAACATCTTTCCGTGTCTCCCTCCAATACTTTCAGAACAGGTTGGCTTACAATGAAAGCACAAATGAAACTTGTACAAAGGCTTGGAAAGAATGCCATAAATTAAATCAACATTTAGGAACAGTGAAGAAGGAGAAGGAGAAGGAGGAGGAGGAGGAGGAGGAGGAGGAGGAGGAGGAGAGAGAAGAAGAAGAAGAAGAAGAAGAAGAAGAAGAAGAAGAAGAAGAAGAAGAAGAAGAAGAAGAAGAAGAAGAAGAAGAAGAAGAAGAAGAAGAAGAAGAAGAAGAAGAAGAAGAAGACTCAGCAAATGGCAATACCAAGATGACCTCGGAAGCTAATAAGGGCAGGCAGGGACTGTATTTAATGGGACCTTCCCAAATATTCTAGTAATCTAGTCTGGCCTGGGAAGTCAAAAAAATATCCCAGCAATAATTTACTAGGAAAGTTTTGGCAGTCAAGGTCAGTTGGGAAAATGCTTTATTGGTATGCTTTCTTTTTTAAAAGCTTAGCACCCAAACTTTAGAGAAATAATAAATCTTGAGATTAAAAACAATGATGTGCTTGGTGATAAAACTGCAGTAGGCTAGATATCAGAACACAAGGAAGAGGATTGTGTTTTCTTTTTCAAACATGCTATTTTGTGGGGGCTGTAATTGCAATTCCCTCTACTGTAATACGGGCAGGCTGTACAGGTTCTGCTAAAAAATAAAATTCTTCATGCATTTTTTTTTGAGTGTATCTATTGTGGTTTGCATTTTTTCACACCAGGGAAGGATGACTTTTGAGCATTTCAGTTGGTGCTTAGGTTTAGGAAGTCCAAATGTTTGTTTATGTTTATGTTTATTGGACTTATATACCACCCTTCTCCCGTAGGACTCATGGTGGTTCACAAGGAATTTAAAATAACAATACAAATTACAAAAAGTTAAGAACAGTTAAAATAATTAAATTTAGTCCTTGAATAAAATAAAACCCCTATTAAACTCCAATTAAAACCCAATTAAAATAAAATTAAAATTAAAATTCTCAGTCCTGGCCAGAAAGCTCAAAGAGCCAGGTCTTCAGGTCCCCGTGGAATGAACAAAGGTCAGGGGCAGTCCTGAGCTCTATGGGCAGCTGGTTCCAAAGGGCAGGCGCACCCACAGAGAAGGCCCTCCTCCTGGGTGTTACCCGCCAGCAATCTCTTGCCGGCCGTACCCTGAGAAGACCCTCCCTGTGGGAGCGCACAGGACGAAGGGAGCTTGATGCCGGCAGCAGGTATTCCCTCAAATATCCCGGACCCAAGCCATTTAGGGCTTTATAGGTCATCACCAGCACCTTGAATCTCACCTGGAGGGCAACCGGAAGCCAATGCAGCTCGCGGAGCAGAAGTGTTACATGGGAGTATTGGGAAAACCCCATCACAACTCACGTGGCTGCATTCTGCACCAGCTGAAGCCTCCAAGTGGTCCTCAAGGGCAGCCCCATGTAGAGAGCGTTGCAGTAGTCCAACCGGGAGGTCACGAGCGCATGAGTGACTGTGCGTAGGGCATCTCGGTCCAGATAGGGCCGCAACTGGCGGACCAGGCGAACCTGGGCAAAGGCCCCCCTGGTCACGGCTCCTATATGATCTTCAAAACTGAGCCGTGAATCCAGGAGGACGCCCAAGTTGCGAGCCCTATCAACGGGGGTAACACCTCACCCCCCCATCATTAAAGGTGGAATAGACTGGTTAACCTGAGATGCCGGTACGCACAGCCACTCAGTCTTGGCAGGATTGAGATGAAGACTGTTTCTCCCCATCCAGACCCGGACCGCATCCAAGCAACGGGACATCATGGCGAGGGCATCGCTGGGTTGGTTCGGGGTGGAGAAAAAAAGTTGGGTATCATCAGCATACTGATGATACCCCACCCCGAAACCACGAATGATTAGATAAGGTTGCATGACATACAACTCAAATGAAATTCTGTCATTCTGAATTGTTTCCATTTTTAAAGGTAAAAGTAGAGGTTTCCTCTGCATCCAGTCATGTCTGACTCTAGGGGGCACTACTTGTTATGTCGTGGGTTCTGGTGAGCAGGAATGAAGACACACGGTACAGAGAAACTCATTCTTTATTTCTTGATTGAACTGTACTCAGGCTTGGGCTGCTCCCAGCCCCAATATATAGCCAAGCCCTATGGTAGCAGCCAATAAGATTGAACCCGCGCTTGCCGCCTTAGGCTGACCAATTGCAGGCCTGGAGACAGCCTGTCTGGGTTGCTGGAGAGCCGTTAGCTCTCCAGCAATGCACGTGGTGTGGTACCCAAAAGCCCAGTACATAACACTACTCATCTCCGTATCTTATCTGAGGAAGCAAGCATTGACCTAAGACATGTGACCAGCTGAGGTTCATTTCTTCTGCATTCCATTTTTTCCCCTATTTTATTCGACTGCATTTTATTTTCTGGATTTTTACCCACAATTTTAATTGTGATATTTATGATGGAGTCAAATCTCGACTCCAGGATTTCAGAAGTTTGAGATATTCTGGAAACTAAAATGACCCACCAACTTAGATCTGGAAGTATTAACATAGCCTATTTGTTTTCAAAGGTCTCCAACATTTATTTTGATTTGACGGTATTTATAAACAAATGTTTGGTACATCCAGGGATAAAAAAACACACCTTTCGTTTTCTCCTTTCAGAGTTTCATTGGTCAACTGGAAGTATAATCGCTTTAAAGATTTAGAAAGACTGAAGGCTAAAGAGATGAACACAATGTTAAATATGTTGCTTTCTTTCTATAAACCCCCCAATGCATTTTTTTAAAAAAATTACATTTACGAATCCTAAAAATACTGGGGGGAGATTGTCCTCCTAAGGTTTGTTTAATCATAATAGCAGACTGTGATTGTTGATAGATATTCTGCTCATATGAGAGCTTCACACACATAAAAGATTCACATATGATCTGCAGATAGAAATTTGTCTTATAGGATTGTCATCCTCACTATAGCTCAGGGGTCTTCAAATGTGGCCCTTTTATGACTTGTGGACTTCAACTCCCAGAATTCCTCAGCCAGGCATGCTGGCCGAGGAATTATGGGAGTTGAAGTCCACAAGTCATAAAAGGGCCAAGTTTGAAGACCCCCTACTGTAGCAGGATCTGGAGGAGAACACCGCAGTCTCTCTGGCTGTCCATCTGAAAACCTCATCCAAATTGTAATTTCAGTATAACTAAGTAAAGTTGTTAAATACATGGAGAGTAATCCAATTAGGTGTGTCTTTGTCCAGCTCGATTTAATTTAAACTACTATGATTTTGTGCGTGGCTGAGCATCGTGCATAACCCAACTTCATTTCCTAGTCAAGCCTTAAGTATTTATTTATTGTCTCAGAAATACCTCCAAAAAGATCAGGGCATAATTTGCAAAGTTTCTGCGATCTTAACAGTGACAGTCTACATTATAAGAACACATCTGGGAGACATACACTACGGATAAATAACCCTTCTATAAACTAAACTGGAGCTGAAATGAATCCCAAAAAGATGTTTTAAAATACATTTTCAATGTTTATGCTTAAATAATCAAATCTGTCTGCTGATGCCCATTCGAAGAATGTGACTATCAGCCCAAGCAGAAGAGGAAACACGCCACCTATTGGTTAAAGTGTAGAATGTGCTTATTATTCTGGTTCAAATGATCAACCTCCTTATGAAGGAATAGACCCCCTTATCTGCCGTAATCGTCATTTAAAACATGATTCTGAACCTTCTAGGACCCATGAAAGTTGGCTATCCTCTTGTGACGACTCAGCTAAACCAGAAGGGTGGGATTTAAATAACAGCGTCCGTGACATAAACACTATTGCTACCATCATTAAATCATCCTAATGTAAGCATTAACTGGATTGTGGGCTAGCCTCTAAAAAAGTTGGCTGCCATCAATCAAAAGCATTTCATCGCGTTTTAATAATATTCCCCAAATGGAACATTAATGTAGTGGAGGAAAAATTCAGGCTAGGAAGTCTCTCGAATAGCCGTCGCACAACTGGAGTAGTAAATGGGCTGTTCATAAATTGTATGGGTGCCAACCGGCCAATTAAGTCCTAAAGAGCTTGGGCTTACAGATTCCTACAGAAAACAGCATGGCAGCTTACAGGCTATAGTTACTGATTCTCTTTCCCTTTCTAGGAGCTGACTAGAGACAGTATGATATGACCTGGATGATCCATCCAGAGACCTGATAGACTGCTTCTTTTTAATCCTAAGGCTGTTTTGTGTGTGTGAATGCAAAAAGGAGAGAGCACATCAATACCAAGGTTTTGGAGTACTTGTATGAAACAATAGAGTCTGCTTGGAAAAATGAACATCAAATTGCATTTCTGCTAAGTAATCCTTCTTAATAGTTTTGTATTAATAAACAGGTCGCTTGTCCAAATATGACTTTCAAAAGATCCTGCAGAGTATATGTAATCAACTTAATTTATCTGGGGAATAAAATCAGTTATAAAGCTTTAAAACCAGTCCTTCCTTCCTTCCTTCCTTCCTTCCTTCCTTCCTTCCTTCCTTCCTTCCTTCCTTCCTTCCTTCCTTCCTTCCTCCTCTCCTTATACCTCCCTCCCTCCCTCCCTCCCTCCAGGTTAAAAAAAAAAGTATTTGTAATTTCTATCTATAAATTTGTAAGTATTATTGCTGTTCTAATTTATTGTAGAAATTCCTGGAGCAGTTTACTATATATGAAAGTAAAATATAATAAATACACATAAACACCCATAAAGTATAGAGCAAAACAGATCTTGAAAATAAGATAATGCAATCAGCAGGATAGCAATTATAATAGGCTTTGTTTGATAAAGAAGTGACAGGCCGAGCATACAAAAATAATTCTTTTATTTTAGCAACAGAGAGAAAATTCTGCCTTCCTTGCAATTATATTACTCAAAGAGTAGGGAAATCAACAGAAACCTTTATGTTGAAGATCCTAACGCAGTGGACTTCTTCCAATTGTCCTCATTTTGTATCTTCTGAAATAAAGAGTATTATAAATTTTTCAGAAAGGGCACTATTGCTTGGTGAAACATTTTTTTTAATTTTTTTATTTTAATTCCATTTATATCCCGCCCTTCTCCGAAGACTCAGGGCGGCTTACAAGCTTAGCAGTAGCCTTCATTCTATGTATATGCCTGCTTATTAGGGCTTTCGCTCCCCCCCCAAGCGGCATCATTACAAAGTCAGCTTAATTGCCCCCAACAATCTGGGTCCTCATTTTACCTACCTCAGAAGGATGGAAGGCTGAGTCAACCTTGAGCCTGGTGGGACTCGAACCTGCACTAATTTTACGTTATTGTTACAAGCCAATGTAACCAAAGGTTAGGGCAAACGGGTTGCCTTTAAAACTCTGTCCACCCCAAGCCATTCTTTTAACATTTGGCACAAGCAGAAATACAAGTGTTACAGTCATTTCGATGAAAACATGGTCACCAATAATAAAAATAAATGAATAAAATGACTAATAGTGTTAAGTTGTCCTATGGCGAGCTGTCCATGATGAGTTGTCCTGTGGTGAGTTGGCTGTAGTGAGTTAGCTATGGTGAGATGTTCTAGACCAACACCAGATCTCATAATTTTGCACAAGCCAGAGATTACCAATAACTTGTCAGCATATTGTCTGTGGAAATTCTTAGTCATCCAGATCATAGTTACCCCGAAGTTGCTTTTTCACAAGGTAACTGGACTTTCTTGTTTTTCTTTGAAGACATTTCTTTGAAGCTGAAGAAGCTTATTGGATGAGAAGAGAAACGTCTTCAAAGAAAAACAAGAAAATCCAGTTGCCTCGCGAAAAACCATCTTTGGGTTGTCAGCATATTAATCCTGGCTGCAGTAGGTCTGATCAGCACATTGAATTGCATCTGGAAGCTCATTGTTAACTAAGTAGAACCTGGAACACAGATGTGACATGGTCATGGTGAGGAACATCAACAGGTTGCTGAATAACTGAAGTTTCTGAGTAGACTTCAGATATAACCCCACTTATGTGAACTGCCATAATCAAGACAGCACAGAAATCTGAATACCACAATATCTGCACACCTTTGTGGCATAATTTAGTCTAAATCTAAATGCTGTTATTAGCAACATCAACTTTAGCTTGGGTTTATCATCCCAGATTTTCTTGTGGCAGTAATGTTAATCTTCAAAAATCCACGGTTAGGAGGAAAAAGCTTATTGGAATGTATTCTTCTTATCGTTAACCAATTGGGTCTGGATTAAGTTTTGAACGGAGAGATCCACATTCCGCCCAGAAATACCTCTGTGGATCTCAGCACAAGAAGCATTGCATAGAAGAGAAACAATAAGTAAAGAGAAATGATGGACATACAGTACCAGAATTATTGGAAGGTTATTGAGGAAGTAACTAATAACAGAGGGATGTGGTTGTCAATGGATAATTGTACATAACTGCTGTGAAGATATTGGAAGCTACTCCTTTCTATCTTTCTTTATACAGTAACTGTCTATTTTTCTTATTTTATTTTCTTATTGCACTTCCTTCCTTCCTTCCTTCCTTCCTTCCTTCCTTCCTTCCTTCCTTCCTTCCTTCCTTCCTTCCTTTCCTCCTCCTTGTCCCCTTCCTTCCTTCCTTCCTTCCTTCCTTCCTTCCTTCCTTCCTTCTTTCTTTCTTTCTTTCTTTCTTTCTTTCTTTCTTTCTTTCTTTCTTTCTTTCTTTCTTTCTTTCTTTCTTTCTCTCTCTCTCTCTCTCTCTCTCTTTCTTTCTTTCTTTCTTTCTTTCTTTCTTTCTTTCTTTTCTCTTTTCCTTTCTCTCATTTTCTCCATTCTAATTTAGTTTGTCTTACCCTTGCTTTTAAAACGTTTACTTTAAATTATATTTTAAAAAGAAAGAAAGAAACACAAACACACTCAAGCCATGTGCCTTGAGTTAATCCACCACCAACATCCACCCTTGTAAAAAACAGCGTCCTGTGTGTAAATGTTGCAGTCCCTGGCAGCGTCCGTCTTCCCTCTCCCCTCCCCAGCAGTGGGCATTAATGACACACATATTGTGACTTCTATACTGTAGGGTTCAGTAAATGAATACTTCACTGCAGGGTGGTTCAGTGACTTCTGTAGAAATTCATGGAGCATGCAGAGAAAGCGAAAAGGTAACTGTTATTATTTCAAATGAAGATTTTATGTCTTAGTGGCATTGTGAAAGATTGACCTTCACATGAGATATGACTGCTTTTGTATTACCACCCCAGTGTCAATAGAAAACTGCTTTAATCTACACAAAGGGGGCTGTTATCCTCTCAAGCACGGGGAGGATTATCATGCTTAACTCTCTCGCGCTTCCAGAGGCCACAGAGAGAGACACAGACAGAGAGAAGGCCCAGCTGGATCCCTGCAAGTGGCAGAACATATATCATATTTGCAAAGTTGCTCTGGAAAACAAACATAGAGGGAAACCGTCTTAATGTTCATCAAAATTCTCCCACACCTTTTATTTAAAAAAGGGAGGTGAAGCTGACGAAAAATTAGTCATCTTAGGAACTGTGTTTGATGAAAAGATGATGCCTGTTTGTTGTGCCAGACTAGGTCCACAACTGGAGGTGAAGCTCCCACGATGTGTTTGTGTGGGATGGTGAGGATGCCAATGGAAGTGCTTTGTTCTAACAAATACGTCTGTTCAGAAAACTTACTCATGAGCTGAAGCTCCCTGTGATGGGGATGTTCTAGCCCTGACTGAACATGGTTGAGCAGTGCTCGATGGACAAGGTAGGACCATAAGGACTCTCCTGCTTCACACATATGGGCAAAGTTCTGCATTATTTGGGGCCCATTCCAAATTAGTTCCCTATCCCTTCATGGAATGTTTGATATATACGTGAGGACGTAAACATGAAAAATAAGCCAAAATATTTATATAGGAAGCAAACCATGAAGAGTTATGTTTCTAATCTTGTTTATAATGGGCACTCCTCCTTCTCCTCCTCCTCCTCCTCCTCCTCCTCCTCCTCCTCCTCCTCCTCCTCCTCCTCTCGTTTCCTTCTCAGTCATCTCAATTGATACAATGAAAAGGCAGGTTCAGGTCAGCCAATTTCAGTTGATTTTGGAAACACAAAGTAAGGTGGCACCTGGCTAAGACTACCAAATCAACCCCAGGTGGCTTTTTGAGAGCAGCCCAAATTATTTCAGTGGTGACTTCTCATGTGGAACCTGCTTTTTGTGTCTAAACTCTAAAGGAAAAGTAGAAGGAAAATTAAGGAGATGAAGCCACTTAGGAAAAGTGGGAGAAGAATGGAAAGCAAGAGATGAAAGGCAACATATTGCTAAACTTGATTTCAACTAAAAAAAGTAGGTGTTGG
>NC_138206.1:111975500-112110500 GCF_964194415.1 Vipera berus
TAGCATAAGTCCATAAGTCAGGTTGTAATCATACAATTGTTGTCATTTGCCTCCTTGCACTTCTTGTTTGACTGCCACATCTTCACCCAATCGTAAGTGTTAACGATTGTTAGTCAGTACATAGAAGTAATTGAGGGGGGCACCAGAAGTCCAGAAATCATCAGAAATCAATGCCAGCTCAGATGGCTCTTACAGTAGGTATTTGTATATTATCAGTGCTTTTTTTGTAAAAGAAAAAGGTGCCGGAACTCACACATGTCATACAACCACCTTGCCTACACTACAAGCTTCCATCCAAAAAAGGTGCTGGAACTCCGTTCTGAGCGTTCTATGAGAAAAAAAAGCCCTGTATATTATGTTGAATATATTTAATCATTTAATTTCATTTAAATCGAATTTGATTTGCATTCTGACCCACCTTCTTGACCTTGTCCATGTTTTTACTTGTGTGTAGTGTGCACTGTGGACAGCACTTAATTTCATTGTAGGATACACAATGACAATAATGATATTCTATTCTATTTTATTCTATTTTATTCTATTTTATTCTATTTTGTTCTGTTCTGTTCTGTTCTGTTCTGTTCTGTTCTGTTCTGTTCTATTCCATTCCATTCTCCTACCCATTTTTTGAAATCTAAGCCTACCTCCCAAATTGCAGGCATGGCTTGTAACCTCCATTCTGATCTAAATTGACTGACTGACTGAATGATTCATTTGACTTGATTTGATTTGTATAGCCACCCATCTCAGCAAATGGCTCACAGCTCACAACTCAATTCACAACTAAATGGTGGATTAGTGTCTGAAAGAAATAGAATAGGATAGGATAGGGATAGGAAAAAATGAAATGTAATGTTATGTAACTGAAAAGAACAGAACAGAACGGAATATTCTTTATTGGCCAAGTGTGACTGGACACACAAGCAATTTGTCTTTGATGCATAAGCTATATATAGAAAGGTAACTACGTATATGGACATGTAACTATACAGTCAACCATGTAAATAGGGAAACTTTGCCTCTGTGTTCTTAGCTGCAAAAGGAAGAAAATGGACTCATTAAAAAAAACTAAGTAAGTGAAGGACTGATTTTTTATTGTGATAGTTCCCATGCAGATTTTTTTTATTTAATTGGCAAAACCAAGTTATCTGTTGGTTTGTTCTGCAGTCAGATAAGCAAGCAGAGGGTCAACCAAGAAAAGTGGCAGAAATGGACTTCTGGTTTTGCCCAGTAGTGACCTGACGCAGGCTTGCGGATTCTCTGCACCCCCATGACTAATTGTGCCCTGCCAGGGGACCCTAAATGGGTCTAAGTCACCCCAGAGAGGTGACAAAGAAAGAAGGATGCTCCAGCGATTCTGGAATGGTGGTGGCCTTTCTGTTCGACTTGGGAAAAGCCTTCTAACCCAACAGGAAAAAGGCTAGCCATATTGCATCAACCAGCCCAAGCGACTAGCAACTGAAGTCCAAAAGCACTAACCAGCAAAACTGTGAACAGCATGCTTGAAACTGGGTGAGGAATTTGATCTTCTCTTTTCTATTTTACATTTAATTTCCTGGAAAACATCCCCAAGAAGCAAAATACCTCTGAAAAGGAAGGAGGGGGATTTCCGCCCCACCCTTATACTAATGGAAGCAGCAAATTAATCTTTTTATGAGGATCAAAATATATGGAAGTGAAATAAATATAAAACCTGAAATTTAAAACTTACATCTGGATAAATCTAAAATTGTTTGAATGGTTAAGACTCTCATTTTAAAGATAATCATTTATTTTGGAAATTGAAAAACAAATAGTAGCTGACACCTAGTGGTGGATGAAGACTATGACAGCTATGAGTTTAATATAAGACTTGGCAAAACCCAGGAAAAGCTAATCTGTGTTTGTGATCTTCAAAGTTTTAACCACAAAGAACAGCTGTGACCAAAAAAAGACAATAATCTGGGCTGTAGATAAAGAGAATTATAAATTTCAGGGGAAAAAATCTTTTTTTAACTATTTGAATTACAAATATCTATTTAATTGAGACTCTAAAACTATTTGCAGAGAAGAGAAAGGAAGAGAAAAGCTCAAATTCTTGGCCATCATGGATCAGAGACATGTAGAAAGAACATATCAAGAAAACATAAATACTTCACAGGAGGAGATATATAGTATACTGCAACTAATTCAAACAACAATGACTTTAAACCACAAAGAAATCCAAAATAACTTTGAAAATATAAATCAATCTATTTCTAAGTTAACTCTACAACAAAAAAAATCCCAGAAAAAAACATCAGAGAAGGAGCAGATAAGACAGATAAAGGGATATAGAACTGAGAATAGAGACTTAAAGATGGAACTTGACAAAACAAGGAAACATGATTTAATCCTAGTGGGGAAAAAATCACAAGAATTTGAAAAAAAACACCACACAACTTATCCCTGAAGACTACAAAATAAATCTAAGGACAAGAAAGCAGATTGGATAAAATGGACTGTAGAGATGTCAGGAACATTGGAGAGAAAGGAAATGATAAGAGAAGCAGAGAGAAATAAAAAGGAAAAAAAGATTTTCAACAAACGTGGAAATGCAGAAGCCCCGTACAAGACATTTCACCTGATTTATTTTTTATATCTAGTGTATAGCAACATTTATGAACATACGGAAAACCTTTCTGATTCAGCAAAATACATTGATTAAGAAAGATATTCGGCAAAGGAAAAAGACTAAAGTGGAAACCAAGAAAATAGATGATGGGACTTATCAGAGAGAATACTTAAAACAGAAACATTTGTTTGAATATGGTTAAAGAAATAGAAAAGTTTTGAAATATATATGTCATTCTAAGAAGGATGAATTCCCTAAATAATATAGCATGCTTCCCCCCCCTTTTTTTGTTCTCTTGCTTGATATGAGTAATATAAAAAAGTTGAAATGACTTAGATAAAGGAAATGTTTTAGATACTTAAATGTGACTGAATTTAAGAAAATTACGATGGATAAAAATGTTTTGAATAAGAGTTAAAGGACTAGATGACTAGATGTATTAAAGGGCATGTTTAAACATATTTTTAATTATGATTAAAAAGAATAAGAAATTTAGGAAATAAATATATTTTATAATAAATATATTATGAGGGATATATATATTTTAAGTAGTACGTTATTTTTTTATGTTTCTTTACTTTTGCTCTCCTTTCTTTTCTTTTCTTTCTTTTTTCATTGTTTTATCTATTCCTTAAGAAATGTAAAAGTGTGAGATGGTTCACATGGAAAAATAGTTAAATTTTAAAATGTAATTATTTTTTGAGAAAATCTTAACCAGTAAGAATACCTAGAATTTGGTGGGAGAAACAAATTAAAATAAGGACTGTAACAGGATCTATGATAAGGCAACCAGAATGATTGGATAGAAAAGAAATATTATATTGATGTGATTATTATTTTTTAGGAATATTGGGATATATTTATGAATATATATTTCATTATTATCTATCAAAGCAATAAGAATTGTATTAACTCAATGTTTGCAAAAGAGGATATTTTGGGAAAAGAGGAAATCAATTAAAAGCATTATGTGGATTATGGATTATAGAAATCAATTGTTAATGACTTTTTTACAAATGTAACCCAGACGACACACTGTTTGCCAATTATTAAGTGATTTATGTTTTTTTTTAAAAAAAAAATCAATAAAATATATTACAAAAAAAGAAAAAGATAAACAAAAGTGGCAGAAACAGGTGTCATGGTGTGAATGGACCGTGGAGGACGGGAGACTTATCTCTCTGCTGTATGACGCGTTGTTTCCCACCAACAATAAGTAAGAGATTTCTGTCTTGGAGTAGATATTCTTATGCAGAGGTACTGATCTGAAGTGAACATAATGGTGTCATGCCTCTGGCTAGAAAGAAAAAAAAAAGACATTTGCTCTGGGGGAAACTAGAAACAATGAATGAGATTATTTTTTGTTTGGCTTGGGCCTAAAACATGAATTCAGATTGGAAGGAACAGAACTCGAAAAGACCCAAAGAAGCAAGATATAGATAGTCCTCGACAGTCCTTTTTTTGTATAAGAAAAAGGTGCCGGAATTCACACATGTCATACAACCCGCCTTGCCTACCCTACAAGGTTCCATCCAAAAAAGGTGCCGGAACTCCGTTCTGAGCGTTCTATGAGAAAAAAAGCCCTGGTCCTTGAGGAGAAACTTCATAACAGTGAGAACAATTAATCAGCTTGCCAACAGAAGTTGTTCCATCACTGGGTTTTTTTTAAGAAGAGACTGGACAGTTACTTGTCTGAAATAGTATAGGGTCTCCTGCTCAAACAAGGGGTTGGACTAGATGACCTCAAAGGTCCCTTCCAGCTCTGTTCTGATTCTGAGATAGTGAAATTTCTTAAAAACGTTTTGTGACTATTTGTAGTTACCTCAGCACTGAAAAAAGAGAGTAGCAGCTGGTCCTCACGCATACAACTGCCAGCATCCCCACAGTCAAGCCATCCAAATTCAAGGGCTTGACACATCTGGCGTGTGTTTACAATGGTTGCGGCATCCAGGGTTTGTGCGATTGCCAGTTGTGACCTTCCCAGTTGGCTTACAGCAAGCTAGGTCAGTGGGAGAGAAGCTGGATTAGCTTAATGACTATATGATTCACTTAACAAGCGTGTATAAAAAGACTGTAAAATCAGGCACCCCTCTCTTAACAGTAATGAAAGTTCTGGTCCCCACTTGTGGTCGTATGTTTGAGGACTACTTGTAGTCAAGTCTTCATTCTGTCCTTCCCCCAAATTCCCAGTTTTGTCTTACAGTATATACTTCATAGGGACACGGTGGCTCAGTGGGTTAGGACGCTGAGCCTGTTGATCAGAAGGTCAGCAGTTTGGCGGGTCGAATCCCGAGTGCCGTGTAACAGAGTGAGCTCCTGTTACTCGTCCCAGCTTCTGCCAACCTAGCAGTTCGAAAGCATGTAAAAATGCAAGTAGAAAAATAGGAACCACTACGGTGGGAAGGTAACAGCGTTCCGTGTGCCTTTGGCGTCTAGTCATGCCGGCCACATGACCACGGAGACGTCCTCGGACAAGCGCTGGCTCTTCGCCTTTGAAACGGAGATGAGCACCGGCCCCTAGAGTTGGAAACGACTTGCACGCATGTGCGGGGGAACCTTTACCTTTACCTATATACTTCAAGCTGCCCCCCCTCCCCCGCAACACAAGATGCTTGTGAAGCGAAGGTCTAACAAGATGCATGTTGCAACCTGATAGCACCCAAAGAGTGCCCTGAACTATATTACAGCCGCCAGCCTATTTTCAGTTTTGCAAACAACTGAGATATAGATTACTTAAAGTCAACCTCAGTGAGGAACAGCCTCATCCGTCACGGTTAAACGCAAGGGTTAATCCATTAATGAGGAAACATTACCTTGCATTTCCCTTGAACCATGCATAAAGTATCATTCATGAGAACTTAACTGCAGTTTACTTATTTATTTATTTTCAGGGTGGGGTGGAGCAGGATAAATATAGTCTGCAAACGAAAAGAAGCAGCGTCTTTGGGAATGACATAGGCTTATATAGGTTCTTCAGGAGCCGAATCTCTTTCCAAGGAAAAGAATAAACGATACGACATTAAAAACAAAGAAACAAGAACACAACTGACCAAGCCAAATCTTTTGATTAGGTAGGATCCAAATAAGATTAGACGCCTTTACCTGTAATGATCCCAGAACAAAGTTCATTTGGGCTGTTGTTGTTGGTTTTTTGCTCTTAAAAGATGTGACATGCCATAATGCTTCAGATTTTAAACAAACCAGCTAAAGCAGAGGTCCCCAACCTTTTGGGCACCAGGGACCGGTTCTGTGGAGAGAGGTTTTTCTGCGGACTGGAGGGGGCATGGTTTTGTGTGCTGCCTGCATCCCATGGATGGGGCCTTGCTTGTTTGTGCGGACCGGTTGCTGGCATGCCATGGCCTGGTACTGATCCATGGCCTGAGGATTGGGGACCCCTGGTCTAACAGAATGACAGAAGGAATAGGAAATAAAGAGGGCTAAATCAGAGATGGTAACATGGTAGGAGAACCAAGATTTTAGCTTCTTATTGGCTCCTCCATTTTTAACACAGTGGAGTTTTCTTTAAACTTCACAGCCATAACTGGCTGAAAACCAAATCTGCAGGTCTTCTCTTGAGAAAGAAATGGCCCATTTGTCATTGTCATGATCAAGGTCTCTCCCCTTTCCTTTCTACGTTCAAAGATGTCCTGTCCAGTTAGAACAGAGGTCCTCAATCTTTTGGGTACACCAGGGACCAGTTCCGTGGAGAGATGTTTTTCTGCAGACTGGAGGGTGCGTGGTTTTGTGTGCTGCCTGCATCTCGCAGATGGGGCTTTGCTTGTTTGTGTGAACCGGTTGCTGGCATACCGCAGCCTGGAGGTTGGGGACCCCTGAGCTAAAGTACAAGGAACTCCCACACCCTCACAGAGCATAAATATTCATTTTATGTAATCGTAACAGTTATTTATCATGCCGGCCACATGACCACAGAGACGTCCTCGGACAAGCGCTGGCTCTTCGGCTTTGAAACGGAGATGAGCACCGGCCCCTAGAGTCGGAAACGACTAGCACGCATGTGCGGGGGAACCTTTACCTTTACCTTTAACATTTAAAAACCCAGGGCTTCATAGGGGATGAATGGATATCTCAGTGTGGTTCGTCTTGATTCTGATTTGTTATATGCTGGTCTGTCTTGGCAATTGGTATGTCACAGTTAGGACTGAGAGAAAAAGGTGGCAAATTTAATTCAGATAGTTCTTGATTTATGACCTCGGTTGAGCCCAAAATTTCCATTGCTAAGCAAGAAATTTGTTAAGCGAGTTTTGCCCAACTTTATCACTTTTCTTGCCACTGTTGTGAAGTGAATCCCTGCAGTTGTCAAGTTAGTAACACGGTTGTTAAGTGAATTTGGCTTCCCCATGAACTTGGCTTGTCAGAAGGATGCAAAAGGTGATCACATGATCCCAGGCCACTGGAACCATCATAAATACATGCCAGTTGCCAAGCGTCTGAATTTTGATCACATAACCATGGGGATCCTGCAACTGCCGTAAGCGTGCAAAACGGTCACTTTTTTCTTGCCGTTGTAACTTCAAGCAGTCACTAAACCAGGGATCTTCAAATGTGGTCCTTTGATGACTTGTGAACTACAACTCCCAGAATTCCTCAGCCACCATGCCCAGCTGAGGAATTCTGGGAGTTAAAGTCCACAAGTCATCAAAGGGCCAAGTTTGAAGACCCCTGCACTAAACAAATGATTGTAAGTCGAGGACTACATGTATGGCAAAAAATATATTAGGATCTAAATCCAGCAGAGCTCCGAGGTTTCTGCCTGATGGTTAATTTCATGGATTTAATTCTCAGCTTTTCCCTCCTGTTTGTTGTACAATGGATGGGTTGCTGGTTCTTGATAGATTCCACTCCAATATAATTGAGCAGTTGCTAGAAAGGTGGAACTTGAGGTCTTGAGATCCAGAATATTTAAAGGGGGAAAAACAAACAGATTAATGGGATCTGAGTTGGTATTTTTCAGTGAGTGAGAGGTGAGTTAAAGATTTTGCTAACAACCTAGTTGCCATCTCGATTTTGATCCAATCAATGTGGCATCTACCTAAATTTTGTAATTCAGTGATATTGTCTGAGCTGTTTGTCTTGCAAGTTTTCTAAGGCATTCTACAGGACTGTCAATTATTTTAATTAGTTAAGAGTAATAGCCTCTGTGCTGAAGTACAGATTGCCCTTGCTCATCAAAAATTGTAGTTATTAAAAAAACACATAATTAGCTTTTTTTTAATCTTATCATTTTCAGAAGCACATGGCAGTAATTGGCTTGCTTTCTCTTCTTTTTAGTTAGAAGTTGGCTGAGGGATCAATGGAAGAAATTTTTTCCCCTTTTCGGTGGTAGCAATTACCATGACCCTGGGTGCAAATTTATTGATTTTTCTTATTAGAATATTATCACTAGTTACTCACAGCATGATGTTTATTAATTAGTACAGAAAATAAAGTTTCAGCTCTGACACCTCTTTTTAAGTTGGTCCTTCACATGCACACAATTCTATGCAGTTGAGGGCTATTCCAATTCTTTAGTCATTTTCACATTCTTTCAGAGGGATTATCAACTTGAAATAAATTTAGCCATGTTTCCTTTCGCAAAGTATAGCCTCCAGTTCAGATTTCTACTATTGAAAATCCAAATGCTGTGTTTAATGTCTGACAACAGAAATGAAACATAATTTGCCAGATGAATCCTGTATTAAATGCAGATGTTAGAGGGAAAGTGATTTAACATCACTAATAGCTCCTTTTGGTAGAAGAAGACCTGTGGATTCATTTTCCTTTTCAGAAAGAGGATTCTGCCAGATGTGAATTATCTAAAGGTATTTTTGTGAAAGTTGGGATGATGTAACCCCCTTTGCTTCTGACTTCATATTCATGAAATCAGTTGGTTTTCTGGGATGTGCAGAAATTTCTTGATTAGTTCAACTAATCTATCCATTCTTTCATCCCTCCGTCCTTCCATATTTGTCACTGTCTATCTATCTATCTAAGGGACGCGGTGGCTCAGTGGGTTAGGACGCTGAACTTGTCGATCAGAAGGTCGGCAGTTTGGCGGGTCGAATCCCAAGTGCCGCGTAACCGAGTGAGCGCCTGTTACTTGTCCCAGCTTCTGCCAACCTAGCAGTTGGAAAGCACGTAAAAATGCAAGTAGAAAAATAGGGACCACTACGGTGGGAAGGTAACAGCGTTCCGTGTGCCTTTGGCGTCTAGTCATGCCAGCCACATGACCACAGAGACATCCTTGGACAAGCACTGGCTCTTTGGCTTTGAAACAGAGATGAGCACCAGCCCCTAGAGTCGGAAACGACTAGCACACATGTGCAGGGGAACCCTTACCTTTACCTTTTTATCTATCTATCTATCTATCTATCTATCTATCTATCTATCTATCTATCTATCTATCTATCTATCTATCTATCTATCTATCTATCTATCTATTTATCTATCTAGCTGTCATCTATCTTTTATCTATTTCTATTTCTATCTCTTTCACTCTATCTCTATCTCTCTGTTTGTCTGTTTATATCTCATCTATCTAACAATCTAACTATCTCTATCTGTATCATTTTAAAAAAATGTTTTTGGGAGAAACATTTATGATGATTTTTCAGTATGATCTTTAACAGAAGCTATAATAGAAATGTGCCTTCAGTTTCATGTTGATTCTATTATCTGACCATACCCAAATCCACTTTGGTTATGTGTGTGTACATGCTTGTTTGTGTATAGAAAGCATATTTATTTATTTATTTATTAGAAGGCTGTGCTTTGTCCGGGGATATCAATTCCCTACCTTTCTTTGAAAATAGCTGTTTAAATTTGCCTCTTAAAAATGCATTACAGGCTTTACAAGAGAAGTGAGAAAATTTCTCTTTAGTTCCTGTTATATGTGTGCAAATGAAGAATAACACACCCTGCCCCGGAATATATATTTAATTAAGATAAGTAAAAAGAGCAAAATAAATAAGAATCAGTTGGGTATAATGAAAAGAGGTAAGTATGCTGTGAAAAATGAAGATGGTTTATATTTGGGTGAAAATTTCCAATCATCTCTTTCATTTAAGTTTCCCCCCCCCCCCCCCAGATCCTGGAAGTTTAAACTTGAAGAAAACAAAACAACACCAGCAACAACAAAACAGCAGCCTGAGCAGAAAGAAAACAAATCAAAACTCAAAACAAAACAAAACAAAACAGCATGGAATTAGAGCTTTGAGTAGGGAGGGGAAAGTTGGATGAAGGCCTGGGATCTTGTCTGAGATAGTATGGGTTTCCTGCCTGAGCAGGAGGTTGAACTAGAAGACCTCCAGGGTCACTTCCAATTCTGTTATTCTGTTTCTCTGAGGCCTGATTAGTGTGTAACGCCATATGCATATTTAAGCATCTCCTCTGGCTTTGCAACAAGGAAATGTTTAGAATTGGCTGCTTACACACCCTCAGAGTGAACTAATCCAGGGAGGAATGACAATCAACACAGCAAAAGAGGGAGGAAGGAACTTTTTCTGAATACATTCGAGAGGGTCCCCCTTGCTAAGTAAATTTTACAATATTGAAATCTGCCACTCAGCACCAGTAGTACACTAACGCCATTATCATAATTTATTAACTAACTCTTTTGTTCTTTGTAGTAATACATTGTGTTTCCATGCTGTGTATTTTTTTCCCTGTGACCTAATTTGCTTAAAAGGAAACTCTTATGACTCCCTTGTTGTAATAAATGAAATGTTAATGAAGAACTAGAGAGAAATTCCCTCTGCATTAAGTTCTTATTCCCAGGAACATCACCAGAAATGTGTTTCCTGGTTCTGACAATAGCAGCAATGTTCTAACAGTGGCAGAGCCTCATCACGCTAAGTGGGTCTGATGGGAAAAAAAGTTAGAAAAGGCACATTTACCAGGGGTGGACTGTGGGAACTCTTTTTGGCAAGAAGCCCTCTATTTGTATGGCTGTGATCCAAATCCTTCCTTCCTTCCATCCTTGCTGGAGGGGGGAACAGAAGCCACCTCCACATTATGAAATGAAATGTTTGTGGACTAAATCCCTTGGAGCAATTCTTCCTTCTGCTCTTCTCTGAAAGATTTGTTCTTCTTTGTAACTTTTATTTAGGATCCCTGGGAAATAAGAAATATTTGTTCAGGTCTCCATACTAAACACTGTATGCTTGGATCTGGTCAGGCCAGGTGGAAAGGCAGAATGAATCCAGATCAATCGATACAAATGAAACAATTACAACCATGAGAAAAATAAGTGGATATGGCAGCTAAGATTTAACCAACTAACAGTAAAGCCAAAAAAATAGATATATGATCAGATATATAGCCAAGCTATCAAAGCTTTATGAGAGGCCAACAAGTTTGGGGTCATTCCACTGTTTGAGGGGAAAAGATTCCACAATGCAGTGACTACTACAGGAAAAGCCCTATTTTCTACTTCCCACCAGTTGACATTCTTTGGCTGATGGGATTTGCAAACATGCCCAATCGGTTGGATCAAATTGGATGGGTAGAGAGTTTCGGAAAAAGACTGTCTGCCAGATAATCTGATCTCAAGCAATGTAGGGCTTTACTCAACATGAGCAGAGCCATAAAGAAGGAAGGAAGGAAGGAAGGAAGGAAGGAAGGAAGGAAGGAAGGAAGGAAGGAAGGAAGGAAGGACTCTAAAGCATATCACCACTAAAAGATTGTATCTTCATGTAGAGAGTTTAACATTTTGTCCCTGGATAGTGGAGAGTTGATAATCTCCTACTGTATCAGGGCTTCACAAAAAGCCCTTTTTATTCTTTGGAAGTCTCTGTAGGCAAATGTTTTGAGTATAAGCTGGAAGTGTGTTTCCCATAATCTCTCTCTCTCTCTCTCTTTTTTTTTTAAAGGTGAAATTGGAAGATCAGCGAACACGTCCTGAAAGCAGAGGCAGCACACCGCGAGTCAATCAATTGAAGTTAATGAGACTGAATAAGTAGAGGAGGGTCAAACTGAGGTGTTACCCTTCACTGAGTTGTTAAATTGAGGTGTTATTTTTCATTATGAATGAGAAGAACTCCCATTATGTCAACCTCATTTACCTGATTTCATAACCCTCTGGTGCATCCAAACTTTTGATTAGCCAAATGTTCTTAGTTGGAGAAGACATTTGTAATCTAGCACGGGCCCGTGATTCCCTCCACGTTCTGAAAAGCTGTCCTAAAGCAGAAGCTCTGGGAAAGTTTGCAGAGAACTTCTGCAAGCTGTAAACTGTGAGCCACAAAATTGCCACCACTTTTCTCTTTACATATCAAGAATTTCAGTGGATTCTTTTCAATGGTAAGAAACGTCAACTATTTGGTCCAGACTGTGGGGTTGTTAATTTAACTGGGTTTTGGGGCTTGAAATTAATTTAATTGTTTTATTTGTTTTTAATTTTTTGTATTCATGGTTTTAACTGCCCTGTAAACCGCCCTGAGTCCTACGGGAATAGGGCGGTATACAAATCCAATAAAATAAATAAATAAATAAATAAATATATACTGCATATACTGTATTTTTTTAAAAAATTCCATTTATATCCCGCCCTTCTCCGAAGACTCAGGGCGGCTTACAAGCTTAGCAGTAGCCTTCATTCTATGTATATGCCTGCTTATTAGGGCTTTCACACATTTATTGTGGTAAATTCAATCCACCTGAGGTACTTGTAAAACTTTGCAAACATTTGTAAAACATTTGTAAAATTCTTAATGCAGTCACATTAATTTTAATGCACTGGACACTTTGGAATCTACTGGATGGTTCGCTCAAGCGGGGAACACATTTATTTAAATCTAATCAAAATCACAACCAAGGCTGGAAACAATACATGTACTTACTATGATGAAGTCCTATCGGATTTATTGTTTATTCAATTGTTTGATACTTACAATAGTTCAATGCAGAAAGCTACTAAAGTAAAATAAGCAAAGAAACCCTTCTTATGTTATATCCCCTTCCTATTAACATTCACATTGCCTTAAATCAAATCCTGTCCTTAGATTAGTTACGTATTTGCATACCCAAAGCTTACTACTATGGATGTTATTTGTGATGAACAATATTGTGCGAATGTCATCGATAACCAAATCTCTTCTATCATATATATTATACCCTTGAAGGAAAATTATGGAGTATTTCAAGGTAAGTTATTTAAAATAACTATTTAATACCAACATTGTTAGTCCCTGTTTAATATCTGTCCTTCCCATTTGTTTCTAACTTGAGTCTCACTTGAAGATTCATTTCTTCAACCAGCCCTTTAGTAACCTAAACTGAATTCTATGCTTCAGCTTTTCCCTGGTTTTAAAAAAGTACCATGACATTGTTAAAGGAAAGCTATTGTGATAACTTTTCAAAAAGCTTTCTTGAGAGACTAGTTTAATCTTGATATTTAGGCTGAGCTGGAGGCAAAAATGAAAAAAAAGCCTCCCCTACAGTATTAAAGAACTCTTATCCATCAGTTTTAATTCTAATGAATAATACATGACAATCTCTCTGATACACAATAAAAGCTACAGCAGGTGTGGCACAATTGGGCTGTTTTTGCATGAAAACTGCAAAATGCCCTTTCTCTGTCTACTTCAGGGTCCTTCAAACTTGGCCCCTTTATGACTTGTGGACTTCAATTCCCAGAATTCCTCAGCCAGGCATTAGCACTCAGGAGGATCTGGTCTGTTGGCCAAGCTGTTGGGCAGCCTTTGACACAAGTTGACCTCTCACCTAAGCCTGTCCATCACTTCTACACTGCCATGAAGCTAAACATGATGAATGCATATACAGTATATATATATGTAGGTCTTGGCGTATTCGGGTCTTTTCCCGTGTAAGATTGAGAGTGTCTTGGCGACGTTTCGATGAGGTCCCACTCGTCATCTTCAGGCTGGTGTCTTCGGCTTTGTGCTATATATATAAAAGGGGGGGGGGGAGAGAATAAGGATATTTTTCCTAGCAAACAGATGAATCTTTTCAGGATTATTTCCACGACAGAGATAGAGAAGAAATTGGCATATCTTAAAGGATTCACAAAAGTTAATATTCCTGCATAGAATTTGGGGATAGTCATATCACACCTTGTCAGAAGCACCAAGACACTTCCTGGTTGAAAGGATTAGCCAGTGACATCACCATTGCCCATGGGACACTCAGTTGGGGGCTCCTTGCATGTCCTGCAGAAGCTGGAATGAAGGACTGGAGCCCACCCCATCCCACCCCACGGCAGCACTCATGTTTGGACTACTTGTCAGCCCAGTATCCTAACCACATGAGCCAATGTGCTCCTTTTGGGGACAGCAAACGGATGGTTGATATCATGTGCGTGATAAAAATCTAATAAATAAATACGATTATGACATATTTTTGTTCTCTTATTTTATTTCCTTTGTCTTTTTCTGTTCATTTAATTCATGAATAAAGGAATTCTTCTCTTCACCCCCCCTTTAAAAAAAGTGTTATGAGATTCTCTAGAGACTGATGTGAGATAGGTAACCATCACTATGTCCTTGTGTGTTTCTCTGCTTGTCTCTGGGGGGGGGGGAAGATGTAATAAACTCTTCAAAACTGATTTGTGACTCAACATATACAGGCTGTTTTCTCTGTTTAAAGATGGAGGACTAGAACTCCATTGAATTTTCATCTGGCAACATTTGTAAAGTGGAAGTGCCATTTTAATGGCTAATTACAGCATATTATCTTTGTAAACTGCTGTGCCTTCAGGAGAAATCTGCCTGATGTAAAACAAACAAACAAACAAACATTTTTTTGGTATTTGGAGTATTTGACTCATTGAACTTTTGTTCTATCATCACCTTTGCCCTGGTCATAATTACCAAAATTCATGATCTAATTTTACTAATTAAAATATTAAAATCTAATGATGTGGTCAGATGTTAGTGTTCGGGGGTTTTTTCCTATTTGTTTTTAACTTTGGCCATTCAGAATTGGTTTTTCTCAACCTAATAAGTTATGAGGAAAAAAAATCAAGTGGGACTAATTCAGACGTAACTAAAATCAGAATTGCAAAAGCTAAACATGCCTGCCACACCATGTTTAGATGGAGAAGCATCCATGAACCTATAAATCAGGGGTCTTCAAACGTGGCCCTTTTATGACTCGTGGACTTCACCTCCCAGAATTCCTCAGCCAGGCACGCTGGCTGAGGAATTCTGGGAGTTGAAGTCCACAAGTCATAAAAGGGCCACGTTTGAAGACCCCTGTTATAAATCTATTACTCATGGTTTGTCCTGTCTATGGAGCAGGTAAGTACAGTAAGAATCAATCCTCATCTATTCCTCTGCTTTGTTGGATGTCATTGCTGGTACGATCCAGATTCTTTGGTTGCTCCTGGAGGGACCAAGCTAGGGATAATTTGGAACTTGTAGCAGAAGCTGCTGGTGAGTTGCTGCCATGCTGGTCCTTTTAATGGCATTGAGATGAGGATGCAAAGTATGAGCTTAAAATCAGACAAGTCAGTTTTAGCAAACCTGCTGTAGAATTAAGTATGAACTGACACTGCATTTCATTTAAGGAAGAAAATGGCATAAGTCATGGTTGCCCACCTTTTTGGCTTGCCTGGGTTCCATCGAGTGAAGAGGAATTGTCTAGAGCTGAACATGAAATATATAAAGTAGTTAATATATAGTATATAAATCACATAATAGTGCTAAACACTTACAATCTTGTGGGGTGAAATTACTAGCTGTAGTAATTACATTGCATTACATGCCTGGCCTAAGCAATTTTCCCAGGTTGTCTTTTGTGTGTGTTTGTGTGTGTGTGTGTTTTGTTTTCCTTCAAGCTACCCATCACTCCATGAAGCAGGAAGTTTCAAAATAATCTCGATATAATCAGCTTAAGCATTTTTGGAATAAACTATTTATGAATGTTCAGGATGAGCAGATGGCAAGTAGGTATGTATCTTGGCAGATCTTTTAATAAACAGCATCAGATTCCAAAAGAGACCACAGACCCCTTGGAGTTGTTGTTTTTGTTTTTTTTTTTTTGCTTTCCAGCTAACTTCTGAAAAGTAGTTTGTTACTCCTTCTCTAGCACATGATTTAGCTTTATCTATTTTGCACCTATAGCTGAGCACGTTACGAGAGGTAACCCAAATAGGACTATCTCTTATAGAAAATACAATACAATATCCAATTGAAATCAGTACAGGAACTTAGTCAAAAACTTAATTCCATGTGCTAACACATCAGTACAAAATCAATAACCAGCACAATAAACATAAATCCCATTTCAAAAGTGTAGATCTAGTTTCAACAAAAGTTAAAACACACAGTCC
This sequence comes from Vipera berus, assembly GCF_964194415.1. Lineage (NCBI taxonomy): Eukaryota > Metazoa > Chordata > Lepidosauria > Squamata > Viperidae > Vipera > Vipera berus. The sequence goes on from NC_138206.1 coordinate 111,991,382, forward strand.
AGAGTTACTGCTTGATTGCAATCAGCCTATCGAGGGTGAGCAGTCAAATAAAGAAGCTAAACATGGCCGTATCTTAGCTTACAACCAAAGGGCTGAATGGAATGGATTCTACAAAACTGGCACCAAGGTATATACTGTAAAAAGTCAAAGGTGAGATATTGAAGTCCTGGGGAAAGAAATTAAGAAGACCCCATGACTCCTAGACCTGGTTCCTTGTTCAGGTTCATTAAGTACGAAATAATACATGAAAATATATAAAACTGCTTGTATGAGGAAACTAACTCTACAATAAGAGCTTAAATTGATGTGGCATACATGCAAAGACCTAATAGGACTTTGGGGGCATCATTTTGCCACACCTGGAATACTGCATCCAGTTTGGGTGACCATGATATAAAAAAGATGTTGTGACTCTACAAAGAGTGCAGAGAAGAGCAACTAATTTGATGAGGGGACTGGAGGCTAAAACATATGAAGAACAGTTTGTATGTCTAGTTTAATGAAAAGAAGGACTAGGGGTGACATGATAGCAGTGTTCCAATAGCTCAAGGATTGCTACAAAGAAGATGGAGTCAAACTATTCTCCAAAGCACCTGAAGGCAGGACAAGAAGCAATGGATGGAAACTAATCAAGGAGAGAAGCAACCTAGAACTAAGGAGAAATTTCCTAATGGTGAGAGCAATCAACCAGTGGAACAGCTTGCTTTCAGAAAGTGTGGGTTCTGCTTCACCAGAGGATTTCAAAAAGAGATTGGACAAGCATTTGTCTGAAATGGTATAGGGGTTGGACTTGAAGACCTCCAAAGTCCCTTCCAACTTCTATTCTATTCTATTCTATTCTATTCTATTCTATTCTATTCTATTCTATTCTATTCTATTCTATTCTATTCTATTCTATTCTATTCTATTCTATTCTATTCTATTCTATTCTATTCTATTCTATTCTATTCTATTCTATTCTATTCTATTCTATTCTATTCTATTCTCAACTTAGTCTATATATACTGGGCTTAATATTTTAAGGGAATAATGATAATCAGAAATAGACAATCACTGAATACCATTTGAAGTTGCTTCTTCAGGTTCAACTGATGGGTATTTTACTACATTTGTTTGGATATTTTAGAATGTAAGATTCTAGGACATGTCAATATCTCTAAGAAGGTGTCTGTGTCGGAAAGTATATTTTTGTGCCTTGGACTCAGACTGGCTTCACAGTAAGGAGTAGTTGTTTAGTTAGGCATACATAGACCTTCACTCTGACCTTGCAGAGAGAATAGAAAAGTTTGAAGTTCCACGTTTGAAAATGATTAACACTCTGAGTCTGAGATCTAACCAAAGCATTGAGTGGTCCTTCTTAGATCCCTATCTAAAAATAGAGTCACCTTCCAAGAATTTATTCATCATTTATTGTCTAATGTATTTTTTAAAAAAATAAATAAAAAATAACATGAACTTAAATCTGGCCTATGCAGAAGGGATTGAAGGGATCATGAAAACTGGTTTAGCTGTATAGAGAATAAATAGGAAACAAATATATGCCAGACAAATATATGAAGGAAGAGTGCATGGGTTGAAAGCAAGGGCGTGGCTGAGAAAGTTGTGCCTATAGGGAGTTTCATGAGATCCTCAAAGGGACAGAGTTAATATGTTTAAAGAAAAAGGAAAGTCAAAAGATGAAGCAGGAAATCAATCTGTGGCAGAAAGAAGATTGGCTTGAAAAGTCTTCCTTTCCTTTCCTTTCCTTTCCTTTCCTTTCCTTTCCTTTCCTTTCCTTTCCTTTCCTTTCCTTTCCTTTCCTTTCCTTCCCTTCCCATCCCTTCCCTTCCCTTCCCTTCCCTTCCCTTCCCTTTCCTTTCCTTTCCTTTCCTTTCCTTTCCTTTCCTTTCCTTTCCTTTCCTTTCCTTTCCTTTCCTCCTTTCCTCCTTTCCTTTCCTTTCCTTTCCTTTCCTTTCCTTTCCTTTCCTTTCCTTTCCTTTCCTTTCCTTTCCTTTCCTTTCCTTTCCTTTCCTTTCCTTTCCTTTCCTTTCCTTTCCTTTCCTTTCCTTCTTTCCTTTCCTTTCCTTTCCTTCTACTCTCCTCTTGTCTCCTGCTTTTATTTTGCACTTTCAATAACGCTACTTTTCCCAAAAAGGAAACATATGATATAACTTCATGTATCATCTAGTGAAAGAAATGTTAAGAGACCTATTCAGTTATTTGGCTGTATAGTAAAGGTAAAGGTTTCCCCGCACATGCGTGCTAGTCGTTTCCGACTCTAGGGACCGGTGCTCATCTCCGTTTCAAAGCCGAAGGGCCAGCGCTTGTCTGAGAACATCTCCGTGGCATGACTAGACGCCAAAGGCGCACAGAACGCTGTTACCTTCCCACCGTAGTGGTCCCTATTTTTCTACTTGCATTTTTATGTGCTTTCGAACTGCTAGGTTGGCAGACGCTGGGATGAGTAACAGGTGCTCACTCTGTTACGCGGCACTCGGGATTCGACCTGCCAAACTGCCGACCTTCTGATCGACAAGCTCAGCATCCTTTCCCACTGAGCCACCGCGTCCCTTTTGGCTGTATAGTATAATATACACATATTCTCCAGAACCAATGATGAGTAGAGCATACCACACTATACTGTATGTACATATCGGATCAAAGGGAATTCATGTAGCATTTTCTTGACTGTGTTTCTAAGTTACAGTTTAAAACTGAACGTGCTATTACTTCCAGCATCTCATTAAAACAGAATGGAAATATTCTGTGATATTGCCCTCCCCTGCCTGATGTCTGTGGTCATCCATTTCGAACCCAAAGCATGCAGAAAGACATAGGTAGAAGTATATTAAATCTGACAAATGACCTCCCATGTGCAAAGGAGGAAATAAAGATTCATTCTCTGTGTTTGTGAGATCATTTTGATGAAGGAAAAGCTAATTGAGGATGACATATATTCTAAATCTAATTCAAATCAGCATTTTTACATGAAGACTTATCACATTTTCAGTGGTAGACCCCACCATAAAACAGCTTAGCAAAGACATCCTAAATTTGATTCTGCAATTTTTTTTAAAAATGCTTCATCAGAAGTGACATTTTTTCCCCTGGTAATGTGTTTCCAATCTTGATATTAAGAGAAAATGGATACCAATAGAATGAATGTTTATTTCCTTCCTTCCTTCCTTCCTTCCTTCCTTCCTTCCTTCTCTTTTCCTTTCTGCCTCCATCCATCCTTCCCTCCAGCCCTCCCTCCTTCATTTCTTCCTTGGCAACTAATTGCAATTAATATGTGATTATGCTTTGAATACATGCAGGATAAATGCAAACACAAATGTTTCATAACAAACAGCAATGTTGGTGTCTTAGTTTTTGTGCCAATAATAAAATATACTTATCCTATGAGAAGCAAATATCTTATTTCTTTAAAAAATATTAAGAGGATTCACTCCAACTTAAATGCAACCATTACATTATCTTCTTCCCCAGACTTTTATTTTACTACTTTTAAGGGATTTAACTGGTCAATTGTAGTTTATTACTTTTTTATACATCATAAACCATTGGAACCACGCAGCCCTCAAAGCAAACAAACAGTCCTATTAACCCAGAAGGTGGCAACAAAAATAATCAAAGTGCTTGAACAAAATTCTTGGGAGATAAATCTAGAATGTTTGGGACTCATTAAGTTTAAAAAAAAAAGCAATAGGGGACAAGGACAGGATTGAACTATATAAAAGAAAAAAAATGTTTTTCTCCTAAAACATTAGGAGCAGGAGTCACCCAATTAAACTATATTATCAGAAAACGAGGTGACAGCCTTTAACTTGGATATATTCATAGAGGGGAAGTTTATCAAAGGTTAAGTTACAAAATCTTTTTTCCCCTTTTTAACCCTGAAAATGCTTTCATTTATTATTTAATAATCTCACAAGCTGTGATTTATTTATTTTTATTTTTTAAAAAACAACAACAACAGGGTAAGACCACATTTGACCATTCAGCTTTCTCCTCTTCTTAGGAGCCATGTTTGCGCAATAGCTAGAATGCAGCATCACAGGCTAACTCTGCCAACAGCCAGGAGTTCGAGCCTGATGGGGTTCAAGGTTGACTCAGCTTTCCATCCTGCTAAGGTCAGTAAAATGAGGTCCCAGATTGTTGGGGGCAATATGTAAGTAATGCTTCTACCTTGTAAACTGCCCAGAGAGTGCTATAAAATGCTATGGGGGGGTGGCATAGAAGCCTAAATGTTATTGCTATTTTTATTTTTTGATCTGAAGCCTCTTACAGCAACAATGGATCTCCCCCTCCTCTTTCTCACAGGTCATTGGAAAGTAGATTGGCTTTAGGTCTATAAGGATAATTTGGTCTTTTCTCCATTTATTATTATTATTATTATTAATTTTATTTGTATACCGCCCTTCTCCCGAAGGACTCAGGGTGGTGAACAGGGCAAACATATAAAAGTACAAAATACAAAAGTTAAAAAAGAATTAAACGAAATGCCCAAGCTACAATAATAAGTTAAATACATAAGTTAAATACAATAATAAGTTAAATACATTTAAAACCACAATAAAATCCCAACCCATCCCCCATCAGGCCAGGCCGGCTTGTTCGAATACATAAGTCTTCAGATCGCGTCAGAAGGAGCGAAGATCTGGGACATCTTTGACTTTTGTGTTTTTCAGAAGATCCGAGTTGCAAGATGACATTCCAGTCTCCTCCCAAAAGTCTCTAAACCAATGTGCCCTGCCCAAAAACACTTGTAAAAAAGTGAGAATATGCTCCCTGGCTAAGCTTGGGGAAAATGAAAAAAAAACCACAGTGAGCTGCTAATTGACAGTGCTCTCTATGAGACATCTTGGGGGATTGGATACTTAAATCTTAATTACCAAAAACAATCCTAATCAGGTATTAAAACTCTACAGGGAAATTGAAAAACTCAGAGAAGCGAGTCTCAAATGTGGACGTTTGCTCTGTGCAAATTTAATTGATTCATATTATACAAATAAAGCAGATAAACTGGAAAACCCGTATATGTGTTTATTGGATTATTTATTTGCGGAGCAGATGCCAAAAGGAAGTTGGGGCAGTAATCCCGATCAAGACAATTACAATCAAATGATGAACTATTCAGAAGGTTAGTATTTAAAAAAAAAGTGAGAAAGGGAAAGAGGAAAGAGAAAGGAGAGAGAGAAAGAGAGAAAGAAAAAGAGAGAAAGAAAGAAATGCTGAACTATTCAGAATGTTAGTATTTAAAAAAGAGAGAAAAGGGAAAAAAATATATAGAGAAAGAGGAAGGAAGGAAGGAAGGAAGGAAGGAAGGAAGGAAGGAAGGAAGGAAGGAAGGAAGAAAGAGGAGGGAGGGAGGGAGGGAGGAAGGAAGGAAGGAAGGAAGGAAGGAAGGAAGGAAGGAAAGAAGGAAGGAAGGAAGGAAGGAAGAAATTGTACATGTTTTTTTTTTCTCTCTCTCTTAATGACTGCAGAGGAAAACATCCACAGCACCTCAATTTCCGTGGAATTGACAGTGAGAGAGAAGGAAGCGAAGAAACAGCAGGAATAAGCCAAGACACGGATGTCAGACAAAGGTCAGAAAGCGAAGCGGAGCTGTCAGGACCTAACTTTTGTGGCAGCTGTCCACCAGGCAAAGTCAGTTTGGAGATAATAATTTCCTCATTAAACAGGGAGACATTTTAGTCTTTCAGCAATGATGACACAATCCCCTCACAGATGACTGGAATCTAAGCAACAGGGACAGTTTTGTCTTTGATCACGGCTAACTTGTGCTTTGCTATCTTTGAAGGAACCAGAGCTTTCTTCTTTTTTTTTAAATAGCAAATGGCACCCCTGGCCTTGGTTTTTCTGAGTCCCACAGAAGGTATCTGGGTGTTGTGAGAAAAGGGGCAAAAAGTTTGGATGGAAATCTACTTAACTGTAAAATAAACAGTACTACTAGTACTGTTAGGCGAGAATATTAAGAATAGGCTTGATATGGTTGGAGATAGTAGAGCAATATAGTAGGAAGATGATAAAATAAGGTAGATGGGCTCTTGGCTTGATCTCTGAGCTTGGCAATTTGGCTTTTCGTTTGCAGACAAATCACCAAGCTTGGAGATCAAACCAACAGCCAAACTATCAACCCGAGAGACTAATATTCAAACACATCTCATAAGGTAGATGGACTGGATCAGCCACACAATGAAATGTACCAAAGAAGAGAATATGTGTAGCTCAAGACTGAACTGTGGGGGTCCTTGGTGCTCTCTGAGCTTGGCGGTTTTCTTGCAGATGTTTAATGATCCAACTAGGTCAGAGGTCCCCAACCTTTTGGGCACCAGGGACCAGTTTCTGTGGAGAGAGGTTTCTCTGCGGATGGGAGGGTGCGTGGTTTTGTGCATTGCCTGCATCCCTGTTTTGCTTGTTTGTGCCGACTGGTTGCCAGCATGCTGCGGCCCAGTACTGGTCCATGGACGGGGGTTAGTGACCCCTGAACTAGGTGACATCATTATGCTAGATGGGAGTGGGGTTCTAGCTTCTTGCTCTGAAGATGTTCCCTAGTTGGGGCCATGAAACCTCTACTAGAAAACAACCAAGCTCAGAGAGCACCAAGGACCCCACAGTCCTATTCATTTTCATGATTCTAGTCCAGTCTCTTCCATTTAAGAAGCAGCAGAACTTTTTCACAGAGCCTTGAATTAATAGATCTTTCCTTGAAAGGGGCATTGGAGAGAGGGCTGTTTGGGGCTTTATGCCACGGTGGATTTTGGAATTGGTTGTATTGACTAAAGCACTTCTGCAAACTGCCAGGAGTTTTGCTAAGCGTGGTGGTCTATTAAAAAGGTCAGGTGAATTAAGGAAGGAGTAAATGTCTATGGAGATTCTCAGTTATGCAGGTCATGGTTGTCCCAAAGGTGCTTTTTTCAAGAGGCAAGTGGACTTTCTTGGTCTTCTTTGAAGAAAACAAAGGATGAGAAGTGAAACATCTTCCAAAAAAAAAACAAATCAAAAAAGTCCAGTTGCCTCTTGGAAAAACACCTTTGGGATAAGGAAGGAGTAAAACCCAAAGTCATAAAATAGGAGTCTTTAACTTCCTCAGTTCAAAGACTTAATAGAACCTGGTACAACTCCTATGGGCTACAATCCATGCCCACCTTTGGTAGATAGGGCAATAGTTCCTTCGTTGGAATTTGTTCTCTTAGGAAAAACTGAATTAAATCAAAATACAAGCAGAAGCTCTTGACCAGCCTTGCAACGAATGGCGTAAATTCACCAAAATTGTCCATTAAATATGGAGAGACTGGGAAGTCTGTATTTTGGCTACAATATGGAGTAATCATGTCTGTCAACAGCAGAGTATAACAGATCTTCTCTGTGTTTTTTTTATGACTTGACACATGACTACTTAATGTGTCATAATTCATGTCAAATCTGTCTGCAGAAAGTTTCTTTGCTGGGGGAAAGTTTAAGAACTTGAGGAACTCCATGCTGAATCCAGCCAAGGTCCATCTTAATCATGTGTTTGATTTCTCTTAATACCCAACTGAATGATTCTTTGGAGGTTCTCAGAAGAACGACTGTCAATAGATTCAACCTGTGAGCCTAAAAAATAGTAGTAAAATATCAAACAAGTCTAACTACTGGGAGGAAAGAACTCCTAGGATTTCAACTCTGGACATACAGTTATTTTAGGTCTTGGACAGCTGTATGCTGAAGTAGGCAGATATGCCATTGTGGTTAGCTTAGTAGAGTAACCATTTCATCTGTGTGGGATTCTGTGCAGGATTCTGCCCCCATCTGCCCAACAAGGACTTAAGAATCCAAAGATTTAGTCATGCAGAGATGAAGAACAGCCATGTTCCTCTCTCCATTTACTTCTCTGCAACATGTTACCCCCAACTCAGAATAACATTGAGACTTCAACACGCATAGCCCATATAGACTTCCCCTCTGTGAATTTTCCCATTCTCCTTTAAAGCTTAAAACTGCTAGAGCAGATTGCAATTCAATATATCCATCTGCTTGCGTTAAATTACACAGGAGTATTTTAAACCTTTGGTGACACACAGGTCTAATCACTCACTTCTGTGCCTGATTCCCAATGTGTTTGCATTAAGTGCTGTTCAGACTACAGTCCAAATGCCTTTCTCACTTGAAAACCTTTTGTCATCCACTGAGAGTTTTTCAAATAAATGAAAAAAACAAACAAACAACAAAACAGTAAACAAGGATGCTCACTTTTTCCTACTTTGTTTAACCTCATTTTTTAAATATAAAAAAATAGGATTAGAATGAATAGGAATTATTCAGTGACTTCATATAAAAACAGAATATCGCACAATAAATCTGTTTCTGTTATATACATTTCCCCCAGAATTCTAATACAGATGTAATTCACTTACAGTTTGAATAAATGTCATACAGTTGTACAATTAAAAGATAATTTGGATGAATTATCTGCTTTGTTAGTCAGCACGGATAAAGACTTATAAAATGAGTTCAAGAATCCATGGACATCATATTAGTCCAAGAAGATTTAACTATTTAGGACTAATTATTCCGAAGAATGTTAATGTAATTCTCTTTCGCAAAAGAGAATTAAACATGATGCTTCTTTCTTCCATCATTTTTGGAGGAATCAGTAACAATTTCTGATGATTTCCCCCCCCCCTAAAATTCAATTCTTACTAGTTTAGACCTTTCCACTTCTCTTGTCTATCACTATCAAAGTGTGATTGTGCCCACTAACAAAGGTATACGTATACCCGATTGGAAATGTTACTTCAAATGTCTAGTTAAAATAATTATTTCCTGGTATTTAGAACATAAATGATTTTTTTTGGGGGGGTATCATTATTTTCATATCAGATGATGCCAGCTACCTTAGTGTTAAAAAAAACACTCGCACAAAAACATATTGGAAAGTTGCTTAGAATGGTAATGGTAATGGCTTTCAAGGCCCTACATGGCATGGGTCCGGAGTACCTCGGGGATCATCTGCTGCCGGCGTCAACTTCCCTCCGCCCTGTGCGTTCCCACAGAGAGGGCCTTCTCAGGGTGCCTCCGGTCAGAGAATGTCGGCTGGTGGCCCCCAGGGGGAGGGCCTTCTCTGTGGGTGCCCCGGCTTTATGGAATCAGCTGCCGGTTGAGCTCCAGATGGCACCGGACCTTCGCTCCTTCTGACGCGGCCTGAAGACCTACCTATTTGAGCAAGCCAGCCTGGCCTGATGGGGGACGTGTTGGGGTTTTTATTGGGGATTTTTTATTATTCTACTGTTTTTAGCTCGGGCTCTTATTTAATTCTTTTTTAATTTTTGTATTTTGTATATTTATGTGCCCTGTTCACTGCCCTGAGTCCCTCGGGAGAAGGGCGGTATATAAATATAATAAAGATAAAGATAAAGATAAAGAAGTTTAAGAAGGTTGTTTAGAAGTTTAGGAAAAATGGAAATCATTTTATTCCTTTTGTATACCTCTTTTCTTATTCCTTGATCATCTAAATTTTAAGCTTGTGGATAAATAGAAGCACGTGAAAAGTCAAACTCATTGGTTTGATTGCCAAACGATTTGTAACCAGTTTCACCCTAGTTTTGAATGAGACAAGTGTAATAATTTCTTCTGAAGCTGGAATATCTAAATTAGGCAAAAATCAGTTTGAACTGACTCCCATTAGCCTGACTAACCCCGGTCTTCCCAGCCTATCCACTAATCCCCTTGCTAGCTAGACTCCCCATCTTCAGCTTTATGTTTTATTTAATTTTAAAAAGATGAGTCATAGCTTGGGGGGGGAATAGCATCTTATCCTGCAAACAGAACCAGATTGCCTAGATAACATGTCTATTTGGAAGCAAAAGTGATCTCAATCAATAATAATAATAAAAAAATAACCAACAGGCTGGTGAACTGGAGATAGGAGATACAAAATGATTTATTTGAATTTGTCCTTGTTCAAACTAGCTTTGAATTTGAGTGATTTGCTTTGGATTGGTTTGACATGAACAGAAGGACTTGCAGAATCATGATTCTCTCTCTGAATCTGAGATATCCCTCTTCCCCATAACTATGGTTGGGACAATAATAGGCAGATTTTTTTTTCGTCCATTCATCCATTCTGCTAAGCTACTTAGCTACTGCTAAGCTTGTAAACCGCCCTGAGTCTTCGGAGAAGGGCGACATATAAATGGAATTAAAATAAATAAATAAATTCAGATGTACTTGACGGATGGACTCATAGGCATAAAGCCAATGCAAAACACATTATTCTAATTCTAACAAGCAGTATTAATACTGAAGTCCAGTATTGTTGATTTTTGAGGGGTGGGGGGTGGGGAAGAGAGAATTAGATAGATAGATAGATAGATAGATAGATAGATAGATAGATAGATAGATAGATAGAGATAGAGATAGAGATAGAGATAGAGATAGAGATAGAGATAGAGATAGAGATAGAGATAGAGATAGAGATAGAGATAGAGATAGAGATAGAGAGATAGAGAGATAGAGAGATAGAGAGATAGAGAGATAGAGAGATAGAGATATACAGGGTTGGGAGGTCTCTATATGCAGATATAGCTGAGTTCTTTTGTGGTAGACAAAGTTGTCTCAAAGGTGCATTTTCAAAAGGCAACTGGTTTGTTGTTGGTTTTTTTTCCCCCTGAGGAAGAAGTTTCTCTTCTCATCCAAGAAACATCTTCAATCATGAAGTTGCTTGGATGAGAAGTGAAACGTCTTCCTCAAGAAAAAAACCAACAACAACAGTCCAGCTGCCTTTTAAAAATTCACCTTTGAGACAACTATGATCCTGGATACCTGAGAATCTCCACAGATGCATAGCTACTATGTGGGATTTAAGTATATATGCACGTGGATGCTTGTGTGTGGGGGTAAGGAGACAGGAAGATATAACATGCACACACAGAGATACACAGGTTGAATTATAATGAAAAATTTCAGATAAATCTCCAACTGGAATCTCTTGTATTTGTACAGCAAAAAATGTATCCCTCTGCCTTGGGTGCAATGAGATAGAAACAATCAGTGGGCCAGTATTTTAATTGGTTTGAGTATATGTGACATATGCCATAAGTTCATATACATAGCCTCTGGCTGAAGAAACTTAAAAGCCGGTATGAAAGAGAGTTTTTAAAAAAATCCATAATGCCAAATATTCTTTGAATGCTTTAACTCGCCTCCTACATGAAGTGTAATAGTTTCAATGTTCTAATTAGTATTTGTCTATATTGCCATTACTTTGCCTCTTTAATCACATTAAATCTGTTATAGAGATTCCTTGTACAATCACACTGCATAATAGTGGTTCTAATTTGAATATGTCCCTTTTTATGTTGTCTGATTCTGAAACATCATAAACTCTTTTTATGGGTCCTTTGATAGTAGGCACTTTCCTGTTTTATGCTTGATTAGAACATACAGTACTAAGTAATAAAGAAATTTCCTGAAGCTCTGCTATTTTACTGTTGGGAAAAAAAAATTGCAGATTCCTTAGGCATTGGCCGCTGACATTCAGACAGAAAAAAGATAACCCTGAGAAATGGCTAGCAGAAAACCTGCAACAAAAGGGGAAGAGTGTGGCTTGTACGTCATAGCTCAAAGTGTGCATTTACTTCCTGGGTTTATACAGTACATACCTGCAGGTGGAGAATGGCAAAGCACCATGCAGACCATACTATGCAAAGAGCTGCTGTTCATCCTTAATTAGATGGTGGGATGAGTTGGAGAGGCATTTGTGTCCACAAATAGCCCAAATAGTTGGGCTATTTGTGGAGTTCAATCCGGAATTTTCACTACAGGCACAAATGACCAGGCTCAAATTATTCTATTTCAGACACTGTGGAAAGAAAAATCTTCATCAGTCCAGTCCAAGCTGGGAATAAGCAAAATGGAGACTGCTTTAGAAAGAAGGCTGCAGTTTATTGAAGAGCAGAGCCAGACAAGAAAAATGGCTCTGGGAAAGCTGACCACATGTAGTACGGAGTGTTGGGATTTTATACCTTCTTGGGGTTTGGTTTGGAGTTGTTCCTGTGGCATGAACTTTGACCTGAGTCTGAGTGTACCTTTCTGGTATTCTGATGGTGGTGGGTTAATCCTATTATGTCCCAAAGGTCATATCCTGTTTCCCTAGGGCTGTGGCTGATGACTGTTGGTGTGAGGGATTGTTGATCCTAGGGATCTTTGTCTTTCTAATACAAGCTTCCTGGCTCCAATCTTTCTGACAAGATTATCACGTCTGCATTTCTGCAGACCTGGTTTCTGTCTGGGGCAGAGAAACTTGTGGTGGTGGGGGGGTTGGTTTCTACCTTTAAGATCCTTCCGGGAAATATAATATTCTGCCTTTTAATATTTACAAAAATATTTCTTTCTTGTGTGTGTGTGTGTGACTTCCCACAACACATTATGGAAAGATTTAAATCCCTGGAGAAGGATCTAAGCCTGAGAAAAGTGGCAGGAAAGAAGAAGAGGAAGACCAGCAACAAGGTGGATTGACACCATTAGGTGGCGATGGATCCACCATTAGAAGATCTGAAAAAAATGAGAAAAATCTACCTGTTTAGTCTCTAAGAGTTGACACCAACTTGATGCATAATCATCGGTCATGTGTTTAGTTAGATGGCTTACAGATTTTCTTCACTTTTCTGAAAATAGAATACAGGGCGGCAGAAAAGGATTGGTGCCAAGGTCTGGTATCCAGTACTTAAAGGTAAAGGTAAAGGTTCCCCCGCACATGTGTGCTAGTCGTTTCTGACTCTAGGGGCCGGTGCTTATCTCCGTTTCAAAGCCGAAGAGCCAGCGCTTGTCCGAGGATGTCTCCGTGGTCATGTGGCTGGCATGACTAGACGCCAAAGGCGCACAGAACGCTGCTACCTTCCCACCGTAGTGGTCCCTATTTTTCTACTTGCATTTTTACGTGCTTTCGAACTGCTAGGTTGGCAGAAGCTGGGACGAGTAACAGGCGCTCACTCTGCTATGCGGCAGTCGGGATTTGACCCGCCAAACTGCCGACCTTCTGATCGACAAGCTCAGTGTCCTAACCCACTGAGCCACCGCATCCCTATCCAGTACTTGCACTATGCAAAATCCCTTAAAGCAGCTCTCCTGTTCTCAGGTTCAATCTGCAACAGTAGATCCTGGGGAAAAAAGGTAGCTATTTTAAGGAGTTCCTCAGAGGTACCTATGGATCTAAAATACTTCATTGCCCTAGTATGGTTATGACAAGTGTCAGTATGGTATGGTGGTTAAGGTTTTAAACTAGCAGCCTATGAAAGCTGGGCTTTGAAATACCTAACTTACTTGTAGGCTTTCCCCCCCCCCTAACTTACCCCATATGCTTATGGGAATAACTGATTTGTGCCTTGAGCTCCGACAAAAGAAACATGTAGTAAATTGACTCCACGAATCAGGACTTTATTTTGCATAATTGTATTAATATCTGTTTCAATTAAGTGTTGGTAAGGGTTTAGTTTTTGTTAGCTCTGAAATTGCCATGACATGAGGTCAAATTTCTACATTTCTCATTTGTGAGGGATTTGTCAGAGTACTGAATTCATCGTGTAATAGACTTCACAATATTTTCAAAAGTTTGTAATTGCAGATCTCATGGGAAAACAAAAATAAATTGATGGGAAAGCATGAAAAATATAGCCGGGAATGGGAGATACCTGCCTAGATAAAGTACAACTTTCCAAATATAAACTTGGTCCAAATTACATTGTTTTCCACATCATTTTTTGTAAATTTTATTTCTATGCTGGGCACAAAAAGGAAAGAGCTTTGTTATTAAACTATTTTGGACAACAAGAATATAATGTTCTTTAGATAACCATAGTTTTATTACACTACAGTATTATGGACAGCATGTATGTAATGTTCAACAACAACAACCACAATAAAAAACGAATTAATTTTAAAGCAGAGGTAGTGCTGTTCCAAGCCATTTCCTATCTATTTTTAGCTTGTGGAATGGTTTCTGAGAAATAAATATTTCCAAATTATAACATTGTGTGGGATTATGCTTCCTGGTTTGTTTCTTGGAAACAAAACCCCTACAGAATCAGCTTCTATTGTTATATCCGGTTCCAGTTTCTCAAACTAAAGGCAGGTTCAATCTCTCTAACTCAACTGGTCAAATAATATCATGTCTGCATTGCCTAAATCTGCAGCGCCACCGGTATCAGCAAAGCGATGCAGAAAACACTTCGTTCCAATCTTAACAGAATAAGAGTTTGAAGGGACTCTTATGGTCCGAGCCCCTGTTCAAGCAGACCCTATATCACAGGGGTCTTCAAACTTGGCCCTTTTATGACTTGTGGACTTCAACTCCCAGAATTCCTCAGCCAGTGTGCCTGGCTGAGGAATTCTGGGAGCTGGAGTCCACAAGTCATAAAAGGGCCAAGTTTGAAGACCCCCTGCTATATCATTTCAGGCAAATGGTTCTTCTTAAAAACCTCCTATATAATCTCAGAAGTCTACGTTTTAGCTTTATGCAGATTTAGATTGTTTTAAGTCTTCAGAAAGAGCACAGAGAAGAGCAACAAGCCTAATTAGGGGACTGGAGGCTAAAATATATAAAGAATAGCTGTTGGAATTGGGTATTTTTAGTTTAATGAAAAGACTATGGGCGACATGATAGCAGTGTTGCAATATCTAAGGAGCTATCTCAAAGAAGAGTGGGGAGGGAGTAAACCTATTCTCCAAAGCACCTGAAGGCAGGACAAGAAGCAATGGATGGAAACTAATCAAGGAGAGAAGCAACCTAGAACTAAGGAGAAACTTCCTGGCATAAGAACAAATAACGAGTGGAACACAATGTTGCCTTCAGAAGTTGTGGCGGCTCCAACATTGGAGTTTTTAAAGAAGAGATTGGACAACCACTTGTCTGAAATAGTATGGGGTTTCCTGCCTGAGCAGGGGTTTGGACTAGAAGACTTCCAAGGTCTTGTTTGATAAAACATCCCAAAAACCAAGGTGCCAAGCTTTGTACTGTGTTGTGGTATTTAACAAATGGGCTGTCTAGTATTTTATTCTAAAGATGTAACTATGGCAGACTGTATCATAGCCATTACTCAGCAACATATTTCCTTTTTTTTTCATTTTCTCACCCACTGAAATTGAAAAAAACGGGACTGGTTGTGTCATTCTAATCAATGCCTGTTAATGAAAATATTGAAAAATCATCTTTTTCGCAAGGTGGATCGTGACAAATAAGTAAGAGAATCTTAATTATACTCCACTTTAAAATTCACCTAAAGTTGCATTTCACAGATTAATATGTGGATCAGATTTCTTTGGGAGTATGCATTTGCAATTTTTGGCTAAGAATTTGAATTAAAAAAATGTGTATAATAAAGAAAGGAACATGCAAAAATCTATATGCCTTTAGACATCGCTCCCAAAGTATGCACGTTGGGGAAAAAACTGACATGCAAACAGTAATGTGAATTTTCAAGTTCTTTTATTAATACAGAAATCGGACAAAATGGATATATTGAGCTTATAATTAAATACAGGAAAAACTTATAGGGATCCAATGCTAATCAATTTGTCCTTCCCTAGTAATACTGTACAAGGACTCAGGCAGGTAAAATAATTTCAAATTAGTTGAGCAGTGGTGAAAATATGTGAGTTGTTTTCTAATTGGATGTCCTTTGGTTGTGTATGATCATAATACATTCTGACTTTATTGTGTACATGAGTTGACAAAGCAGCCTACACA
This sequence comes from Vipera berus, assembly GCF_964194415.1. Lineage (NCBI taxonomy): Eukaryota > Metazoa > Chordata > Lepidosauria > Squamata > Viperidae > Vipera > Vipera berus. The sequence continues at coordinate 112,007,091 of NC_138206.1, forward strand.
ATCTGTATTTAAGGCTTAGAGTTTGTCCTGATGTAGATCTATCTTCATGAATTTGAAGAATGAATACTTTGAATACCAGTATTAATAAAAATAGACAAAGTGTAAAATAATAAAATCCACCTCTTTTATTTTATGCCGATTAGACACTTGCTTTGCCTTTCATCCCCAACTACTTGTCATTATTGATTAGAATAAAGGTTGTCCTTTATACTCACAACTTTTCTGAGCTCATCAAGGGCCACTTCCAAAAAGAAAAGAAAAACCAAAATCTAGCTCATTGCCTTACAGAATCCTGCTTAGGAGTATCCTTATTTGGCATAGATATAATTTGATTTTAATAAAGCTTGCTTTTTATTGTACGTACAGTTTATTGCACATGTAAAACACCAGATTAGTCCACAAAAAGGCTATATTATGAGGGCAAGAAAATATAATTAGTGTTGTTACTATACATATTTGAAAGTAGGATTATAAATCTATCTATATCTATATCTATATCTATCTATATCTATCTATATCTATTTTGTTGCTAGCTGCGAAGTTGTGTCCGACCCATCATGACCCCATGAACAATGCTCCTCCAGGGCTTCCTGTCCTCTACCATTTTCTGGAGTCCATTTAAGCTCATGCTCATTTAATCTCATCTATATATCTATATCTGTATCTGTATCTGTATCTGTATCTGTATCTGTATCTGTATCTGTATCTGTATCTCTATCTCTATCTCTATCTCTATCTCTATCTCTATCTCTATCTCTATCTATCTCTATCTCTATCTCTATCTCTATCTCTATCTCTATCTCTATCTCTATCTCTATCTCTATCTCTATCTATATCTATATCTATATCTATATCTATATCTATATCTATAGGTAAAGGTTCCCCCAGACATGTGTGCTAGTCGTTTCCAACTCTAGGGGCCAGTGCTCATCTCCGTTTCAAAGCCGAAGAGCCAGCGCTTGTCCGAGGATGTCTCCGTGGTCATGTGGCCGGCATGACTAGATGCCAAAGGCACATGGAACACTGTTACCTTCCAACCGTAGTGGTCCCTATTTTTCTACTTGCATTTCTATGTGCTTTCGAACTTCTAGGTTGGCAGAAGCTGGGACGAGTAACAGGCACTCACTCTGTTACACAGCACTCGGGATTCGACCTGCCAAACTGCCGACCATCTGATCAACAAGCTCAGTGTCCTAACCCACTCAGCCACCACGTCCCTGATTACCACTGCATCTATGTCTATGTCTATGTCTATGTCTATGTCTATGTCTATGTCTATGTCTATGTCTATGTCTATGTCTATGTCTATGTCTATGTCTATGTCTATGTCTATGTCTATGTCTATGTCTATATGTCTATGTCTATATGTCTACAGTATGTCTATGTCTATGTCTATGTCTATGTCTATGTCTATGTCTATGTCTATGTCTATGTCTATATCTATATCTATATCTATATCTATATCTATATCTATATCTATATCTATATCTATATCTATATCTATATCTATATCTATATCTATATCTATATCTATATCTATATCTATATCTATATCTATATCTATATCTATATCTATCTATCCAGTGCTTTTTTTGTTAAAAAAAAGGTGCCAGAACTCACACACATCATACAACCCGCCTTGCCTACCCTACAAGGTTCCATCCAAAAAAGGTGCTGGAACTCCGTTCTGGGTGTTCTATGAGAAAAAAAGGCCTGTATCTATCTATCTATCTATCTATCTGTGTGTGTGTGTGTGTGTGTGTGTGTGTGTGTGTGTGTGTGTGTGTGTGTATAATCTTTTTCTGCAATTAATAGAAATGTGAAGAAAACATAGAATAAAAGACTTGAGATTCTGAATGATTTGTAGGATTGTCATAATGAGTATAGATAGAGATAGAGATAGAGATAGATAGATATATAGAGATGATAGATAGATAGATAGATAGATAGATAGATAGATAGATAGATAGATAGATGATAGATAGATAGATAGATAGATAGATAGATAGATAGATAGATAGATAGAGATATGAAGAGAGAGAGGATAGATAGATAGATAGATAGATAGATAGATAGATAGATAGATAGATAAATAGATAGATAGCTATAGATAGTAGATAGATAGATAGATAGATAGATAGATAGATAGATAGATAGATAGATAGATAGATAGATAGATAGATAGATAGATAGATAGATAGATAGATAGAGAGGAGAGGGGGGAGTGGGAGTGGGAGAGAGAGAGAGAGAGATCTGGCAGTTTGCAATGGTTTGATCCCTCCTTTTTTCTTTCTCTGCAAGGAATAGAAACATGAAAAAGTATAATAAAAGAGCTGGCATTCTGAATGATTTGGAAGGCTGCTGCAGTGAGCACTTGATTGTTACATAAGAGCTGATAAGAACATTTCCAACATGTACTTCGAAATGAAGTCTACCTTGTTACAATATGAGCAATATAGCTATCAGGTTTCAGCAGACAACTGCAGGAGGGGGAAACCACATCAAAGATATTAAGCTTCCTCTTTAATATCCTTTGATTGGTGAAGGTGTCAGTTTTCTCCACCAGAGAGATGGAGAAATTTGAAAAATAAAAAATAAAAAGAGAGAGTTTGGGGACTATCTTGCAGTTACTTCACTTGGCTAACGACACATGATTTCTTTGGATCATTTTATTCATCTGTCTCAGCTTTTCCAAGGGATCAAAACAATCACTTTACTTATTCTTCTTCACGGTTGAAGAAGATCTTACTTCATTCTTGGGCATCTTATATTGTGTCATGCAAATAGATTTTTCAATATTTCAGTCTGCTAGCATTTGCTAAACCTTTATTGTTGGTATTGTGTGGACGGTTGATAATTGCAAATATTCTGTTTAGAGATAATTGCCGATTTCTGTTTTCTGAAGCATTGTAGTGGACTTAGTTACTAAGAATCGGTTAAATAAATTTTGAAACACTTCAATTGCTGTGACATGTGCAGATTTCCTACTTATTTATTTGAACTATTTTTAATCCCTTTTCATATTCTCCTTTTTAAATCTTATTATCTTCTTTAATCTTTCTGCATGTGTATGTGTATGCACAGACAAAAGCAGATGCACGCACATGTGCACACACAGAGACACACACAAATGCATAATCATCAATATTTTTCCAATTATGATACGGGCATAGCTGATTTCTGGTCCTTACAGTATTAAATTGAAGGTTGGCTGCCTTCAGGTAAAAATAATAAATAAATAAGAGTTGGAATAAAAGGGTGAGACCTCTGTGGGATATATAATGCCAACTCTCTTAAAACCATGTTGTCAAGCAGCAGGGAAATCAGGAGATTCAGGCAGTTCAAATTAGTATAACGCTTTATTGCAGGTTTAAGCTCTCTACAAGAATCTGACCAACTAACAGTTAAAGGAAATGAGTGGGAGATAAGAAAAGCATTCAAAGTGGGCTGGTCTTAGATCTCTTGTGGGCACTCAGGGACTCGTGACTTATGACACATTTGACTCCTCTGTCAGGTTCATCCCGGTCATCTCCTACACATGTGTGTGTGTGTGTGTGTGTGTGTATTCACAATGTATTATAATGTATTAAAAGCACTCCAGGAAAACAGTAAAACAGAAGACCATCTCATAGAGATGAAAAGGGAATGTTACATATCATCATTGCTAAGCACATTGGTTTGTGCTTAAATTGTAAGCCGCCCTGAGTCTTTGGAGAAGGGCGGGATATAAATGGGATTAAAATAAAATAAATAAATAAAAAATATATTTTGAAAGATTATTTTTTTAAAAAAAGCAAAAACAAGGGTCTGACCCTGTCATTGGAACAGTGTCTTGAAATAATGCATCATGAAACAAATAAAATGCGAGAAGCAAAACTCTTTTGTGATTTTTTTAAAAAAATTTTCTTTTCAGCAAAGAGCCGTTTTATTTTCTCACCCCCTGAGGATAGAAAAGATCAGACCGTCTTGTGTTTATTCCTCCAATGTGATTTGAGATCAACTTGCTCTAGAGATTTGCAAACAAGAATTTCAAAGCTTTTTTTTTTCCCTTTCCCAGTTGCAAGGTACTAGGGGAAATGTGATCCGGCAAGTTCTGACAACAGTGTGGATTTTAACTCTTTTGAATCCTCCGAGTTGTTTACTCAAAAAAAAAACAACAACAACAAGCAAACAAACAAACAAAAACAAACACCCAGGGTCAATGCAAACACACGCATGACATAAATGCTACCACTTCCTTATCTCTGCCAACATCAGACCCACACTCGTAGCTTAGGTGAAGAGGAGATCCATGGGGTTTGCTGGAGATGCTAATGGCCACAGCTGTGATGTTCCTTTCCAAAGAGACTTTGCAATGTTCAATCTACCATAAGCCCTTGACGTACATGCTGGAATGGCCATCTGTGCCCCCCCGATGAAACTGTCAGGATGTCCTGATAATTGGCAAAACTGAACCCTGCCATGGAACCCACCCCTTCAGAATTTGTGGGGGGAAAAAGTGAGAAGAGAGGAGAGAATGCTGGCCGACAAAGATCTTGTGCCTCCTTTGCAGCACGGTCCTCCCTGGGAATAAAAAAAAAATTACATATTCCTGGCTGAATTTCCAAGAACACCTGGCACACATAAAACCTTAGCGCTACCAAGACTGGTTTATGTGCAGGCAAAGCAGATCTGCAGTCCTGGGTTTGTTACAAGGTCACCGTAGGGCTGTTCTTCAATCTGCCTAATGAGCTAGTCACCTTTTCAGAATTCAGATGGGCAATTGCTGACAAAGGTCTCTTGGATCATGCTTTGTCACAATTGCTATTCTCACCTGACTTGAAATATTCCAACCATCTGTGCACATTTCTTTCTCCCCTGCTCTCCTCGATTTACAGCTTTTCTTTTTTTTTCTTTTGTGGTTATGAATTTTCCCCTCCGCTTAGAACTTCATCTAGCAGAATGCATGGTGTCTAACTTTAATATTAATAATAAGGAAAACAACAACGCATTTGAAGTGTTGCACAGGATAAGAAGAATCTGTCTCGGTATTCTAAGTATGCTGTGCTGAATGAATGCTTCCAAAGGGCAGAAAAGCATTTTGAAGGAAAGCTACAGCCTCATTCTTTGTCTGCCAGGAAGAACGTAATTTAGTATTTTGAGATATTAAAACTTGGAGGAGACAAGAATATTGTTTAAAGCACAGGTCCCTGCACAATATTTTTGTAACAAAAACAGGATAGAATTTTTCCAACACAGTTGGACGTTTGCATCTTTGCCCATGTGTCCTTCACAGGTCTCCCAGGGGCTAAGATATAGCAATGTCATGCAGAGGAGAAGAAGGGGGTGTTTATAAGGTGCACCATTTTGTGTTTCAGAATACAATAAGCTCATTTCGCTAAAAATCAAAATAAGTTTCTCTAATTTCTTGAACCTCTTCACAAAATAGAATGTGATGGCTTTGAAGATCAGCAAATAGCTGTAATGCAATAATACTTTCTAATCATGTATGTCGATTTCCACTTGTCAAATGTTAGTTTGAGAACACAAAACATGAACTTGAAGCTTGCTTTTAAGTCATCTAATTTTCAGAAGGAAAGAAATGTGATTGTTGTAGGCTTCACTAGCATGGTTGAATTCCTATGCAATTTAAAATCATTATAACTTTTTTTTCTGACAGATTATTTCAACCCCATGTCCACAAAACGATGGCCTGGAAGCCAGTGTAGCTAACTTTCTTTCTTTAAACAGAAAAAAGGGCTCATTGGAATTCCTGAAGGGAAAACAGCAAATAACATTTTAGGGTGATTTGTTCACAAAGTAAGATGTTTCCTGCTGAGTCCAGGAACTTCTAGATCATGCTTGCTACGTACTTAAAATAACTTGGTTCTTGGTTTGGGACTTTGCCATTTGGGAATTCCAGGAGTAAGTATGGTCTGGACTGCAGGATATTGTCCACAATATTTCAGATGCCAGGCAGGGATGTGCAAGGCCCAATCATAGCAACGATAGTGTAGATTTTACTAAACGTGGATTAGAATTATCCTTCAGAATTCTCTCTTTCCCCTCCTAATTTTTTTTTTCCACTGAAGGAAAATGTGCATGTCAGTCCTATGGAGGATCACTGCTTTCCTACAAGCTTTCTCATGGAAAGTCAATTTAGGTTTGCAGTCCTAGATAGTAAAATCTGTATATGTGCCACTTACTACTTCAGTGTTTCTCAGATGCAATATGAGAAGAGACAGAATGTGTGAAGCCCAGCTGGTTTACAAATAGATTACCTCATGTCTGGAAGGGAGGCAGAGTGTGTATGCTTTAGCTGGAGTACTAAATAAACCTACATTGAATCCTTGACATCTCCAGGTATAGCAATAGTAAAACCACTTAGACTTATATACAACTTCACAGTGCTTTACAACCCTCTCTAGGTGGTTTACAAAATCAGCATATTCCCCAAAACAATCTGTGTCTTCATTTTACCAACTTTGGAAGGATGGAGGACTGAATGTCTATGGAGATTCTCAATCATCCAGGTCATGGTTGTCCCAAAGATGCTTTTTCATGAGGTAACTGGACTTTCTTGTTTTCCTTTGAAGATCTTTCGCTTCTCATTCAAGAGAGCTGAAGAAGCTTCTTGGATGAGAAGCAAAATGTCTTCAAAGGAAAACAAGAAAGTCCAGTTGCCTCATGAAAAGCATCTTTGGGATGGAGGGTGGAGTCAATCTTGAGCCGGTGAGGATCAGACTGCTGGCAGTCAGCAGAATTAGCTTGCAATACTGCATTCTAACCAGTATACTGTAGAAAGTGATTGCTATTTATGATATCTAAAGTAAAGTTAGCTGAAACATTAGTGAATTTCTCTTTAGATTGAAAATGCTGGCTACTTGATTTAGATCAGGGGTCTTCAAACTTGGCCTTTCTATGACTTGTGGACTTCAACTCCAAGAATTCCTCAGCCAGCATGCCTGGCTGAGGAATTCTGGGAGTTGAAGTCCACAAGCCATAAAAGGGCCAAGTTTGAAGACCCCTGATTTAGATTGAGGATTTTAAGCAAGATTGAAACTATCACGTGACGGGATTCTCGGCAATCGGCATCAAGTTTTGTGAGGGCTCAAGACTATTTTAATAACTACTATTCAAGGGACGCGGTGGCTCAGTGGGTTAGGACGCTGAGCTTGTCAATCAGAAGGTCGGCAGTTTGGCGGGTCGAATCCCGAGTGCCGCGTAGCAGAGTGAGCGCCTGTTACTTGTCCCAGCTTCTGCCAACCTAGCAGTTCGAAAGCACATAAAAATAATGCAAGTAGAAAAATAGGGACCACTACGGTGGGAAGGTAACAGCGTTCCGTGCGCCTTTGGCGTCTAGTCATGCCGGCCACATGACCACGGAGACGTCCTCGGACAAGCGCTGGCTCTTCGGCTTTGAAACGGAGATGAGCACCACCCCCTAGAGTCGGAAACGACTAGCACGCACGTGCAGGGGAACCTTTACCTTTACCTTTACTATTCCCCACATAACAGCAAAAAGGATTTGTTCTCATAGCCCTCTCTTTCTTAATGGTCTATGGAAAGAAAGAATATTCTCGACCCTAAGCTAAAATCAAGGAAGAAATCCATCATCAACCTTCCATGGGAAGAGAGAAGGAAGCAGAAGTGAGACTTGCTGAGTAAGTTGTATAAACATTGGTGGAATTTGCTCGCCTCAGTAGGGCAGCCAAGAAGATGACCTCCAATTTCATGTTGAGTCCTGAAAATAGAGCAGATCCATCAGTTTCCTAGAGATAGAGATTTTTTTCCCCTTTCAACACAGTTCTGATAAAGGGAAAAGAAATAGATGGAATATCACCAACACTGCTGTTCCCATTAGAAGTATCTACAGGTACAACTGCGAGACACTGAAATTCATAACTTTTTTAATGTACCTCTTACAATACCATTTTCTGCCACATGTAAAGAACATTTGTGCTTCGGGGGGAAAAAAGATAGAGAAATGAAATTCCATCTTAATGCTGGAAATTTATGGGTACACAATTAAAATGAGAGGGGTCCAAAGGTATCAAGATAATTACATTTTTCTAATCTTACTAAACAAGATAAATTACCTGTAGGCCCTCTTATAAAAGATGAAATCTTCATAATAAGTGAATTAATCAAGCAGCAGCTTGCTACTGCAGAGGCATTTATAACGGGAATGATTCAAAGAGTTATTTTATGGGGAAATTAATGGAAGCCGGCTTTTCATTCTTCTGCACCAATTGAAAACCTCAGCAGCCAGCTGCCCACTTGTCAAGAAAACAGAAAGAAGCTGGAAACAAAGATAAATAAAAACACCTTTTCCCTGGCACTTTTGAAGAGAAAAAACAGCTCTCATTTACAGCCGCCATCTGTTTGTTATTTAATATGGGTGAATTACATGCTGTAATGAGTTTGTTTCTGCATCACTCACTGCAATGGAACACAAGTTCACTCTCTTAATGTGTAGCAGTTTTTAAAAGCTAATCATTTAATTGGACACAATAGTCAATGACAAATGGAGATGTAAAAACTCAGCCAGCTGTAGACTGAATATGTAATCATTGTGAAATCATATTATTTTACACGCATGGAAAGTCCTTAATAGTAGCTGAGGTTGGCCGCAGAAAAAGGGAGAACTGCAGCAGGATCAAAAGCATCGGCTTGGAAAAGGGAAGGGAAAGAACAGCCAGAGCAAAAGCTTGGCCTTAACTATAATGGAGGCACATTTGGGCTCTTAAGCGAAGGCACCTTAAGCAATTGCTGAGGTTTTTCTGACGTCTCCCTCCATTTCTCCTTATGCTTGTTTTTAACATTCATGGTTCAACAGAGACAGTGTAGAGGTTTACAAGGATGGAAATTATCTGATCTGTCTGGATAGAAAGTCTTGTAATTTTCACCATTTTTCTTTTATTCCCTACTACAGAATGCTGCATCCTGAAAAGAGGACTTGTATTCTCAAAGAAGGGACGTGGTGGCTCAGTGGGTTAGGATGCTGAGCTTGTCAATCAGATGGTTGGCAGTTTGGCGGGTCAAATCCCAAGTGCTGCGTAACAGAGTGAGCACCTGTTACTCGTCCCAGCTTCTGCCAACCTAGCAGTTCGAAAGCACGTAAAAATGCAAGTAGAAAAATAGGGACCACTACAGTGGGAAGGTAACAGCGTTCCGTGAGCCTTTGGCGTCTAGTCATGCCGGCCACATGACCACAGAGACGTCCTCGGACAAGCGCTGGCTCTTCGGCTTTGAAACGGAGATGAGCACCGGCCCCTAGAGTCGGAAACGACTAGCATGCATGTGTGGGGGAACCTTTACCTTTACCTATTCTCAAAGAGCAAACTACTCAAAAGCAAAGAGCTTGGTTTCTCTCTACCATGCATCTGATTTGTTTAGATAATGATGAGGAAAGAGGCATAGGCCATCAGAAATAAGTGCTTTAGGACATAACTGGAAATGATGGGAAAGACCCCAGATATCCTTGAAGGGTTTCATATCAGGTCTAGTTCTCCAATTAAATGTCATCAAATCCAGTGAAACTCATTGCATTCACTTTCTTCCCATTACCATCCAATTATGGGGAGCAGATAGAAGGAATGTCACCATGTCTTGATGCTATGGAAGACAGATAAGGCAGCTATACAATTCTGCAATGCAGAATTCCCTTTCAGGAGGCTAGCTTGTCAATCAGCTGGCTGGCCAGCCATGTCCATTCTATTCTTGCACTCCCATTTTCTCCCTCCCCTAAAGGATATTTGACCAGGAACATTGAACAAGATCAATTTTCACTGAACACTTATTTCTTCCAAAATTTGTTCTAAATTTTTGTTGCCGCTATAGTCCACTTAAGGGACGCAGTGGCTCAGTGGGTTAGGATGCCGAGCTTGTCGATCAGAAGGTCGGCAGTTTGGCGGGTCGAATCCCGAGTGGCGCGTAGCAGAGTGAGCGCCTGTTACTCGTCCCAGCTACTGCCAACCTAGCAGTTCAAAAGCACGTAAAAATGCAAGTAGAAAAATAGGGACCACTACGGTGGGACGGTAACAGCGTTCCGTGCGCCTTTGGCATCTAGTCATGCCGGCCACATGGCCACGGAGACGTCCTCTGACAAGCGCTGGCTCTTCGGCTTTGAAACGGAGATGAGCACCGGCCCTTAGAGTCAGAAACAACTAGCACGCATGTGCGGGGGAACCTTTACCTTTACCTATAGTCCACTTGTCAGAAAGCTTGTCCTGAAATGGTTGTTTTTTCTTGACCAGTTGTCCATACTGCTGAGATGGGTAGACGTTGGGTGGGCATGGCATCCTAGCACACATAACCTTGAAGGACTTCTCCTTGATGTTCTCCTAAATAGAATCATACTCTCCTATGCCTTTCATTTTCAATCTGATTTTAGAATATAATTTCCTGAGTAAATATTTGAACTGGATTTCCATAATGTTCGCATGTTGCTTCTACCTATCTGAACTTCCAAATCCACAAAAGCATTCTTAGTTTTCATAGGGGAAAATAATTATTATTATTCCTGCATCCTTGGCATTCATGTCATAGCCCTACTTGTCTTTGTTCACATAGTGCTGTTGTCCAGACTTTTCCTGCAATTGAGTATTCTATAGTGTGAAATACTATTGCGATGATTGGCAAGAAAAAAGATGTTGTTATCATTAACTGGTCTTCTCTTCTATCCTCTTCCTCTTTGATAGATTAGATAACCTTTACTGTCTTTTTTTTTCCCCTGTGAGCACAATGGCACACATTAAAAATGAAACTTAGTTGCTTGCTCTCAAAGTGTACACATATATAACCAGGGCTTTTTTTCTCTCATAGAACGCTCAGAACGGAGTTCCGGCACCTTTTTTGGATGGAACCTTGTAGGGTAGGCAAGGCGGGTAGTATGACACTTGTGAGTTCCGGCACCTTTTTCTTATACAAAAAAGCACTGTATATAACACACGTTTAAATATACTGTATGCAACATATGTATAGACCTATACCCTTACATATAAGCAACATATAAATATTAATCACTGTCCATCTTGAATACGTAATGGAAGGAGGAAACTTAAGAGTTCACAAGGTTGATACTGTATGAAACAAAGCTGTGACTGAATCTGGATGTTCTGCTGCAGATACCACGAAGTCCCCTCCTCCCAGAAGGTAACAAGGAAAACAGGTTGTGAAGAGGATGTGTAATGTCCCAGACAATCCTGCGGACCCTGCTCAAGCAATGCTTATATGCTATGTCCTGGATGGAAGGGAGGGAACTGCCAATGATCTTTTCAGCCATCCTCACCACTCTGCATCGCCTTCCTGTCCGAAGCAGGGATGCTTCTAAACCAGACTGTGATGCAGTATGACAGGATGCTGCAATCGTCCCTCTGTAGAAAGTGGTCAGGACAGGGGAAGGAAGATGAGCTTTTCTCATGCGACACAGAAAATGCAGGTGCTGCTGTGCCCACTTCACCAGTGTCTCGCTGTTGAGCGACCAAGCCAGCCTCTGATGTCTTCTAGTCTCTTAATTTATCAACACAAAAAGAAAGAACAGCATTTTTTCCTAATTCGATTGTCTGTCTATCTATCTATCTATCTATCTATCTATCTATCTATCTATCTATCTATCTATCTATCTATCTATCTATCTATCTATCTAATCGAATTAATTTCTATAGCTGTCCAACCTGACATATATGAGTCAGGGCAGCTCATAACAGTTGATTCTGCTCATTCCAATTAGTTTATTCCTAAATTGATTACTGGATTCTCCTTTTCTGAACCTTTGTCATCCTTTCTAACATCACCATTCTATAGGATGATGCTCTGAACTGGCCACTGCTGGATCCTCTTTGTCTCTTTTATTTAAAGTCATTGGGTTGCATTTTACCCAGGTTAGTTCTACTTAATTTCTATTGCAACTAGTGACAACATATTGATGAGGGAAACGTATGGCTTCTTATCTGGATCCAGAAATATGCATAGTGACTGAATACAGTTCCTTAAATTAACTTTTCAGGCCACCAGCTTCTGTTCATTGTCCACTTGTTCCATTATGCATGTCTATCTGGCATGCTATAAACAGCGTTGCCTTCAGTCACTCTTCAACCCGCATTGAATTCCTTCTGATTAGATCTCTTATAATTTGCTAATGAATTCAGGGTGTTTTAGCTTCTGAAGAATCAGAGAAAAGCCCTTTACATTGATTAAATGTTATGGAAACAGCTAACATATTCGAATGATTTGGTATTCCATAGAACAACAACAACAACAAAAAACATCCAAGACTTTACCCATAAAAAGATGTACCCAGAGTCATTTATACTGGGAAAAATGCAACTGAGAAAGGATTTATAAGAGCAAAGAGAATGGCTTCAACAAGCCAGACTGCCATCCAGGAAAGAAGATAAAGAAAAATATGCTGTAAATTAAGAAAACATTCCAAACATACTTCAGAAGTACAATCTGTAAGAAACAAATTGCTCTGTGTTTTTCCTACAGTTGATTAACTGCTAGGTAAACTGAGTAAATCATACAAAGTTCACCTCCAGAATAGCTAGAAATTAACCAGCAGACAGAAAGACTAAAAACATACAGGGATGCAGAGAACAAACATAAAATGCAAAATCTGTCAAACTAAGACACAATAAATGCATAGTTAAAATACAACACGAGCCTGGCTTTATAAAAGTGAAGACGATTCATGTGTTTGGATAAATAGGATGAACTAATTAGTTGCTTATACATTTGCACCTTAATGAGCAATGCTAATGAATGGAAAAATTCATATGAAGAAGACCCTGGTTTGTTGACATTGACATCACATCCTTGCACCTCAGGAAAGTTCCCAATGTTGTTTTTTTTTTGTTTAAAAAAAATGAAATGTTTAAAATATGTATTGAAAACTAATAAAATAGAAACATTCAGGTTTCATAAAATGTCTTCCTTCCTTCCTTCCTTCCTTCCTTCCTTCCTTCCTTCCTTCCTTCCTTCCTTCCTTCCTTCCTTCCTTTGCTGACAAACACATGAAGGCACTTACATAGAGAGAGAAAGAATAAGCTATTTCAAGCAACACTAGAAAAATGAACAGCAGTAGGGCAACAAATAATAGAACATTTGAGAAAACTATAAAATAGGATTGTCTGTTTTTCCTTGGTTAACGGGATTAGAATTAATTACATTAATTATATCAAGCCTATTTTAGGGCTTCCAGCATCGTTTTCCTTGTGTTTCTTTCCTCAAAATGACAGACAACCAGGCCCATAATTTACCACAACTGTGTCAGGAGAGGAGAAGAAATTTGGGACCTGCAAACCAAGCTGGTGCCTCCAGGTTGCTCAATCACATGCTGGAACGATTTCTTTTTCAAACTTCTTCTCTTCAGGGCAAATAACCCATTCTTAAAATAAAATAGGAACAAAATGTTTGATCTTGCTCCAAATAAAATGCAAACATTTACCCAAACCTAAAAATGCAATAGGCATCAAGCTGTTAATTGTTTTGTTCTGCAACAACCTGAAAAGATGGGACCAGATTATTTTTTAACTTTCTAATTCATTGTCTGAATAAATAATGGACTACTTTCCCTTTTGGACAGAAAACGAAGGAAATTTTGCTGAGTGAGCAGCTTTTCTCCCTTCTCCCTCCTTCCTGTTTAATAAAATCTTGCCAAAACTTGGTCAACAATAGAAGGCATTAATTAAAATCTATGCACATCTTAATGTGGAGAGAGAAAGGGGAAAAAAACATGTCAAGAAAATAACATAAAAGTAGCCCTGGAGGCCTTGTGGGACTTGAGAAAGTTATAATAAGTAGAAGAAGAAAAAAACCCACAAAAGCACTTCAGCCACATTTAACAGATAATCTCACTCTAAAAGGAGATTCGAAATGCTCGTCTTGGGGAAAACAATACAATACAATAACACAATATAGAATAAAGCTGGAAGGGACCTTGGAGGTCTTCTAGGCCAACACCCTACTCAAGCAGAAGAAACCCCCCCCCACCATGCCATTTCAGACAAGTGGTCGGCCAGCCTCTTCTTAAAAGCCTCCAGTCATGGAGCACTCACAACTTCTGAAAGCAAGCTATCCCTCTGGTTTCCACCACAATCATAATCATAATAGTAAAGTTGGAAGGGACCTTGGAGGTCATCTAGTCCAACGCCCTGATCTTCCACTGTTTCTTGTCTTGCTTTCTGGTGCTTTAGAAGATAGGTTGACTCTCTCTTCTTTGTTGGCATAGATAAACTGAATAAACTGGAAGAACTTTTCCTGACTAGGTTGAAAATAATAATAATAATAATAATAATAATTATTATTATTATTATTATTATTATTATTATTATTATTATTATTATTATTATTATTATTATTATTATTATTATTATTATTATTATTATTATTATTATTATTATTATTATTATTATTTTAGTGCAATGCATGTTGCAACCCTTGATAAATCACTGGGATTTCTCTAGGGTTATCCTTATCAACGGGGCAGGGGGAAAATGCAAGAGAAATATTTATATTTGTGTTATAGGAATGCTGTGACTGGATTTACACATGATCCTGTAATTGGATAAAGGGGGAAAAAAATCCCTCTTAGATAGAACTCAAGAGGTAGAAAATTTGTTAATATTCATGATATGAATTTATATTCTATCCATATTTTTCTTTCCCGGCCAAATAATCCTATCAGTTTTGGATTGTATTGACACTTTCTATTTTCTATTTATGGCTGATAGTAACTCTTCCTAATCTTAAATCACCTCCAGGTTTAATGGTGGCTGGTTGAATAATCTGATTCCTGAGTTTCACCTACTATGGAGGTGTGTGTCTTTCTAAGGATGGAACTCATTTTCATTTTAACTGCCGGCTTTCCATTTTACAAATGTGGAAGACCACTAACTATTTGTTTTTCTTCACATTACAGGTTTTCTACTCATGAAAAGTGCAAATCTTCCTGTGGATGAACTCACAAATATTTGGAAAGACATCATGCGTAGTTTCCAGTTTAGCCTGTACTGGTGCAAACATTCGACTAGCCAAAATGGGTGAAAAGGAGAACATTTTTTTTAATTTAAATGTTTTATTGATTTTTCTAGTTTTACATTTAATGTGGTGGTTGAGTTAATCGATAATTCAATAACATACAAGTATCTTTGGTACAAGTCTCAAACTACTGCATTAAATATTTCCTCTCTTTTCCCTTAGGATTTACTGTCTCATGGTTAAACTAATACGATTCTTATTATATCTATTAAATAAAAATAACATCTTTACATTTATCAATAATTTTTAGCTTATACATATCCTGGTTATTTTAACATTCAGTCTTAACATTCAGAACATTCATTTTTATCTACCGGGTTTCCCCCAAAATAAGCCCTACCTTGTTTTTTACTTGTGCACCTAATATAAGCCCTAGCCCAAAAATAAGCCCTAGTTAAGATCCCATCCCACTCTGTCTGGTTGTACGAGGTGGGGCAAGGCACACATGTAAAAATCAAGCTAGGGCAGGGGTGGGGGAGGAACTGCCCCACATGCCCTGCACCTGCCTACCTCAGGGCCCCTACAGCAAGGCCTCTCTCAGGTCCTGAACCTGCTTTGCCTTGCGGAGGTGGCACCAACAACAGCAGCCCCATCCACTTCTTCTGGTTGCTGGTGGCTACTTGTGGCAAGAAGCAACGTGGTGAGTCGTGCCAGTGCCGCTGCTCGTGGTAGGACACCACCTGGCACATAGTGCTGGTGCCACCATTCACAGCAGGAAGGCATTCGGCGCATCGCATTGGTGCCACTGCTCATGGCAGGAAGCCATGTGGGTGCATCATGCTGGTACCATCGCTCACCTGTGCTACGGCACAACACGCCACATGGTGTCTTGATGTGAGCATTGGCACCAGTGCAATGCTTATGGCGTCCCACCAAAAGCAGCCCCAAGTGGCTGCAGAAGAATTTGGGCAGTGGCACAACAGGTGTCGGGGTGTGGGAGGCTTGATTGCGGTGGTCTTGAGGTAAGCGGGTAAGACATCCCCCCAAAATAAGACCTAGTGCCTCTTTTGGAGGTAAAAATAAAATATATAATACCAGGTCTTATTTTGGGTGAAATACAGTTATGTCAATAAGTATCCAACTTTCTTGAGCCACTGGAACAAAACTGAGTAATTAGCATGGACAGTCTCCAAGGGAGACATCTTTGGTAATTCCAGCTTTAATCTTATAGTAGCAGAACAGAGATGGATCCCCTCCCACCCTTCTCCACCGCAAAGAAAACAATTTAGTGGATGGGGCTGGTGTATCCAATAATTAATCAAATACCATACAGATGTTACATTTCAAGTGATTATTTCTACTCATCTCATACAACATTTCAGAAATTCTTCTGCTTTAGAATTTTCCCCCCCTAAACACCACCTCTTGTAGAGGAAGCAATCCTAGTTTGTTTTTTTATTGCATAGATCAGGGGACTTCAAACTTGGCCCTTTTATGACTTGTGGACTTCAACTCCCAGAATTCCTCAGCCCAGCGTGCCCGGCTGAGGAATTCTGGGAGTTGAAGTCCACAAGTCATAAAAGGACCAAGTTTGAAGACCCCTAGCATGGATGCATTGCATCAGAAGTATTATTCAGATTGATTTTTGAAGCCTGGTTATACAAAATCTATCTTTTCAAAAAAGTTCTGGATTTTTCAGAAGCCTGGAGTCCTTGAAGTAATCCCATTTTAAATACTTGGATGAACTGACACTATTTTCAACTGGAGAATGGCACATTCTTATTTCCTATGCAGTGTTCTGTCCTGCATAATATACAGTACCTCTAGAAGAATGCCTTCTAGGCATTGTAAAATGTTAGAGATTTGAAGATTAAGCTTTAGTTAAACCCACGATTATTCCCCCTGAACTGCCTAATTCCTTAGATATTCAAATCACCAATTTCATTTGTTTGTGCAAAACTTTCAATTCCTTTTTTTATTATTATTTCTGAAGGTTACTTATGCACATTAAATGCTGTTATGTTTTTCAACAAGGACTAACAGCAGCAGAAAGATTATTCCCCCCCCAAAACTGCTTTGTGTTAACCTCAAAAACATGGTCTATATTCTTTTACTTTAATCAGACTCATTTTATGTGGCTAAGGAAAGCCCTTTTACATTCTTTTCTCTGTCTGGAGGTCTGCTTATAAAACTGATTGAGAGAGAAATGCAAAGTGAAGACACCTGCTGGCTTATAACACAAATACTAAAATATCTTAGAGCCTGCTGAAAGAGGAATTGGAACAATATGTCATTAGTGAAGGCTCACTTACAAGTTCTAATGTATTATAATGAAAACAGTATGACAAACCTAATGAGACAGCGAAGATCTGGGTAATTGTTCTTACAATGTATGGTAACTTTTCCAGCCATTATTGGCAAACATAAAACCTAATGAGATTTTATTAATTTAAATGCAGTACATCTGCAAAACACTTCCTTAGCTGCATTCACCTCCAAATAATCATCCTTTCCACATATACTTGATCCTCTTAAAGTTAATTGTTCTCTGTTGTATATTTTATCTAAATAAAAGATATAGAATACCTGTTATAAGGGCTCATTAAATTCATTGTTGACTCCTTGGATATATAGTTGTTGCTGATTTGATGTATCATTTCTGCAAACATTTCACAGGCCAATCATCCTTAGATACAAACAGCAGATTTGGGGGAAATCCCAGATGCTGAGATAAAGACAGTCCAGGATGGTTATTTCCTTTTATCAGGCTGGATCAAATGGGTAGACTCTTTCATGCTGATTCTGTTCCTTCTGGTTCCTTCCTATAGCTTCCATCTAAATTTGTTTTCTTGTATGTTGCAACAAGACGCAACCACACAAAAAGACTCTGAATTGGAAAGACGTGAGAATATCGGATTTCGGTAATTGGCAGACCAGTCCTCAAATCAGAACAGCCTTAGGATATAGCTAGTAATGGGGGTGGGGCGACTACCACTGTTAATGTGATTTTAATATCATCCTTTCCAAAACGTCACGGCGTTTCACATTACAATTTAAACAACGCAAACACCTTCAAACAAACGTGTTAAAAAAATGAAGCTCCTCAAAGCCTTTTTTTTATTTTTTTATTTTTTTTAAAAAAGCAACTTTTAAAAATTATTAAAAAGTTGGGGGCTCCAGAAAGCAGACCTCTTACAGTAGCCTAAATGCAAAGAAAGATATTCCCTCAGGACAGGAACAGTAATTTATACCAAGCAAACAATGAAGCTGCATAATATGGTTCTCTAACAGGCCCTGGAGATTAATCCAGCTAGCTTGTTTTGATAATGATTTTCTTGATGTTTCCAAAAGCAGCCCTGCATGGAACATATTTTAATACTGCTCTCTGTAGATCACCAGATGATGCAACCTTGGTTTGAGGGATGTTCTCTTCAGTAATGGTTAATAGCTAGCAAAAAGCCTCTTGGCAACAGACTCATCCTGAGATACTAAAAGCCAGCTATATGTCTGCTACAGGCCTATTTATTTTGTATTTTTTTTTAGTCTAGCTCAGGGGTAGGCAACCTTGGCTCCTTCATGACTCATGGGCTTCAACTCCCAGAATCCCTGTGCCAGCATGGGAGAACTATGGCCCCCTTCATGACTCGTGGACTTCAACTCCCAGAATTCCTGAGCCAGCATGGCTCAGCAGGGAAACCTCTCCCTTTCCCCTCAGCATGGCTGATTGAGTAACAACAGATCCCACCTCCTTTCCCCTACTCCAGGAGTAGGCAACCTTGGCTCTTTTATGACTCGTGAACTTCAACTCCCAGAATTCCTGAGCCATCATGGCTCAGCATGGAAACTTCTCCCTTTCCCCTCAGCATGGCTGGCTCAGGAATTCTGGGAGTTGAAGTCCACGAGTCATAAAAGAGCCAAGGTTGCCCACCCCTGGTCTAGCTGCATCTTTATTGTGAGATGAGCAACTATACAAATTAAGGAAATAAATGTAAATAAGGGATGAAAGTAAAGAAAACATTTCTATCATGTTCCATTCTCGCCCCTGAATGGAAGGAACTGATTCCAGGCTTAACCTTTTATAGATAATGAAGAATAAATAAACACCTTGTGAGATCACTTGGAGTGCCATCAGTTTATAACCTTGGTTTTCTATTTTTTTTTCTTCTTCTCCTCAATAAGGAGAAGACTACCAATGTTTGAAAAAAGAAACACATTGGTTTTTCATGAGATCTGTCAGTAAAGCAGGGGTCTTCAAACTTGGCCCTTTTATGACTTGTGGACTTCAACTGCCAGAATTCCTCAGCCAGGCATGTTTGAAGACCCCTGCAGTAAAGGAAAGCCATTAAATATTAAAAAGGGAAAGTTTTCCCCTGTCTAATTGTGTCCGACTCTAGGC
Organism: Vipera berus; assembly: GCF_964194415.1. Taxonomy (NCBI): domain Eukaryota; kingdom Metazoa; phylum Chordata; class Lepidosauria; order Squamata; family Viperidae; genus Vipera; species Vipera berus. The sequence goes on from NC_138206.1 coordinate 112,026,448, forward strand.
AGCATGCTCATCTCCGTTTCCTAGCTGAGGGAGCTAGTGTTGTCCAAAGATGCTTCCATGGTCATGTAGCTGCCATGATTATATGCCGAAGTGCACAGGATGCTGTTACCTTCCCACCAAAGTGGTACCTATTTATCTACTTGCATTTGCATGCTTTCAAACTGCTAGGTTGGCCGGAGCTGGAGCAAGTAATGGGAGCTCACCCAATCACATGGCACCTGGGTCTCGAACTGCCAACCTCCCAGTCAACAAGCCCTGTGTCTTAACCACTAGGCCACTGCAAACTTATGTAATATTATACTTCATCATTATTATCTTATCATGTCAAGGGAAACCCAGAACTTAGGCTTTGGACGTTGGGTATTATTTTTTCCAGGGCTGCCAAGATTCTTTCAAATCCTGCTGTCACCAGAGCTAATGCAAACAAAAGCTTGATATAGCGCCACCAAAAACGTTGCTCATTAGAGCAACATGACTATTTCCAGGGGGTTAAAGCTATTTCTCAATTTTGAAATATTCCAGCAACCAGTGGGATTTCTCAAGGGTATATTTGCTCTAAAGGAAACTTTTTTTTAAAATGGTCCCTCTGCAAACCTGCTGGCGAATATCTCAATCTTACCATAATCACTGTCAAATTTTTGATAGGAAAGTTATATACTGCTGTTAACATTTATCTCAAGGCCCATTTGTAAGAGCACATCCATCCACCTAACATTTATGTGTACTTCATTTTCTGCAGCAATATCTTTTTTTTCCCTTCCTGGTCAACCTGTCATAAAGGGAAGACAGGAAAAGCTTTTGCTTTGTGAGCTTAGATGAAAGAACATTTCTAAATGAATTCACCCATACAGTGGCTGTTTGGTGGTGCTAAAAAGCAATGTAGCTGTCATGAAGTTCAAAAATTATATTGGCTATCCTTCAATAACAAGAAAGAGATGCCATCCTCTTCTCTTTTATATATATATGGGTCAGTAACAACACCATTGGGGAAGAAATGGAGGTAGTAATAGATTTTATTTTCCTGGGCTGCAAGATCACCGCAGATGGGGAATGTAGCCAAGAAATTAAAAGACGCTTGCTCCTGGGGAGGAAAGCCATGGCAAATCTAGACAGCACACTAAAAAGCAGAGACATCACCCTGTCAACAAAAGTGCATATAGTCAAGGCTATGGTGTTCCCAGTTGCAATGTATGGCAGTGAAAGCTGGACCATAAAAAAGGCTGAGCGCCAAAGAATTGAGGCCTTTGAACTATGATGCTGGAGAAGACTCCTGCGAGGCCCTCAGACTGCAAGGCGATCAAACCGGTCAGTCCTAGAGGAGATCAACCCTGACTGCTCTTTAGAAGGCCAGATCCTGAAGCTAAAATTCAAATACTTTGGCCACCTAATGAGAAGGAAGGACTCACTGGAGAAGAGCCTCATGCTTGGAAAAGTTGAGGGCAAGAGAAGAAGGGGACAACAGAGAATGAGGTGGCTGGATGGAGTCACTGAAGCAGGAGGAGTGAGCTTAAACGGACTCCAGAAGATGGTAGAGGACAGGAAGGCCTGGAGGAACATTGTCCATAGGGTCGCGATGGGTCGGACACAACTTCGCAGCTAACAACAACAATAACACCCTATGGCCAGATGCAAGAAAGATGGGTTGAGTAGATAAGGCAGGAGAGGGGGCACTGCAAGGAAGGGCAGGGTTGACAGGAGAAGGAAGGGCAAAGAAAGGAACAATAGGAGGAAAGAAAGTGACAGGAATGGAATATGCGCAAGGAGATGCGGGACAACTAGAGCAATTACGGTCATTTAGGACGGCGGCCCTGTTACATGATCAATGGGCAGAGCACTGAGTCAACAAGGTTTATAAACAAAGTCCCCACCCCTAATACTCACTCTGATGACGCTGGCAGTGGACCAGCAAAAGCTAAGGTTGTTTTAGGTTTGTAAATAGTTGTTTTTATTGTTTTTATTATTTTAACAATAAACAGCTGTTTTGTATTCATCCCGGAGTTCGAGGACTTTATTCAAAAACTAAAACACAGATCACCGAGACAGAAGAATTTATTTAAAGACTTAGCTTTCATCGGCGTCTGCTGACATCATCAGAGTTTTAGCCAGGACTGACTGAGAATCATGTTCTTATAGTCTCTGTAACACCAATCATTTGGCTAACGAGCATGTTACTGGTCTATTCAGCTCCCACCCTCCTGTAATCAATTGCTCTGTTGTTGTTTCTGTCGCGCTCATTGACAGCTGTTTGAATTTCGGCGCTCTACCCCTCTCCTCACACCCTGCCCATGCAGACTGTGTGCTCTGCCATGCACAGTCATGTCACTGCTCTTCTGACATCTCCATATGCAATGCTGCCATTTTAGCCGGTTGTTGTTTCTTGCTGTCATTGTCCCTGTCCATGCTGGTTCCAAATCCTTTGCTGTCACTCATTGGTGCTGCCTGCCTCCTCTTCATCGTTTGCTGCAGCGCTGAGTCCGTTGAGGAGGAGTTACAACCCTTTATTGGCCTGTTTGTGTTAGTGAGGGTTTGTGGCTGTTTCATCCTTGCAGTTTTCCTATTTGAAGATGTCTGCCGGTGTAACCTCTGATAGGCTGGTGCTAATTCAATGTGCCGGTAAATGGAATACTGCTTGGATAGCCATGCCTCTTTTAGCAGATGGCCACCCTTTGTTGCATCATGAGCAATGACCCTGGCCTTCATGAAATTAAATGTGTGGTGATACTCTGCAGTGTGAGCCCACAATTGGGAACTCTGCTCATGGCATTTGATGGCCAATTCTACTCCTTACTTACTCCAACACTAGTCCATGGACAACTAAGTTACAAAACACAAGAAAAATGTGTTGTCCCAGGATCAGGCTCAAAAGATTAGCTCCACACATGAAGGTCTAATTCATTTCTATGCATGCCTAGACATAGGAATACTAACTCTCAACTAATGGTTAGCACCTATTTGGAGTTAAATGAGGGTCAAAGGAATTCAAGGGAGGTTGAACTTAGTCCCTTGTGCCAATGTAGAAACTGGAGAACTCAATGTGCAATGCTGAGATTCATGCTTGCAACCTGTAGGAAGATCTTCGCGGTCTACTCCATCCATAGACAAGGAACATGGGAAGAATTCACTTCCAGAAGCATTTACTAAAAATGGGAAGTCATGGGAGAGAGATGACCTCAAGTACGATTTCCCAAGTTATTTTGGAGAGGAGTGTTTTGGCCTTCTCCATGGACCACTAACTTCTCTAAAATAAGTCACCAAGACATGCAGAGATAAATTTTCAAGAAAGTTCAACACCTCCTCCTTATTTACAGTACATACCCAATTGTGGCTGAAGGAAAGATCCATATTTTATGGTGTTATCTAAATGTCTGAGAGGATGCTACAACATTAGCTATCCTGTTACAGACAGAACTATAGGCAGTATATTTTGGAATATTTATTTCCCTGACCTTTATTAGAAAAGGATGTAGTCAGATTTTTAAGGGATTTAGCCCACCTAAATCTAGAAGAGGCGATGAGTTGTTCAACCAAGACATAAAAGTGAAACAAAATCTGAACTCGTTACTCATCTTTATAGTATTGTATTGATAGAGTTGTAGCAAATTCTTAGATTAAAACAGCATTCCAAGTTTAACCAATTGAAAACAAAAACTGATTGATTCCCTCTGTAAATGAGAATATCATTTCAGTGATTCTAGTGTTCTGCAAAAGGCGATTTGAAAGGCTCAGTGCGAATCCAATTTGGTTTATTTATTTTCCATAAATAAAACGTTACTTCTTAACAATACTGATTGTTTTCTCCCTAACTCAGTGAGTGATATTTATAAAGAGATTTAGGTTTGCACATGTATTTTCAAATAATAATAATAATAGTAACAACAACAACAACAACAACAACAACAACAACAACAATAATAATAATAATAATAATAATAATAATAATAATAATAATAATAATAATAATAATAATAATAATAATAATAATAATAATAGCATAGTCAGCCAGATGTTCAGTCTGGATTTGGCATTTTTCTCTATGTATCAAGTCCTTACCAAGGACCTGGGATAGGCAGATGTGGATGTTTGAATGGAAGGTATTACAGATATTGTCTCAAGATGGAAGCAGTTCCTAGTAAGGCTGCCTTTTGCAACTGACTTGTCAATGCCAATGGTGTCCAAATAGTGCTCCAGTTGTTTTGGGATTGCACCCAAGGCGCCTAATACTATTGGTACTACCCTTGCTTACCTTTGCCACAGTTGTTCTACTTCAATTTGTAGGTCTTTGTATTTTGTTTATTTATTTATTTATTTTATTTAGTTATATTTATATACCGCCCTATTCCCTGAGGACTCAGGGCGGTTTACAGGGAATTAAAAATCCAAAATACAAAAATTAAGAACCAAATTAAAAAATATTAAATTAACCCTGTAGTCAGTTAAAAAGAACCCCAAATTAAAAATTCCTCCTCAGTCTGGGCTTATCTTCTCCAGTTCTTTCTCATCTATTCTGCTGTCTCCAGCCACTTCCACGTCCACTATCCAGATATTTTTTTTTGTCTTTCGTATTGACAATTGTTAAGTCCAGGATGTTATGTTGCAGGTGTTTCTCTGTTTGAATTCTAAAGTCCCAGAGCAATTTAACATTTTCATTTTCTGTGACTTTCTCTATTATATGGTCCCACCAGTTCTTGCTTGCAGGCAAATGATATTTCTGGCAGATCTTTCAATGCACCATTGTTGCTGCTTTGTCAGGCCGCTGCTTGTAGTCAGTCTGTGCGATCTTCTTGCAGCAGCTTACCAGGTGGTCCACTGTTTCTTCAGCTTCTTTGCATAGGTGGCACTTACTGTCTGCTGCTGTCTTCTCAATTTTGACTTTGTATGCGTTTGTCCTTAAGGTATTTTGGTTATTGTTATTGTTGTTGTTGTTTTTGTTGCAAAATTCTAGGAATATTTTTCCACTTAAAGTCTAACTTTGAATGAGCATCAAAGCTTAACTTATATTGTTAGGGGAAAAAAAAATCCCTTGGGTCTTATGACTGTAGAACTCAGATACCATAAAAAGCAAGAAACAGATGGCAATGCAACATGAAAGCATTCTAAAATAAACATTAATACAAGTTAGGATACACATCTTATTAAGGATGTAGTTTTAATCATATTAACTGTTGTTGACATTGCTATTTCATGGAGCTTATTTATTTTTTTAATTCCATTTATATCCCGCCCTTCTCCGAAGACTCAGGGCGGCTTACAAGCTTAGCAGTAGCCTTCATTCTATGTATATGCCTGCTTATTAGGGCTTTCACACACACCCCAAGTGGCATTATTACAAAGTCAGCTTATTGCCCCCAACAATCTGGGTCCTCATTTTACCTACCTCAGAAGGATAGAAGGCTGAGTCAACCTTGAGCCTGGTGGGACTCGAACCTGCACTAATTGCAGGCAGCTGGTGTTACTTAAGGAGGCATTAGCCCACTGCTCCACCAAGGCTCTTGATGGAAATAATCCCTAATTAATATAGTATAAAATGCATGTAAAACATTAACATATATTATTTATTTTAAAAGAGTTGCCTTTTTTTAAAAAAAAAAGATTATTTTGATTGCAGCAAACAAGCCCAATAAATATTTTTAATTACTCTTGTATTTTCCCTCTGCTTATTGTGAAAGTATCACTTTTTTTCTAAAGGAAACATGTAAAACAGAGGAGTCCAGAAGATGTAAGCATTTGGGCTTCCAGATTTTGAATATCATCCACGTGGCATAAGGATGATGGACACTGTTGTCCTATCTATGGATTCTCTAACCATTGCATCACAACATACCAATGGTAATTTCCATTACTAACAATGATTCAGAAGATGTTACATCAATTGCTGGTCAGTGACATTTTGATGTGCAGAAGTGCGGAGAGATTCTTAATTCAGGTATTTGCTTTACAAGAGTGCAACATCTCTGTAACCCATTGTGAGAGCGGCTTTTGGGGCTGCATTAAATAGCTGATCTGGACTAACAAGTCATTCATTTAATTGAAAGTATTTCAATTAATTAATTAATTTTCATTCCTTGGGTTTCCATTTGAGCCCCTAGCAACAGCTGCACATGTTTCAGAAAAAGGTTTCAGCATCTTTACAATACTCGGGCCCTTTTTTTTTTTTTACAAAACCTGTCTGTGTGTATGTTCAGAATTTGGTATCTTTCCTACATACAGGATATTATCATTGCAAATTTTATATGGGTAAACTCAAAACAACACCTGTAAAAGTATGGGAAGTTTTTTTTTTAAAGGAGTACAGTGCGAATACCCTTACATTAATTCCTATGAAATTTGGTTCACTTCACTTACACTTAGAACTTAAACAAACAAATACATACATTCTTATCTTACTGCTTACAATTCTCCAATTGTGTCAATCCCACCCCCACCCCCCAAAAAAGGACAGGAGTTTGACATTTTGTCCTGGCACAAACCTTCCTTCCTTCCTTCCTTCCTTCCTTCCTTCCTTCCTTCCTTCCTTCCTTCCTTCCTTCCATGATTTACTGTACACAGACACCCACTCACACATACACACTGAAACACATCCACAGAGAGACACATGAAGTATTTTTTGGGTATACAAATTAAATTAGTTTAGTTAATACTAATGATGAGCAGTGTGGTGGTCTAGTGGTAAAGATACATTCAATCCTAGGTAGCAGCAGATGTTTCTCTACTGGAGCGCAAAGAAAAAAAAATCTGTTGTGAACTCCACATGACATCAGGAAGGGCATCCAGCCAGTAAACCCTCAGCTCCATCCAGTCGTCCTGACTCTACCCCTAATTAAGGGATTACAAGGTCACAAAAAGGGACATTTCGTTAATACTAATGATACTTCAGTGTGAATGAATGAGAAATCTGAAATTCAAATTGAAGAGGGATGTGAACTGGAAGACGCTTGCTATTTCTTTCCTCAAGCAGCAACGGGACTGAGATTGCAATCGTTATGAAATATTGATATCCTTGCAGAGCCATTTTGGAGTATCCGGGAGTTTAAAATGAGCATGGTATTTGCATTGAAAACATCTGTATACATCTTAGAGTGACAGATGTGTTTATAACCCACAGAAATGTGCCTCAGAGTGACAAAGGCCTTGAGACATTGTTGATGTGTTTAGCTCCCGGTATCAAGGACTTGATCTAGTGGGATGTTATCATGTTAACATCATTAATAGCACCTTCTCCAGCATTTATAATCCTATCTTGAAGAGGACTGTTTCCCCCTTTTATGAAGGGAGCACAAGGTTTCCGTATTCCATGGACATTATCTTCTATTCATGCCATCCAAAGTTAAGATCTAACTTGTTAAAACACTCAGCCTCTAGTTAAAGAAATAGATTGATGGATGAGAATCTCTCTACGAGAGGCACAAAGGGGCCCTCCTCTTTCTGTTTTGGCTGTTGTCACAAAATCATGCCTGCCTTTGATTGGGAATGTCAACAGAGAAAGGTACATTAGTCCTGTCAGCAAATATGTATTCAGGCCACCTCTGAATTTTATTTTGCAAATGATTTGATCACCTGTCAGGATCATCTCTGTGAAATTTCAATGCCTTCCCTTCTTTTCCTGTTATCATCTCCAACGCAAAGGATCCAAATTCTGGGATTGGAAGAAGGCATTCAGCTGAAAATTTATGCACCATTGTTAGGATATTGGACATCCTGAGTTATCAGGATATCCCCTATGTTTTTGCTAGTCTTTCCGTTTGATGCTACAGTAAGTTGCACCATGATATTTATATAACATGGCTGTTTTTTTTTTCTTTGCAGGTACAGTTTAGTTTATAGTGATATGTCAATTCATAATATTAAGTAAGTTCAGGAGAAACAGTTCCACTTCCATTCATTATCTAGGTGTGTCTTGCACGATTAAAGCACGTAGGAAGCCCATTAAGTTGATACCAGTTATATTAGTAATATACAGTACTATTATAGGTTGAATTGGGTCAGACGTATTTTGCTGAGAGAAATATTACTTTGAGCAACAAAAGAAAAATATTACCGCTGTTCCAAAAATAATGCTAAATGTTACCTTACTCAGAGCAATAGTTTTATCACTACAGTATCTTTACCTACCCCTTTGATCCTTCCGAGGTCAGTAAAATGAGAACCCAGATTATTGGGGCCAATATGCTGCCTCTGCAAACCACTTAGAGAGGGCTGTAAAGCACAGACTTAAATTCAGACTCAGTATATGAACACTAACATAAACCAACCAGGATACAAAAACTCAAGGAAATATATATATATATATATATATATATATATATATATATATATATATATATATATATATATATATATATATATATATTTCTGGGTTCTGATTTCCTGGGTCACCAACATCGGATTTCAGTGAGCTACTGTTAGATATAAAAGATGTTTCTGCAGAGTCCTAGAATTGCTCCCTCTTCAGGGTTTCAACTACTCTCAGAAGTTTTTCTTGTAATCCCCAGGGAAGCTGGGCTGATTGTGTAGCCCACATAGTGGATCAATAGCTGTGAATCATTTTTAAGGTCTTCATGCAATGGGAACACCTCCGGTTGGGATAGGTTTGGATTATCTCAGGGTGCCTCTGAGGCCTGCCACAGTCTCCTTTACTCCATAATGGGACCCACAAAGAAAGACTGAGAAAACACCCAAGTAACACAACACCATGTATTTTCACATGAAACCTGGAAGAGATAATCGGTCACTCCATTAAGTAGGAAAGCAACAGGAGTACGAAAACTACATTTATTGAAATTCATCATAACAGATAACAGAATCTGATAGTGCTGGATTTTTTTCTTTTTATAATCCATTCATTCAGGGTCTGCCTGTGTTTCTTCCAAATGTCATCTGGTTCTTGTAGACATAAAAGATGCTTCATCCCCCTTTGCCTAGCTAATAGTTCCTGCATATCTCCATCTCCATTACAGATTCTCTAAACAGTTTGTCACGCTATAAAATATATATTCCTGTGAATGGTGGCAACATCAAGTAAATTTCATTCACTGTAGTTTGATAAACAGACTCCTCTGTATCGTTACATTTAGATTAGGTAAAATACTGCAGTAGGCTGTTTAATAAGACATGAGTTCATTTAAAAACTATGTTTCCGTGTGTGCCTCTGCAACTGCCTTCCGGATTTCTAAATGGGACATCAACATTCAAATAGGATTATCTTTATTTAAATTAGACTTATTAGAAATTTAAAACAGATGAACACACTTTCAATGAAATGAATAAATAATTAAGGCAAATCTGTAAACTTGTCAGAAGCTCTATGCTAAGAAGTATGAAAGGAGAGACAGTTTTTTGACATTCTGTCCCATTTTTTTTTTTAAAAAAAACAAAGGTAAATTTTAAAAGAAGAGGGAAAAAAGAAAGAATGAGAAAGCAGCTTGATGGTCCTTTCAAGTTGACTTGATCAAGCTGCAAGCTCCCTTAAGAGCTCCTGATAACTTGGCTAATAATAATAGCCGTATTCTTTTGGTAATAATAATAAATAATATTAATGATGATGATATATGTGATAGATCTTTATATCTACATGTAATGGATGGAGGGACAGGAAACATCAAGGCTTTTTTTGTGATGCTTCAAGCAGCTTTAAGCATTGATCTGGGGTGTGAAATACAATAACAGATTGCATGTTAGAAACTGGTCAGCAGGCAATGCATTGTCAGCAAACTTAGACAATAATCCTTTGAGTGTTGTAGCACTACAGCCATTAATAACAGAGCTTGTTAGCTAAAAGCTGGCAAAGTCTCAAGTATTTAAGAGGATTATGGCTATAAACCATTAAACACAGACACACAGACACACACACACACAAACACACATACATAGCCTTGCCTTTAACATTCAGAGCTTGACACCATTTGCAAGTGTGTGTGTGTGCGTGTGTGTGTGTATGTGAGAGAGAGAGATCATGTGTGTTATGTATGTATCCAGAGGGAGTTCACATCAATACATGTACAGGAGATTTTGATTTTATAATGGACATGTTTATAGGTATCCATTTCCCTTTAAAAGGTAATGGGAATCTGAGCACCACTGCATTTTTTGAAACTGGTTGTTGTGGAAGTTTTTGCCTATTGTAAAACATATTTCTCCCATTGCTGGAATCAAAATGTGTCCTGTCTAAGTTGCTCTCAATATCTGATGTAAGGAAACTTTCTATATTTCACGAGTCCCATTGAAGCACTAGAACTAGAAAGTTCTTGGTAGACCAGCAACTTTTCCTTAAGAGACAAATGTCCCTACACTGGGGATGGAGCTATCAACTGAATTTCAGGACCCGCTTGGCTTCACCTTGCTAATTAACTATTTCTTTCCTGCTTGGCCTAACCCAAGGCTATCCACAGGATATAGTCAACTTATGACAGCTCATTGTTTGTGTAAATTATTCAAATTGCTAATAAAGAATTTGGGAGGCTGAGATGATCATTTCAAACTTCTTATGTTCTCCTCAGTCAGTCATACCCTTTATCTGAGATTCGAACCTGGGCTGATTATATATTAGGCAGTTGTTTTAACAGGAAAAGAAAGATTCAGTGTTGCTTTCTCCTTGATGCACTATTTGTTTGGATGTCTTGGGTAATTTTTCTGAGTTCCATTTAAATAAAGTCAAAGTCGCGTCAACTGTAGGGGGTGGTGCTCATCTCTGTTTCTTAGCCGAGAAAGCCAACATGATCTGAAGATGCTTCTGTGGTCCTATAGCCAGCATGACTATAGGCTGAGGTACACAAAATACTGTTTCCCTCCCACCAAAGTGATACTTATTAAGTTACTCGCATTTGCATGCTTTTGAACTACTAGGTGAGCAGGAACTGAGACAAGTAACGGGACCTCACTCCATCGCGTGGCGCTTGGGTCTTGAACTTCTGCTTTCCAGCTAACAAGCTTAGTGTCTTTAACCACTGAGCCATCATGCCCCTTCCCCTTTAAATATTCACCTGCAACCTGTTTGGATACCTGGCTATTTGCATAAACTGGCTTTTAATCTTCTAGTTTTCTTTATCTTACATAAAGACATCAAATACAGGCTGGCAACAGGGATAAAGCTTCTCTTTTCAATTTTCATTATACTTCAGAGACTAGATTACTAAGCACATTGTTTTAGGGAAGATGTTTTTTCTGAAGTTTCACTTTTCCTGCATTATTCTATTTTAAGTCTCTTGCCTAACAATTTTTTTTCTCCCTCTCCCCACCCCCCCCCCCTGCCCCTGGCTTTTAATGGTTTTCTTTCTTGAGAAAGCTTTGAATTGTTTCTAAAGACAAATCCCCTTTGTGTGCCATTAGGATTGAAACGCACATTGATAAATATCATTCATTTAAGATAGTTAGAGACAGATAGGCCTACACTGGAAGATTATGATGTTTTGCAATGGATCTACAGTTCAAGAGTCACCGTTGCATTCCGCTCCAGTCAAATAAATAAGTAAATAAGTAAGTAAGCAGATGATAAATAAATAAATAAATAAATAAATAAATAAATAAATAAATAAATAAATAAATAAATAAATAAAATTAAACCTTCTTCAAGATGAGAAATTATTTCTGCCTTCCCATTAACATAAATAAGCATAAGGATGTTGCCATCCAGTTCTTGCTCCTGACTACAAAACCCTCTGAAGAAGTATGGAATGGAAGCTCTACATTATGTACACAACGATGCAGGTAGCCATTTCATGACCTCCTCATTTGACTGAATCTGCTTCTCTATTCAGACAACGCAGTTGTCAGCCCTGGTAATTTTAGCTCCCTCTTCATGGCAAGTGGAAAAAGGAGAAGAACAGTGAAGCTCCCTTGTGCAAGTAGCAGAACAGATAGAGGCCCCCCTCTTTTTTTTTTCTCCAAACAGGAAAAGTAATGTTTATGTAAATTGGAAACATGACATGAATCTTCGTTAACAGTCCTGGGAAATGCAAAAGATTTTCACATATATTTGCAAAAAATAACTACCACAAAGTTTGCTGATTGCACAAGGACATACATCAGTATTTTGACATCAGCTTCTATTTTAACGTATGATGGGTCACCTGGTGCACCAGTTATGGCCCTATCTGGACCGAGATGCCCTACGCACAGTCACCCATGCGCTCGTGACCTCCCGGCTAGACTACTGCAATGCTCTCTACATGGGGCTGCCCCTGAGGACCACTCGGAGGCTTCAGCTGGTGCAGAATGCAGCCGCGTGAGTTGTCATGGGAGTCTGCCGATAATCCCATGTAACACCTCTTCTCCGCGAGCTGCATTGGCTTCCAGTTGCCCTCCGGGTGAGATTCAAGCTGCTGGTGATGACCTATAAAGCCCTAAATGGCTTGGGTCCGGGATATCTGAGGGAACACCTGCTGCCAGCGTCAATTTCCCATCGTCCTGTGCACTCCCACAGGGATGGCCTCCTCAGGGTACCGACGTTTAAGGATTGCCGACGGGCGATCCCCAGGGGGGAGGGCGTTCTCTGTGGGCATGCCTGCTCTATGGAATCAACTGCCAATGGAACTCCGGACTGCCCCCGACCTTCGTTCATTTCACCGGGACCTAAAAACCTGGCTCTTTGAGCTATCTGGTCTGGACTGAGGGGTTTTAATGTTTTTAAATTGTGATTTTAATTTTTTGGGGCTAGACTTAATTTAATTTAATTTTAATTTTATATTGTATTGTTTTTAAATTTTGTTTTCTAAACCGCCCTGAGTCCTTTGGGAGTAGGGCGGTATATAAACCGAATTATTATTATTATTATTAATAATAATAATAATAATAATAATAATAATAATAATAATAATAATAATAACAGCAATAATAATAATAATAACAGAAATAATAATAATAATAATAATAATAATAATAATAATAATAATAATAATAATAATAATAATAATAATAATAATAATAATAATAATAATAATAATAATAATAAAGAATAATAGAAAAATGCACCTGGAACACAGAACATAGAATAACAGAGTTGGAAAGGGGAAGTCCAACCCCCCCAGCTTGAGCAGGAGACTCTATACCATTTCAGATAAATGGTTCTCCAGTCTCTTTTTGAAAGCCTCCAGTGATGGAGCACCCACAACCTCTAAAGGCAAGCTGATCGCTCTCATCATTTAGAAACTTCTCCTTAGTTCTAGATTGCTTCTCTCCTTGATTTGTTTCCATACACTGTTTGGGAAAAGTGATGGCTCATGTTATGTATTGGGCTTAAGGGAACACTGTGAGCACTGGCATAACAGATAGCACCAGGTGGCGCTGAACCGAAACTGTTGTGGCCGGGATCAGTTTTCGGCGGGAAACAGAGGTTCACCCTGATTGGTTGGATGTGTACCTGGCCAGGTATATAAAGGGCGCAGGTAACCCCTATTCCCCAGTACAGTCCCTTCACCTAATAAAGAGCTGCTATGCTGTACTCATCGTCTCGGCGTCCTTCCTGCTCTCCAGAACCCACTACGCAACAGCTCACTAGAAACGATTTACAATATGACCTTTCTCTTTTTGTAGAAAAAGTCAAAAACTGGTCTTTCCAGAAGCTTGAATAAGACAGATAAGGTAGGGCCATTTCATCCAAACTATTAATTGTTCAAGGCCTTTGAAAAGGCAGAAGTACACCTCTGTCTGTGATCAGATCAAAATCTAGAAGAGACCACACTGAGCTAAATTTTCTAAGGCTTGCTTCTTCTTCTTCTGTGTATCTATCTAGACTTGTGTAGATCTAACTAGCTGAAAAATTCAGGCCTAAGCAGAATGAAGTTTTAACCCTGAACTCTATGGGCAAGGGAGATAAATGTTTCCAAGGGGGTTAGGATTGTGATCATAGTAACTTGTGACAGGCTCTTTCTTCTTCAAATGGTGTTTCTATGCATATTTTCAAATATTAGTTCCTTATTTGGGGGGGGGGGGTTTCTATTAGAAAATTGCCTATATTTACATAATGATTAGAATGCAAAGACTTGTATCCATTTATGAAAAATATAGGATCATAGACCTGAGGTCCCCAACCTGTTGGGCACCAGGGACCGGTTATGTGGAGAGAGGTCTTTCTGCAGACCAGAGTGTGTGTGGTTTTGTGTGCTGCCTGGGCTTTGCTTGTTTGTGTGGACCGGTTGCTGGTGTGTCACAGCCTGGTACTGGTCTATAGACCGGGGATTGGGGACCCCTGTCATAGAGCAGGGCTTTTCAACCAGTGGTACGTGGCAGGTGGTATGTAACTATCCTAGAAAAGTGGTAGTGGGGGAGGGGAATGAGCTGAACTGGTGGCAGTACCACATAAGCTTGAGCGAGAGATGGCTGGAGCTGCAGGGCTGTTACGGCTCAGTGGAAGCGCCAGGATCAGTGCCAGGCTGCACCTGGAGCTCGGCGCTGATCCTGGTGCTTCTGCTGAGCCCAGAAGAAGCACCGATCAGCTGGAATGTTGCAGCATCTCTAAGGTCTTGTGATTTACATTCAGATGCTTGGACACTGATTCATATTTATGACAGTCACAGTGTCCCAGGGTCATGTGAGGTGACCAAAACCTGCTGCAACCACCCAGCAGAGAGGGGGAATAAAAACCAAACACCCCCCATCCCACCCCCACTGCCAATCCTCAACAGAAATGCTCACAATGAAAACCTCAGACAGGAGGAAGAGCGCCACTGGGCAGGCAGGCAGGTGTCTTGCTCGGCTGTGGCTTGGGGGGCACTTTTTTCAGTGCCATTGTAACTTTGAACAGTCCCTAAGCGAACTGTTGTAAGTCGAGGACTACCTGCACTTCATCACTTTTTTCCTTTTTTTTTTTTGGTCATCAAGTTTTTGACACCTTGCTAGGCGACTGGTGGTACTTGGGTATTGCCATATCCTAAAAGTGGTCCAATGGGTGAAAAGGTTGAAAAGCCCTGTCATAGAGGACCAAGAATATATATTGTATACAGGGCCAAAATACTTACTGCACAATGACACGTATATGGGCAGATCACAGAGGATGATGGGGATTTTCATGCTTCCTGAATGTTCATACTGGAATTGGTGTGACACAGTGATTGAGAGATTAGATTCAGACAGACCTGGGAGATGCTCCTTGCATCTTGAGATCCATCTTGCATCTTGATCTCACTAGAGTACTAATTTTGGTTCCAGTCCATCGCAAATAGTCCCCCCGTTACTTGTGTGGTTTGCTAATACTTGGTGTGGCAAATGCATTTGTTCTACTGTTCATTCCATGCCCTACCATGATAGAAAAAGTTGGCTTTTCTGCACCAGCAAATATGTGATTTTTGGCACTCACGACGTGTAGTGGATATTTATGGCTTCCCTACCGCTGTGATTTCTTTCTTTTTTCTTCCACCTTCTACTCTCTAAAACGTTAAACATTTCTTTATAATTAGTGAGCCTTGTCAAGTAAGTAGCAAAGTAGCAGTGCAGTTGGCCAGCTGCCTAAAAGCCGAAGGAAGAATTGCAAATTCTTGGAAGAGAAGATAGAAGCAGAAGTTTAAAGCAGGAGACAAATCCCTTCCATTTGGCTTGGTTTCAGTTTGGCAGGCCTGCAGTGTACACAGAGAAAATGTAAAAAGAAAAGAAAAAAGAAAAAACAAGGACAGAGTGTATTGGGATACTACCAATAACAATGACATAAATAAAATAAATCCCATAGAGCAATCAGTGCATATTGATGAAAACAAGGGTGATTGCTTTTCTTTCATTTTCTCAAATGGCATTAATTCAAGGAGAGGTTTTCCTTCCCTATCCTCCAAATTTTAAAATTAATGCTAATAGTCATGATGAGAGCAAAGAAGTCATAATAAGGCCATCCCACTTTCCGAAAATACAGACACAGTCAAATATCCCAAGCAAGACTCAGCTTCCTCACATTGTTAACCTAGGGTGGTCAGCTCCAATTCACACCCACCGTGACAATTCTCAGGTTCATAAAAATGTGCCTTGGGTGCAAAGGTGCATACAACTATGCATACCCACGTGTGCACCACGAGCACAACAAAACTACCCATTAATTGAATTAATAACTATAATTAAAACCAATGGCCTGTAAAAGAGGAGTCCCAGCAGAAGGAAGCAAATAAAGTGAATGGAGATGGGTGAAGGAAGCTTATTATCCCACAAAGAAGGAAGGAATGTGAAAGAGAGAAAAAGGACTGGGTTGAAGGGGCAATGCAGAGAAGCTGGCTAGGAGACTTGAAAGTGAAGGAGAGAAAAGAAAGAGAAAGACCCCATGTAGATGTTAGGGAAGTGTTATGCTTAGCAGTGATACAGTAACTTCCTTTCTCAGCCCATTTCCCAAGGTCTTTCTCACATACCCTTACAGAAATAATGCACGGATGCCTTCTTTTGAGAAGGTTTTTCCAGTGGTGGGATTCAGCCGGTTCACACCAGTCTGGGAGAACAGGTAGCTAAATGTTGTTGGGTTTGGAGAACTGGCTGAATCCACGTTGCTCCTGGAAGTCCATTCTAGGCCTCAGAGGCCTGGAGGAGGCCTCCCAGGCCTAGAACGGCCCACAGGAAGTGCGTGGATGTCACTTCTGGAAGTCCATTCTAGGCCTCAGAGGCCCAGGCCTGCATCCATGCAGAGAACTGATTGTTCAGTTATTTGAATCCCACCACTAGGTCTTTCCATCCACAGTTGCCCTTGGATTGACTTCCATGTGAATTTGACCATGGGTAGACCAAGATTCTGAGTAATCCAATGGTTCTGAAGCTGTATCTTGAGAGCTTTCTTCAGACTAGACGGGTGAATGGCTCACCTGAAAAGAGTTCACAGATATGATGGAAGAATGGAGAGCTAGGTCCTGTGGCTCATCCAGAGAGCATCCCTGTTGTGCCTACATCTGCTCCAAGAACGTTGTCCAATCCTACAGGTGGTTTATGAGTAACCTCTGCTACACATCCTGGACCAGGTATAACCATTCAGGTGGCTTCCTAGTTGAGAAACGTTGCTGGCTATAACCATTTATGTGGCCCTCTGTTTTTGTATTTTCACTGTAGAGGACAAGGCATCACACTCATGTCAGAAGCACCAAGGCATTTCTGGGTTGAAAATATTAGCCTGTGACATCGCTGTTGCCTGATGCATATCCGGTTGGGGGCTCTTTTCATGTCTCTGGCAGAAAGTAGAGTTCAGGACAGGAGCTCACCCTTCCCCACAGGAGCACTAGGTCTCAAACATGGGATTGCTACTTGTCAACCCAACATCCTAACCACTGAGCCCCTGTGCTCCTTTCTACAGGACCTTAATTTGGCATTAGTGAGTTTTGCTGACACTTTTCTCTTAATCGGAATTTATTTCAGATTTGCTCTGTATAGTTCATTTTTTTATATATAAATAATGACGACAGAAAATGAAACTGGGAGGTGTGTTTGGCAGCTGCTTTCATGGGCTGACTAGGACAAGAAAAGACTGGGTGTAAGCAGTGTTTATTATAATAAATTTCAACGTAAATTTCAAGTGCTGTTAGCAACTGCACCAAGAGCCTTGGTGGAGCAGTGGGCTAATGCCTCCTTAAGTAACACCAGCTGCCTGCAATTAGTGCAGGTTCGCATCCCACCAGGCTCAAGGTTGACTCAGCCTTCCATCCTTCCGAGGTAGGTAAAAGGAGGACCCAGATTGTTGGGGGCAATTAAGCTGACTTTGTAATAATGCCACTTGGGGGTGTGTGTGTGAAAGCCCTAACAAGCAGGGATATACATAGAATGAAGGCTACTGCTAAGCACATTGATTTGTGCTTCTTAGATTGTAAGCCACCCTGAGTCTTCAGAGAAGGGCGGGATATAAATGGAATTAAAATAAAATAAAAATAAAACTGCCGTTTTCTACAGGCAGCAAAGCATATGTTCCTTTTCTTCTTATTTCAAATCTATGATCACATATTTGTAACCCACTCAGTAAATCAGTCCTCCCCCCCCCCTCCCACTTCGGGTCTTTAATTTAATATATGGATTTGTATTTTTAATTTTTTTTAAAAAAAATCCAGAATATAATAAGATTGATACACAGACACACACACACACACACACACACACACACACACAAAGTATAAAATCTTTGAACACCGGGATGGATAAAAAACAGTCGTTTATTGCTAAAAGATCACAATAAGCAATAAAAAGTAACTGTTTAAAGCATATCTACCTAATCTAAGCATTCGCTGGTCCTCTGCCAGCATCATCAGAGAAAGCATTGAAGGTTTGAAAAACCGTTGGTCAGCCTGTTCGGTTCCGCGCTCTGCTCATTGGCCGCGTGATGGACCTTGCTCTAGCCAATCGTGATTGTTCTGACTGTCTTACATCGCTTCCCTTGCAATCCGGTCTTACTGTCCCTTTTTAAAAAATCTTTCTCCTCCCTATCTGTTTCAGTTTGACTACCTTAACTGACCTTGTTTTCTCTTGTTGTTCCTCATCCAATGTCACAGCTGTTGGTATTTGTATTTCCTAGTTCTCTGTGTCCTCCTTCTCTACCCTCCTTGCTTGTGATTGGCCATTCTGATTGGCCATTCTACTATCTGATTTAGTTGATCTTGCTGTATTTGGACGTTCTTTGTGTGTTGGTGTGTGTTGCAGCGCTCTCTTTCCTTGGGCCGCCCATATCTGTTCAATTGGGGTTGTCTTCAGATCATTCCTTGTCTTCTAGGCTAGTTGTTGCATGAACGGTATCTTCTTTTTTGTATGAGTCGCGTTATCCTCTGTTTGCTGTATTCCTTTCGATGGGTCACGCGTTCGCTGGTTATTTTCCTGGCCTTGGGATGGTTGCTTTCTTCTGTTCATTGTGCCTGTCCATCCATCCATTCCTGTTAAGCTTCTGTCTTCCGGGTGCTCTCCATCTGTTTGTGTGTGTGCGTGACATTGTCTTCTCTTCCCTTGCTCTATCCACCTCCAATATTTGGGAGTTATTGCATGATTGTTTGTTGTCTGTTCCTATTTTTCGGGCTCAGTGGGTGGTTGTGTTTTTGATATCTCTTCTGGTGTCCTGGTTGTCCAACTTGGATTTCTTTTGGTTTCTCTCCTTTTTATTGTGGGTAGACCTTTCTGTTGCTGTTGATGTGCTTTTAATGCCTGGTAGGCGGTTAACAATTCTATGTGGCGATTAATTGTAAATTTATCTGAGAACCAGGCTTCCTTAAGTAATCTGCCTCCTTTGGAGGTGTCTTGGAGGTGTCTGTGCCCCTGCAAAGTCAGAGTGGTTATTATCAACCATATGTGTCTATATTTGTGAATATTGTTCATGTCTTTTTATGGCAAGCTTATGTTCATGGATTCTTGTCTTTAGTTGTTTGGATGTTTCTCCGATATATGGTAGCTATATTGGCAGTCATTGCATCTAACCCTATAGATTACTGATGATTTTTCTTTTTCAGATAGTTGCTCTTTTGGGCGCATCAACTTGGTACGGAGTGTCTGGTTTGGCTGGTGTGCCACATTAATGTTGTGTGATGCCAATATTCTTGCCGTTGCCTCTGAAACTCCATTTATGTATGGAATTGTCATCCAAGTTGTATTTGCCAAGCCATTTTGTGTTAAATGTGGTTCTTGGTGCCTACTGTAATGCCAAATAAAATTTGTTGGGTAGCCATTACATCTGCATACCCGATATAGATGATCACGTTCCTTCTCCTTGGCTCTTTTTGTGTTACAGTGTGTGTCTAAATGTTTGAATAATGTTCGGATAGAGGAGATCTTGTGGAATGTGGGGTGATTACTTTTATACTTTAACATCCTATCTGTGTGTGTCCCTTTTCTGTAAATGGATGTGTGGAGGGTGCCGTTTGTTTGGTGACTGATTGACACATCAAGGAAAGCTAAGGTGCCATTGGCTTCCTCCTCTGCTGTATACTGGATATCCAGAAATATTGAATTTAGTTGTCTCATGAAATCAATCTTATCCTTACGTTTGATGTGTCATATATATAGGCACACGGAACGCTGTTACCTTCCCACCGTAGTGGTCCCTATTTTTCTACTTGCATTTTTACGTGCTTTCGAACTGCTAGGTTGGCAGAAGCTGGGACGAGTAACAGGCGCTCACTCTGTTATGCGGCACTCGGGATTCGACCCGCCAAACTGCTGACCTTCTGATCAACAAGCTCAGCGTCCTAACCCACTGAGCCACCGCGTCCCTTCACTTTGTAGTATAAGCTTCAGCACAAAGATCCTTTGCTTCAGAGCCGGCAGTTTAAGACACCCCTGATCTAGAGCAAGTGTGTCCAATCTTTTAGCATGCCTGGGCCACATTGAGTGAAGATAAATTGTTTTGGGACACATATAAAACATATAATATGTATATAAACAACACACTTCCTTTATTTTATTTTTTAAAATATATTTTTTTTATTACAGTCTTGTGGGACTGCATGACTAACTGTCCAGGGCTGCATGCAGCCTGTGTGTTAGTCATGGGTTGGGCACACCATATCTAGAGGTTGAGCTACATTTTACATTTTTATTAAATGGTTGGTGTTCTGATTCTCTTTTGCATTGTTATCCACCCTGTGAGCCTGTGGATAGAAATATGGTCCTGAATATACGACTCAAGTGTGAGAGGACAGGCAAATTCTGATAGATATCCCTGCTCAGCATGGAGCATGCACCTACACATGGGGCAAATCTACGGAAGTCTTTTCAACTCAGAGTTTAAGATTAAAACTGGGAGCTTTTTCCTGAGCACAAGCAATGGTGGAATTCAGCCAGAGCCCGGAACGGACTTCCAAAAGTGGCATCCACACAGAGATTCACATATTTGAATCCCACCACTGAGCACAGGGCACAATACAGAATGCCCAAATGTCTCCCTATTTCACAATGAGATTTGAGCTGAATTCGCCGAGAACATGGTTAGGTCAAACCTATGTCACCAAGTTGTGTGTGTGTGGGGGGGGAAAAATTGTGGGGAGAAAAAAAATATAATCTGCATACACAGATCCTTTTTGTTAATGAATCACATTCTGTGCATACAGCATTGCTAACCAGGAAATGTGCAAGCAGCACAACTATTAATTTTGAGCATCTTTTGAAAAAGGCTAATTAGAATAACAAGAGCCAACAAGAACCAGATTTACATCTCTCCTTTTCAACTCCCTGGAGCTTGGGAGGCTTTTGCTTTGATTTTGATTTTATTTTATTTGCAGTTTACCAGTTCAGGAGCCCAAGTCTAGTTCACAGTTCTGTCATCCCTTTTGAGAAACAAAGAAGCCATCAATTGCGGCTAGGATTTTATTTATTTACTTATTTTTGCGATGTATTGGTTTTGTCAAGAACCCGAAAGAAGGACACCCATTTTCAAAATGCTCTTGTCAGAAAAACCTTGGGAACCTCACATCTCTGGCTATTCTCTGTTGTCATCACAGGTTCAAATTAATTAGTGTGGGTCCGCTTCAAAAACCTTAATCCAGGCTGGTGTATTAAGACGCATGCATTAGCCATGTCCTGTTTTCGTTTTGACATTGCGCTGTTTAAAGCGTTCTTTTCTTTTTCTTTTCTTTAACATTCCATGAGTAGTATTGAGAACCTTAATGCACAATATTGACAGAGTAATAAAAATAGCAAATTACACTGCAGGCTTTGTGCCAACTTCATTAAGATCCCAGTCATATAGAGAGGGGAAGAGAGAGAGAGAGGAAGAGAGAGAGAAAGGGAAAGAAAGAGAAAGAGAGAGAGAGAGAGAGAGAGAGAGAGAGAGAGAGAGGGAGAGGGAGAGGGAGAGAGAGAGGAAGAGTGTGTGTGAGAGAGAGAGGGAGAGGGAGGGAGAGAAATGGTGTGAGAGAGAGGTAGAGAGAAAGAGGGAGAGAGAGGGGAGAGAGAGGGGAGGGAGAGAGGGAGGGAGAGAGGGAGGGGGAGAGAGAGAGGGAGAGAGGGGGGAGAGGGAGAGGAATAGGAATAGGGAGGGAGGGAGGGAGAGAGAGAGAGGGAGGGAGAAAGGAAAAAGAGAGAGAGGGAGAGAGAGAGAGAAAGGGAAGCAGAGAGGGAGAGAGAGAGGAAGAGGGAGAGAGAGGGGAGAGAGAGGGAGAGAGAGGGAGGGGGGAGAGAGAGGGAGAGTGGGGGGAGAGGGATAGGAATAGGGAGGGAGGGAGGGAGAGAGAGAGAGAGGGAGGGAGAGAGGGTGGGAGAGAGAAAGGGAAGGAGAGAAGGAGAGAGAGAGAGGAAGAGGGAGAAAGAGGGAGAGAGAGGGAGGGAGAGAGGGAGAGAGAAAGAGGGAGAGAGAGGGAGAAAGGGGGGAGAGAAAGGGAGAGAGAGGGGGAGAGAGAAAGGGAGAGAGGGGGGAGGGAGAGAGAGGGAGAGGGAGAGAGAGAGGAAGAGTGTGTGTGAGAGAGAGAGAGGGAGAGGGAGGGAGAGAAATGGAGGGTGTGAGAGAGAGGTAGAGAGAAAGAGGGAGAGAGAAGGGAGAGAGAGGGGGAGGGAGAGAGGGAGGGAGAGAGGGAGGGGGAGAGAGAGAGGGAGAGAGGGGGGAGAGGGAGAGGGATAGGAATAGGGAGGGAGGGAGGGAGAGAGAGAGGGAGGGAGAAAGGAAAAAGAGAGAGGGAGGAAGAGAGGGTGGGAGAGAGAAAGGGAAGCAGAGAGGGAGAGAGAGAGGAAGAGGGAGAGAGAGGGGAGAGAGAGGGAGAGAGAAAGAGAGAGAGAGGGAGGGGAAGAGAGAGAGGGAGAGAGGGGGGAGGGAGAGAGAGAGAGGGAGAGAGAGAGGAAGAGTGTGTGTGAGAGAGAGAGGGAGGGAGAGAAATGGAGAGAGAGGTAGGGAGAGAGGTAGAGAGAAAGAGGGAGAGAGAGGGGAGAGAGAGGGGGAGAGAGAGAGGGAGGGAAAGAGGGAGGGGGAGAGAGAGGGAGAGAGGGGGGGAGGTAGAGGGATAGGAATAGGGAGGGAGGGAGGAAGAGAGAGAGTGGGAGGGAGAGAGGGTGGGGGAGAGAAAGGGAAGCAGAGAGGGACAGAGAGAGGAAGAGGGAGAGAGAGGGGAGAGAGAGGGGAGAGAGAGAGGGAGAGAGAGAGGGAGGGGGGAGAGAGAGAGGGAGAGTGGGGGAGAGGGATAGGAATAGGGAGGGAGGGAGGGAGGGAGAGAGAGAGAGAGAGAGAGAGAGAGAATAGAAGACGAGAGAATATCAGGAGAGAGAATACATTTTAAAAGTGCCACAGTACATTAAATTAAAAATCCGAGCTTATAATACAAGAGAGAGGTGCAGACATGAGACACAATTAGCCCATTCATACTACATTTGTCAAAGATCAGTTTAAAAAAATCCACATTTATCTGTCAATCGTGTGACCTTCACTTGAAGAATCTTCTCTTCAATTTCCCCAATGTGACTGGTTTTTGGCATAAACTTCTTTTGCTTATTTTTTTTTAAAATGTTAGTTAAGTTTCATGCACTCTTCTTGTAAAAATAAATTTCAGATATGTGTTGTGATTTTCTTTCTAATGTTTAAGAAATGTGTGCATATGTGTGGATTTGTGTGTAGATTTTTTTTCCCCATTGAAAATCAATTTTAGTAGATTTCACAGCTTTGCTCTAACAGGAATCCTTGCTGGATTTTATTTTTTTTTATTTTTATTTTGGTACATCCTTAGGAGGAAAAAGAGATTGAGTGGTTCAAACACAAAATATTCTTCAAAAGAAGAAAACTAACACATTAATGAAGCCTGCAAATGGGTCTGTCCAACATTTTCCAGTAAATACCACTTTTCAAATGTCATTTTTTCATATGAATCTCTTTTTTTTTCTCCCAGATGGCAACACATTTGGTCTTAAAGTGCATATTCTACTCATGGTCTGTTGGCATGTATGATGGCCCTTGTGATCTTCCAGACACTAGGTTTGAAGAGGCACTTCATTGCCTTGTGTCCCTAGAGCTTAAGGCTCTTATAAGTAAGCTAGAAATGGGAAAACTTCAGTTTTTTGCTCAACCTGCAGATGTTAATAGTCTTTGCACCCCTTTCTGCCATCGCCCCCACAGCCTTGCTGAAGCTAACACATGTTCTCCTCCTTCCTGGAGACTAATATTGTGGTGAATGACGACAGGGAAGAACTTTGCATGGTTGCTTCAATGGTTCCTGGGAATTCTGGTGTGGTTGAAGGGCTAACATTCTGTCCTTGTCTTCCGACAGAATATGGGATGGCATTGGTGAACGAGCTGATCCTTGTCAGATTCTAAATCCTTACCCTGTTAAATCTACTTGCAGCAATAGCAACAGCCCTTAGGCTTATAAGGGCTGCCCCCATAGTCCTTTGAGACACTCTGTGAGCAGTTTACAGTGTCATCCTACTTGCCCCCAATAATCTGGATCCTCATTTTACTGACCTCAGAAGGATGGAAGGCTGAGTCAACCTTGAGCTGGTCAGGATCGAACTCCAGGCTGTGGGCAGAGTTATCCTGCAGTACTGCATTCTAACCCCTAACTATGGCTCTTATCAGAGAGGAAGCTCTGCTGAATTTAATGGGAGTGAAATTTGTGTTGTAAATGTGTAGAAGAAGAGCAAATGCCTTTCAGATATAGTTTATAGTTCAGCTTTGTGGACTCACAAGCTATAGCAAGCTAGTCAAAATTGAAGGATAATAGGAATTCACTCACTTATGGAACAAGCTGTATATGCAGGATGCCTTTGCATTTTTCTTGTATTACACTACACTACACTACACACAAACAAACAACACAAATCTTGAACAATATCTTTTCTAAGCTAAATGTATTCTATAGAGCAGCTGAAAATAAAGTAATCAACCCTGGGATGGTTATGAAAACAACACAATACTATTACTTTTTTTATTGAAAAGTTTTACAGTACATTTTTTAAAAAGAAAAACTCCCTTCCTCCCCCACCCCTCCCTCCCACCCCTCCCCTCCCTTCCCCCCTCCCCGACTTCCCAGAGCTCAATACAGGGTATAAACTTACAAACTTAAGCTAAAATATGCTAACAAACAAAAATAAAACATTAAATTCTATCGCACTTTAACTCTCCGTAAATATAACCATATTACTAACAAATAACAAGTAACTAATAATACATCATATAAAACCACTACTTATTCAAATGCTAAATGAAACTTTTTAGTCCCATATTTATTCTGAATATATTCGATCCATCTTCTCCATTCCACAATGTATCTTTGTTGCGATTGCTCTTTCAAATATGCTGAAATCTTTGCCATTTCCGCAAAGTTAGAAACTTTCAAAGTCCACTCTTCTACAGTAGGCAGTTCACAATACTATTACTTTTGACTGTCGTTGCTTTAACAACTAAAACTGCTAAATTATCCCTGGAGTGCCTCCTATAGGCACAACACAGGCCTGTCTGAAGCTGGGGGGCACACAAAGAGGTGTTTTTTTTTTTATTTACTGTAATTGAGTTCTACATCACTTCCCTTGTCAGACTGGATGAAGAGACTGGATGAATTGCTAAAGGGGCTGTGTTGACTCACAAAATAGTTGCAATGATGGACTTCTACTTACTAGGACAATTTTAGTCTCCCAAGATGAAGATAAAGATGAAACTTTTCAAGTGAAGTCATGGTTCACTTTTACATTTTTTAGAATTAGATTGTTTTTAATAGACATAATCATGTATAACTTCAATAGACACCCCCCTTTAATAGACATCTGCCGATAGCAATAGCACTTAGACTTATATACAGCTTCACAGGGCTTTACAGCCCTCTCTAAGTGGTTTACAGAGTCAGCGTATTGTCCTCCAACAATCTGGGTCCTCATTTTCCTGACCTCAGAAGGATGAAAGGATGAGTCAACCTTCAGCCAGTGAGTCTCGAACTGCTGAACTGCTGGCAGTCAGTAATCAGCCGAAGTAGCTGCAGTACTGCATTCTAACCACTGCGCCACCTCGTAAGAAATTTACATTTTAGCTCACCACTTGTGTCACCCATTCTCCAAGTAAATGCTTTTCCCCGGTGGTTCTCGGTGGCATGCAAAATCCATCAAGGAAAGACTGTCTCCTGATGAAATGTCCAAGTTTATATTTTTTTTAAAAAAGCATGATCTTTCTTGTTGCCATTTTTGGTCTACTCAATCATATTCAAATCAAGACTAATCAGGAAATTTTGAAAGTGTCTCATATATTTTGAAGTAGCAATCGTAGCATTTTTTAAAAAAAGGGATAATTAAATGCTATTAAGTCTGGCCTAGCTCATAATAACATTATGGACCAATGCACTCCGTCTCAATTAAAAGGCATTCCAGTGTACCTCTGATCCCACCTCATTTCATCACCTTCTTACTCCATTCCTCTATTTCCTTCAACTGTATCAAGCATTTTTAAAAGTGCATGATCCATTCACATGTACCACGCTTGAAGCATGTGAATTTCTCCTTGTAGATCAGGAGAAATTTCAAGGAAAAAGATTTTTTGTTTTTTGTTTTTTGGTCTAGGAGTGGTTGATTGGTTGAAGGTATTCTTAGCACAAAACCCACAATTCAAAACCTTCTGCCTTTACTTCTTTCTTTTGAGGTTGTTGTGATTCAGGGTCAGCCTGTGGGTTTGGCAGTTGGGTCGGACGATTCAGAGGAGGAGGAGGAGGGTGTTGGAGAGCCTCCAGAGAGCAGCCTGGAGGCTTCGCAGAGCCCTCAGCCAGGCCCCTCTCATCTGGTCACTACACAGACCCAGCTGTGTGAGCCTGACAGCGTGGATGAAGATGACCCACAGCTGGCCCTGTTCAAGGACGCCCGACGCAGGAGGCAGTCAATCAGGAGTAAACAGAGGAAGGCAATGGGATACCTCAGAAGGAGGCAGAGAGAAGCCACGCCCTGAACTGTTTAAAAGGGGAATGTGTGGGAGGGCTGGTTTGCTGAAGGCAACCGTTTGAATAGCTCCTGTTTCATGGTTCGTGTTTGCTCTCTTTGCTCTGTTTGCTGTTTTATGTTAATGAATTTGGCAGGCTTAGTTCCAGCCTCTTGCCTTCTTGTAAAGGGGTTGTCCCTGCCTTTTCTGCAGGGCCGGTAGCAGGCTGGTACAGAACAGAGGTAAAACAAACTTAATAGATTCTTAGTGATAAGTTTAAAGGGAAAATAACTAGGAAAGGCTTCAGAGGTGTACTCAACAAATACTTAGGGATATGTTAGGCATATGGTGTTAGCCTACAATGTTGGGTTGAAAATATATTAACCATAATGCTATGGCTTTAAGATGTTAATTGGCCAATGGGTGTGTAAGTGTTCTCATGGCCATAAGAGGAAGCTAGGAACGTAGCTTCTCTCTCTCTCTGAATTCACTGCTCTCTACTGTTACTGTTTTTGCTCTGTTGTTGGTTTACTACTGTTGTAACCTGAACTGTGTATTGACCTCTGGAGCGGTAAGAAGACTTTGTAGTTTGGATTACTCCTTGGACTGTTGCTATTGTTTATGACCTGAACTGTTTATTTTTGACTGTGCATTTTTGTTTTTACACCACCTTAAAAGTAAAATACTTTTTGTTTTAACAACTCAGTGTACTCCTGTGTGTGACTCTTACTGCTCTCAGTACCCTTCCTTGTCTGTGCAACTCTTTGGTAGCACAAGGAGACCTCTGCACAACAAATTCCTTAACAGGATATAAGGCACATTGAATGGTGTGTGATGGCTCAACAATTAAAGACACTGAGCCTATCAGCTGGAGAACTGAGAGCCCAGATTTGAGACATGAGCTCTGCACAACGGGCTAAGCTCCCATTACTTGCCCTTGCTCCTGTCAAACCAAGCAGTTTGAAAGCATGCAAATGCAAGTAGACTAATAGGTACCACTTCCATGTAACTCTGGCTTATAGCCATGACCACAGAAATTGTCTTTAGACAACTCTGGCTCCATTGATCAAAAAACAGAGATGAGCCCCATGTCCTAAAATCGGACATTACTGAAAGGAAAACCTTTACCTTTATTAAGAAACTTACCCTGTGGAACAAACTGGAAAGTTTATACAAAGAACGAAGAGGAAACCACCAAGTGATTTACTGTGGGCTGCAGGTGATAAGAATGCACCTCTTGGCTGAATCTATTTAGGCTTTATTTTATTTTATTTTTTAAAAAAAGTTATCAAAAGATTATTATCAGTTATTTTGATAACTTTTTTTCCCCAAACCCTAAAAATTCTGACTATCTGCTTTTCTTAGGAGAACAAATGAGCAGGGAAGCAAATTAAAAATGAATGAACATAAGGGCAGAATTTGCACACGCAGAGATTTTCGGATGAATATTCCACCTTTTTTCTTCTTCTTTTCCTTTTAAAAGAAGGAAACAACTGCTTTAATCAGGGGAAAGGGAAATAACACAAACGCAAATACTCCTTACCCATTTCTGATGGGTCAAAAAGCTGAAGAGAATGAAACAGGTTGAATAATTTATGTAAAAGGCCTGTTACACAGAGGGGTTTTGCAATGATAAAAGTTAAATGCAGGCAGCTTTAGGGAGACCAGTGCTCAGTATGGGAAAGGATAAATAATTAAGCATGCCTGATATAGCATTATGCCCCCTTAGAGAATTATTTCTTTTATAATGCATTGATTTATCTATTGTTTTACCTTGTTCATCTTGTTTTTAGTAGTAGATGGAGTGTTTGTGGAGGAAAGAAGATGAGGAAATTGCCGTGTAATTTTTAAAAAAGTTGAGAAGAAAAAAAAAACAACCTTTGTGTCATATGGGTATTTTTATGTCATATCGTTGTATGTATTGTGTGGCATAAAAGGAGGATGTCACCTTCTGAAACGAAGGTGGCTGAAGCCATCTTTGTCATTCTACGTTGCCTCACAGTTTGGGGGGAAGGGGGGGGAAATGAAGCTTTTATGTAACCAATAAACATGTGCTTTCAGGAAACTTCACGCCTCGGAGTTCTGATTTATTCGGTTTCATTAGTCAGAACCTGGACAGAAGATGTGAAATGCATGGGCATCACGCATGAAGAAGCCCTGGATCCAGCCAAATGGAGACGGATGTGCTGAGAAGTGGACACTGCCATAGTGCCAGAAGAATGTGATGGAGAAGGGGAAGGGGATGAAGAAGGGAAAATAGAGGGAAAGGGGAAGGAGAAAGTGAAGAGGAAGAAGAAGGGGAAATGGAGGGAAAGGAGAAGGGGAAGGGGAAGGGGAAGAGGAAAGGGAAATAGAAGGAAAGGGGAAGGGGAAAAGGAAGAGGAAGAGGAAGAGGAAATGGAGGGAAAGGGGAAGGAGAAGGAGAAGGGGAAGGGGAAGGGGAAGGAGAAAGGGAAAGGGAAGAGGAAGAAGAAGGGGAAATGGAGGGAAAGGAGAAGGGGAAGGGGAAGGGGAAGAGGAAAGGGAAATAGAAGGAAAGGGGAAGGGGAAAAGGAAGAGGAAGAGGAAGAGGAAATGGAGGGAAAGGGGAAGGAGAAGGAGAAGGGGAAGGGGAAGGGGAAGGAGAAAGGGAAGAGGAAGAGGAAGGGAAAATGGAGGGAAAGGAGAAGGAGAAGAAGGAGAACGGGAAATAGAGGGAAAGGGGAAGGGGAAAGTGAAGAGGAAGAGGAAGGGGAAATGGAGGGAAAGGGGAAGGAGAAGGAGAAGGGGAAGGGGAAGGGGAAGGAGAAAGGGAAGAGGAAGAGGAAGGGAAAATGGAGGGAAAGGAGAAGGAGAAGAAGGAGAACGGGAAATAGAGGGAAGGGGGAAGGGGAAAGTGAAGAGGAAGAGGAAGGGGAAATGGAGGGAAAGGGGAAGGAGAAGGAGAAGGGGAAGGGGAAGGAGAAGGAGAAAGGGAAGAGGAAGAGGAAGGGAAAATGGAGGGAAAGGAGAAGGAGAAGAAGGAGAACGGGAAATAGAGGGAAAGGGGAAGGGGAAAGTGAAGAGGAAGAGGAAGGGGAAATGGAGGGAAAGGGGAAGGAGAAGGGGAAGGGGAAGGAGGAAGGAGAAAGGGAAGAGGAAGAGGAAGGGAAATGGAGAGGAAGGAGAAGGAGAAGGAGAAGAAGGCGAGGGAAATAGAGGGAAAGGGGAAGGGGAAAGTAAAAAATGGAGGGAAAGGGGAAGGGAAGGGAAGGAAAAATGAGGGAAAGGAGAGGAAGAAAGGAAGGAGAAGGGGAAGAGGAAGGGGAAATAGAGGGGAAGGGGAAGGAGAAGGGGAGAGGAAGGGGAAATAGAGGGGAAGGGGAAGGGGAAAGGGAAGGGGAAAGGGAAGGGGAAGGAGGAGGAGGAGGGGAAGGCGAAAGGAGAGGGGGAAGGAGAGGGGGAAGGGGAAAGAGATGAAGAACAAGAACGAGAATGAGAGACAGTTGCATCATATCGTGTTAATTACTAATAACAGGTTGTGAAGTAACAATAGAAGTCATCATAATGTGATGGTGTTGAATATTATTACATGGAGTAACATTTGTAGGTGGAACATGTTTTGGCTTTACTCTTGAACGATTTCCCTAATAGGACCTTGCATGACCTCAACATTTCTGAAGCTGAATTTTAGCATGCCTGGTTGAGCCAGGCCAATTAGTGGAAAAATGGCACAATTAGGTCCCCTCAATAAATAACAACCAACTTCGCCAGTTTGGCCTAGGGGGGTCAGGAACTGAGATCCAATCAGTTGGAGAGGGCAGAGGTGACCCACAGTCTGGAGTAGATTTCTATTCTTTCCTTAGGTCAAGGGAAGAAAGATGGTGATGTCCCTGATGCTAGCAGGCCAAGGAAGGGGATTGTGTGAGACTAGGAAAATGATTTTAGACACATTTAACTCTGCAGAATAAGTTGAGGGTTGTTCAGTTGACAGTTCTGCAAGTGAGGTTTCAATTCTGAGAACAGAAAGGCTTCCCAGTTCAGGTTTTTTTTTTCCTTTTCCTTCTGCATTCATCATAGTCTAGGTTTAATTAAACAGGTCCGGAATAAAACAAGTTCATTATCAAATACTGAATTTCTTCCTGAAATTTTCCATTCTGCATTCAGCTCTACAGCTGAACATTTTAATTAGTTTTAGCTCTCTTTTTAAATTATTCAACTGTTTATGCAGCTTATTATTCTAGGGAGGTTACTTTTTTGGGGGGGGAAATAAATAAATTGTCTAGTCAATGATACTTGACTGTAATCTACCTTTACTGTAACTGCAAAGAGAAATGAATTCTGAATGGGAATATGCAGAAGAGACTAGCCAGCCATTTGTCTGAAATGGTATAGGGTTTCCTGCTTGAGCAGGGGGTTGGACTAGATGACCTCCAAGGTCCCTTCCAACTTATTATTATTATTATTATTATTATTATTATTATTATTATTATTATTATTATTATTATTATTATTATTATTATTATTATTATTATTATTATTATTATTATTATGTTTACAAACAGGGTGGGTTTGTTTTGTTTTGTTTTGTTTTTGGAGCGGGGGCAACACTAACGGGAAACCACGCTGAGTCTTTTCATTTTCCTAGCACAGAGCTGCAGCCTTTTCAGTGGAGAAACAGGAAGCTGTTACAGACAAGAACCACGGAAACACGTGGGGTATTTGCATTCCAGAAGTCATTTAATAGGTATCATTTCCATCTAGGCATGGAGGCAAAATTTCTGAGCAGTGCAGCAGCACAGATGTTAATTAATTAATTAATTAATAGCAGCAGAAGCCACTGACTTCAGAGGGGACTTCCTTTTCGATAAGCAGAGGCAGCATTGTTTCTTTAATGTGAATGTTCTGAGGTTTTTGCGGGTGTTTGTATGTAGATCTTTGGTCATTTGGGTTTTTTCCCACATAGAAATTACACCCCCCAAAAAAAAATATCAAATTTCACTGCCTGGCTGTATTCTCTTCCACATAATCTTACTTATAAATGCAAAATAAATGACGTTGAGAATCTGGTTTAGCTTTCTCTTCAGGATATTGATTTCTGCCAGGTACGTACTTAAATTAAGACACCTTCTAAAGAACTCCCTCCCGCCACCATTTTTTCCATCATAAAGAAGAATAAGACAGGCTGTTTTCAGGTTATGTCCATCTGCCTCTTCCCTGGGCTGAGGCTGCTGTTCCATGAAGAGCTCGTTAATGCCACCTACCGGCAATTTATCAGAATCCTAATTATTACATGAAAGGATATTTAGAAGAGCCATTGAAAGCAGAAGCTATGTGTTTATCTATTAAAGTTTCACCATGAAAACTTACTTTAACGGGCACCAGGAGAACAATTCTCTGGATGTATGTGAAGTATCTCCTTGCCATCCCATGAAATCTGCAATCTAAAAAGATGGCACTAAAATTAATCAGCAATAAAATACTAACATGTGAAAAACAGGCATGAATCAATAATGTAGAAACTCATTACAAAGTTCCCCAGACTTTCATTCCATGGAGAATCCATAATCCTGTTCCCAGTGCACATAAGCAATCCAATCCAAGCATATAACACCCACGTGCATTCACCGTATTGGGGCTGGTGGTATTATATTAATCAAAACTCAAAGTCCTAAGTCAAAGAAAACTGATTCCATTCAGATCCATCCTGTTTAAAGAGAAGCTGAATCCTATGGACCATCTCAACTGAATACGGGAGCTTCTGAAGTGCTTTGAGAAGGAGTGGTGATGCAGAAGGAAAGAGAGGAATCTATGAATGCCAGCAATATGGAGAGAGAAGACAGGAGCAGTAAGATTAAAAGATGGACAAGAGGACACATTATCATTTACAATAGCTTTACAACAGGAGTGAGGAAACTATTGCCTTTCATATGTAGCAACGCCAATCAACACCAGGCTGTATGATCAATAATATGAGCTGATGGGAACCATCTTTTTTATCACAACTAGAAAGCTGCAGATTCTGTATCAATGTTGCATCTTGCGCCTAGAGATGATAGCAGTAACAACAGCACTTAGACTTATGTACCACTTCGCAGTGCTTTACAGCCCTCTCTAAGCAGTTTACACAGCAATGGGATTCAAATATGTGAACAACCAGTTCTGTGGATGCTGCTTCTGGAAGTCCATTCTGGGCTTGGGCAACAAACAATTAGCTACCAGTTCTGCCGAACTGGTGCGAACTGGCTGAATCCCACCACTGTTTTTACAGACTCAGCCTATCACCCCCAACAATTTGGGTTCTCATTTTACTGACCTCAGAAGGATGGAAGGCTAAGTCAACCTTGAGCCAGTCAGGATCAAACTGCCAAAGTGCAGGCAGCCAGCAGGTAGCAGAGGTAGCCTGCAGTACTGCATTCTAAAGACTGCACCACCACAGCTACTCCATGATGTCTCTCCTATCTCCAAATATAGTTAGTCCTCAACTTACAATCAGTCACTTGGCAACTGTATGAAGTTATGACAGTAGGCCTCCGCAATGCTATTTACAACCTGATTTCATAGTTCCAACCAACACACACACACACACACACACACACACACACACAAACACAAACACACACACACACACACACACTGTGGTGGTTGCCAATCAGCTCAGCTTTATCACTATTTGCAGCTTCCTACAGTCATGTGACCACATTTTTTGACATTTCCAGCATTTACTTCTGCTTTCCGGTCAAAAATGACCATTGGATAAAATTGATTTGCTTAATGACCATTGTGTTAACGTTGTTGTCAACTGGAAAAAAGTTACAACATTGGGTATTGTCACATGGTTACATCCTTAATGCCTGCAATGGCTTACGATCGTAATCTCTATTACAGTTATAAGCTGAAGGCCATCTGTATTCAGAAAAGAAGAAAAAAAATCCCAGAAGAAATTCTTTGAGAACTTTCAAGAAACATTTGATAATTCAATGTTGAGTGCAAAACTGTCTAGAGTGGTCATCATTTTGCTTTAGCACAGCCAGCTACAATGGGAGGAAAAATCACCCAAACTAGTGATGGATTGTTAGTTGAACCATATTTTGACATCCCAGTTTATGTAATCTGCCCTACATGGATTTTGGTCTGAATGAATGTTGATTAAATTCTTGAAAGGAAGAAATTGTTCACAGGCAGAGAGCCATATTTCCCCTCACCCCCATCAATTTCTACCCGAATATTGTCACTTTGAAAGCCTTATTTTAAGTACTGGTTAAGGAAGTTATTTCGAACATCAACCAAAGACTCACATAAATTTCATTTAAATCAGGTTAGAAATACAACAGCAGGGAAGAGAAATCTCTATGAAAGCCCAAGACAACGGAACACCTTATGGTGTGTTCAATCCTTCCACTCCTCAACTTCTGCAGAGAATACTGTTGACTATTATTTTCCTTTGGGTAATTTTTTAATTAAACTAACAGCATGGATGCAAGCTTTAGATCTCTACTATTCAATTGGCAGAGAAAGTTATTTGAATTTTAACATATTCAAGGGTTGCATTCTGTAATAAAAAAAGCAAAGCAACAGAGAGAGAATGAGAGAAAGACTCTATCTGCATGAATATAGAAAATATTTAATATAAATTGCCCATCATTTATGAGTGAAGCATTCCTTGGAATACATTGCAAAGATGAATTGTAGTTGGAAGCTTACAAGAATGTATTTATGCACCAAAGACCACTGTCCATGTTTATTGGCATAGATGTGGAAGGACCAGGGGTGACATCTTAGCATCTTCCAATATTTAGCGGGATGCCACAAAAAAGGGGTTAATCTATTCTCCAAAGCACCTGAAGGCAGGCCAAGAAACCATGGATGGAAACTAATCAAGGAGAGATCCATTCTAGAACTAAGGTGAAATTTCCTGATTGTTAGAACAATTAAATAGGGGAATGACTTGCCTCCAGAAGCTTTGGGTGCTCCAACACTGAAGGCTTTTAAGAAGAGATTGGGCAATCAAGGGTCTAAAATGGTTTCCTGCTTGAGCAGCGGGTTGGACTAGAATTTCTCCAAGGATCCTTTCAATGCTGTTAAAACCAAATCCTTCAAAACAAAAAAAAGAAAAGAAAATGCATTACATTTGTCTATGATTCTCCGTGTTGAACTCAGCACCAGTGCATTTAGATCAGTGTGTCAGGTACCAAGCATGTTCCCTAGCAGTTCTCATTCTGTACCATGAAACAGAAGACGTGTTAGAAATTCATTCAGAGAAGGAGATAATAGAGTGAAGTTCAAAGAATGAACTTCTACATTGGGTATGACGTTCTTGGGTTTGCTTATTTATCATGTGGCCAGATGGCAGGATGTGGGCTTCTTTCACCATATCAATCCTCCTTGTGAGCTCTGCAGCAACCTTACCTTCAGTTTCATCTCCAGTGTTATGGAAGATATTATGGAGGGATCAGACAGACACAGATTTTTCTATGGTGCGACTGTCATAACTAAGTCCAAGTCATGTTGTTAAGAAACCTTTAGAAAAATGATCCATCCAATTTTTGCTGCCACCATTTGGGTGGAAAACTTTGAAGGCTATCACAACTGCATCATCTTGTATATCGAAGCTCTGTAAAGTGATTTTTTCAAGATCCAGAGATGATCCCTCTTCTTAAATTTCAACGGAAGGAAATAAAATATCTGAAATAGCTGGAAGTTTTACCTGATCCTGGAAGGCAGTTCTTACAGGATGGGTTTTTTTTAATAGTTTCATTCACTTTGGCTCCTCACAACCTTCTCCCTAACAACAGCATATGAGAATTGTGTGGGAATGGAAACATACTACTTGTCGTGGTTCCGATAGATGAGATCAGCTAAAAGAACTTCAAGGCAAGGATTTCTTCCTTAAAAAACATTTTTATTTAGCTACAAAATAATGGCATGCAAAGGTGAAACCAAGACTAAATTCCCTTCCCCCTGATAACAAAGTTGCAAAGTTACAATTCCCACCCCAATTAGACGTCATAAATCACATTCACCTATTGCTACCAAATGCAGGCTCTCCGCCCAGATTACCAGCAATGTAATCAGCAGTGACCTTGGTTGCCATGTCTAAGAATTGTTTTAGCTAACTTAAAACTAGGCTCCAAGATCACCACAGATAGGGACTGCAGCCAAGAAATTAAAAGACGCTTGCTCCTGGGGAGGAAAGGCATGACAAATCTAGACAGCAGACTAAAAAGCAGAGACATCACCCTGCCAGCAAAGGTGTGTATAGTCAAGGCTATGGTTTTCCCAGTTGCAATGTATGGCTGTGAAAGTTGGACCATAAGAAAGGCTGAGCGCCAAAGAATTGAGGCCTTTGAACTATGGTGCTGGAGAAGACTGGTCAGTCCTAGAGGAGATCAATCCTGACTGCTCTTTAGAAGGCCAGATCCTGAAGCTAAAACTCAAATACTTTGGCCACCTAATGAGAAGGAAGGACTCACTGGAGAAGAGCCTAATGCTGGGAAAGATTGAGGGCAATAGAAGAAGGGGACGACAGAGGATGAGGTGGCTGGATGGAGTCACTGAAGCAGTAGGCGTGAGCTTAAATGGACTCCAGAAGATGGCAGAGGACAAGAAAGCCTGGAAGAACATTGTCCATGGGGTTGCGATGGGTCGGACACAACTTCGCAACTAACAACAACAACAACTACACTTCTCCCCTCCTCCCCTTCTAAATATGTGGCAACCGAAAACAAAGTGAAAATGGCTTCAGTTCAATTCGTTGCAGCGTTGACGCTACTCTTCTGAAGTGGACTTCTGCTTTAGAGGTAGTCCCATTCTTATGATCACAGTTGAGCCCAAATTTCCCTTGCTAAGCAAGACAGTTGTTCAGTGAGTTTTGTCCCATTTTACAACCTTTCTTGCCACAGTTCTTAAGTGAATCACTGTACAGTTGTTACGATAGTAATGGTAGTTAAATAAATATGATTTCCCCTTTTTTAAAAAAAAATATGTTGTATTGATTTTTAACATAATCACCTTAATATTTGGTAAACAGTGTGTTGTCTGGGTTAGTATTTAAAAATAATCAATAACAATTAATTTCTATAATTCTATAGTCCATATAATGATTTTGCTTGCTTTTCTCTTCTTCCAATAATATTCTCTTTTGCCAACCTTAAATTAACACAGTTCGTATTATTTGAATAAATGACAATTAAATATAGACATTTTTCTCATGTTTCTGCAAATAATAACCACATCAATAGAAAACTTTTTTTTCTAATTGATCGTCTTGATTGCCTCATCATAGATGCTGTTTACAGAATTCTTATTTAAATTTGTTTTCCCCACAGTATTCAAAGCATTCTTACTGGTTAAGATTTTCTTAAAATTAGTTACACTTTAAGTCTTTTTTTCTCATACAAGCCATCCCAAGACTTTTACATTTCACATATCTTAAAAGAAACAAACAAAAAACAGAGAAAACATTTCTTTTATATAAACCATCCCAACATTTTTTGTATTTCTCATGCCAAAAAACAAAACACAAAGGAAAAAAAAGAAAGAAAAAATACTACCATATTTTCCGGCGTATAAGACGACTGGGCGTATAAGACGACCCCCCAACTTTTGAGATAATTTTCAAGATTTTTCGTCTTATACGCCGGAAAATCAGCGAGCCCAGGAAGGCACACCCTCCCCTCTCACTGTGGAGGAAGCAGGGCAGGCTGGCATCTGGCGGGAGCTGGCAGGGCAGTACTGCGCACACGCATGCTCCCCAGCTGTTAAGGAGCACTCCTTAGCAGCCGGGAAGTGCGCGCGTGCACAGGACTGTCCTGCCAGCTCCCGCCCGACGCTCTTCCCTCTTGAGGCAGCATCGCTCCCCGGCTCCTAAGGAGTCCTCGGGGATGCTGCCTCAAGAGGGAAGAGCGTCGGGCGGGAGCCGGCAGGACAGTCCTGCGCACGCGCGCACTCCCTGACTGCTAAGGAGTGCTCCTTAACAGCTGGGGAGCACGTGCATGCGCAGGACTGCCCTGCCGGCTCCCGCCAGACGCCAGCCTGCCCTGCTTCCTCCACAGTGAGAGGGGAGGGCGTGCCTTCCCAGGCTCGCTGATTTTCCAGCGTATAAGACGACTGGGCGTATAAGACGACCCCCCAACTTTTGAGGTGATTTTCATGGGTTAAAAAGTCGTCTTATACGCCAGAAAATACGGTATGTTACTTGAGGGGTTCATCCCTCTTAAACTTCCCTGTTAACTTTGCTTGTCAGAAGGTCACAAAATGTAATCACATGATCCCAGGACACTGCAACCATACATGCCAGTTGTCACGCATCCAAATCTTGATCATGTGACCGGGGGAGAATGCTTCAACAGTTGTAAGTGTGACTTTGGTCACTAAACAGATGCTTGTCAGTCAAAGATTACCTGTGCAGCATCGCAATGTTACAAATTTTACCAGAACGTCCTAGATTATCTTCTTTGTCCCCTTTTGATTGTTTCATGTTGATGTCAAACTTTATTGCAAGATTTGGGTGAGATGCCAAGTGTTGTGTAGTGGGTTCTAGAGAGCAGGAATGACTCCAGGCCAATGAGTACAGCATAACAGCTCTTTATTAGGTGGAAGTGACCGTACTGGGGAATAGGGGTTACCTGCACTTTTTATATACCTGGCCAGCACCTGGCCAGGTACACAGCCAACCAATTGAATTGCACCTCTGTTTCCTGCCAAAACTGCTTCCCGCCAAAACAGTTACAGTTCAACGCCTCCTGGTGGTGACTCTTATACAAGTGCTTTAGGTGTTCCTTTAAGCCTAATACATAACACCAAGGACATTAGGCAAGGTTCATTTTTACTGGTTTCGTTTTTTTTTAATATTTAGCACATAGAACATGGAATAATAGAGTTGGAAGGGACCTTGGGGGTGTTCTAATTTAACCCCCTGCTTAATCCTATATCATTTCAGACCAATGCTTGTCCAGTCTCTTCTGGAAAGTCTCCAGTGATGGAGCACCCACAGTTTCCGAAGGCAAGCTATTCCACTGGTTGGTTGCCCTACCATTAGGAAATTTCTCCTTAGTTCTAAGGTTGCTTTTCTCCTTGCTTAGTTTCTATCCGTTGTTTCTTGTCCTGCCTTCTGGTGCTTAGGAAACTAGGTTGACCCCTCTCATCTCTGTGGCAGGCTTTCAAATATTGGAACACTGCTATAATGTCACCCTGGCCCTTCTTTTTATTAGACTAGACCTACCCAATTCCTATTCTTCATATTGTGGGAAGAATCCAGAGAAAGAAATATTTTGGGAAATATTAAAAAGGCAGAACATATTTCCCCAAAGGAATAATGGGTAAGATCTTTAAAAAAAGACAGAAACCAGCCCCTAGAAATCAGCCCCAGCCCCTAGGCAGAGGCCAGCTTTTAGAAATGCAAATTCAATCATCCGTTCAGGAAGGTTGGAGCCAGGAAGCTAGAAATTAGGAAAGACAAAGACCCCTAAAATCTACATACCCACCCAAATTTAAAGGACAGGAGACATAATGAGACTCTTAATCTCAGGGTCGTGGGTTAGAGCCTTGGTGGAGCAGTGGGCTAATGCCTCCTTAAGTAACACCAGCTGCCTGCAATTAGTGCAGGTTCGCATCCCACCAGGCTCAAGGCTGACTCAGCCTTCCATCCTTCTGAGGTAGCTAAAATGAGGACCCAGATTGTTGGGGGCAATTAAGCTGACTTTGTAATAATGCCGCTGGGGTGTGTGTGTGTGAAAGCCCTAATAAGCAGGCATATACATAGAATGAAGGCTACTGCTAAGCTTGTAAGCCGCCCTGAGTCTTCGGAGAAGGGCGGGATATAAATGGAATTAAAATAAATAAATAATAGGATTAACCCACCAATACCTAAAATGCACACTCAGACTCAGGTCAAAGTACATGACACAGGAAATAGGAACAGGAAACAACCTCAAGAGCCCCAGAAGGTATAAAAGCCCACCACTCTGCTCCATGTGGTCAGGTTTTTTTTCCTAGAGCCATCTTTCTCTCTGGCTCTCCTCTCCAATAAACTACAACTTTCTTTCTAAAGCAGTCTCCATTTTGATTATTCCCAGCCTGGACTGGACCCTGATGAAGATTTTTCTTTCAACAATATATTTTAGCCTATATCCCCCTAATGATGCTTGTTGCTCTTCTCTGTACACTTTCCAGAGTCTCAACATCATTTTTTTTAAAAAAAAATTGCATTTATTCTAATGCGATAAAATATATTTAATGGCAAGGTTAAGCATGTGGACATACACAGGAAAATCACTTTTCGCACAATGGAATAGCTCTACTTTCAGACATTTGTCTGATATTATAAATTTTATCCATGCACAAAGTAGGTGTGGAGATTTATGCCTTGTGTGATCCTTTTAATGCTTTGTACTAGCTGCTAAGTTGCATATTTTGCTATCCAAGCATTGTAACTCACAACAAAATAACTAACACTGGAAATTTAGTTAAATCTCAACAAAAAGCCGGGGTAGAATTGGGAGAAAAAAAACAAAACAAAACATGCAGAGCATCAGTTCTCAGATACAGCACTCCTTTTGGGAAATCAAAATTTTTATTGCCAGAAAAATAAATGTTCCAAATGCATGAATACAGATGCTGTTTGCAAATATGCACAATCTGTCTTTCAGGGAAAAGAATTTATACTGTATATAGTAATGGGAAACAGAAAACTGCATATTTCACTAAATTGCGCCTGTAGAGAGCAAGATTTATATGGTTGCTTTTTGTCACTAAACATGGGTCTCTAAAGCATTTCAGTCGAGGAAATGGACACGGGGGCTCCGTACCACATATTCAAAAAGGAGATGCATTTTGATATCATCTGTAATAAAACTATGCATATAGCCTTCTTGGTCATTTTCAGTTGATTTGTAAAGTGCGGATGCCTTGGTGTGAGAGAGGCACTGCTATTTATCTTAACTTGAGCAAATCTGAAGAGATGCTTGGAAAAGGACTGGAGGCTAAAACATATAGGGAACGGTTGCTGGAATCGGGTATGTGTAGTTTAATGAAGAGAAGGGCGAGGGGTGACATGATAGCAGTGTTCCAATATCTCAGGGGCTGCCACAAAGAAGAGGGAGTCAAGCTATTCTCCAAAGCACCTGAACGCAGGACAAGAAGCAACGGATGGAAACTAGTCAAGGAGAGAAGCAACCTAGAACTAAGGAGAAACTTCCTGACAGTTAGAACAATTAACCAGTGGAACAACCTGCCTCCAGAAGTGGTGAATGCTCCAACACTGGAAGTTTTTAAGAAGAGACTGGACAGCCATTTGTCTGAAATGGTATAGGGTTTCCTGCCTGAGAAGGGGGTTGGACTAGATGACCTCCAAGGTCCCTTCCAACTTGTTGTTGTTGTTGTTGTTGTTATTGTTATTATTATTATTATTATTATTATTATTATTATTATTATTATTATTATTATTATTGAAAGTGCAAGAGATTCAGGGTGGGTCTGTTTCTTGTCTTGAATTCGGTAATAAAGTAGAATAAACAATTCACAGATTTGCGATAATATGCAGGCCTGAAATTTGAAATCTTTGGTATATTATGAATCATAACCAGAGAGAATCTTGGAAAGACTTTTAAGCCTGATGCTGATCCTTGAAGGTCTGTCTGCCACCTCTAGAAGGGTGCTCTGGAAGTTCTCTTGATTATATTAAGGTGGAGTATCAGAACCTTGAAAGCCTG
The DNA here is from genome assembly GCF_964194415.1 of Vipera berus. Taxonomy (NCBI): domain Eukaryota; kingdom Metazoa; phylum Chordata; class Lepidosauria; order Squamata; family Viperidae; genus Vipera; species Vipera berus. The sequence goes on from NC_138206.1 coordinate 112,067,836, forward strand.
TCCAAATTTATGCCTCTCCCATCTTATACTCAAGGCAAGGTTATTTGAGTTTCTTTCCCACATTCCCATCTTTTTCAAGACTTAGTGGTGGCTTACCAAATCTCCCTTAACTGCTGGTTCATGACTTTTCCTATCCTCACAATCTTTTACATTTCTTACATTCCTCTATAGTGCTAAAACAGTTGACATGGGGAATTTTTTTTTCCCTTTTATCTCCTTCTGTGTAGAGGAGGAATTGAGGAATTAATGGACTCAAAGTCACCCAAAGAGTGGACCTACACGAGTGGAGAGAGGCTTCCCAGTTCTGGTCCAACATTTTAATCACTATTCCACATTGGGCAATTCTATTCCTCTCTTAAGGGATGCGGTGGCTCAGTGGGTTAGGACGCTGAGCTTGTCGATCAGAAGGTCGGCAATTTGGTGGGTTGAATCCCGAGTGCTGCGTAGCAGAGTGAGCGCCTGTTACTCATCCCAGCTTCTGCCAACCTAGCAGTTCGAAAGCACGTAAAAATGCAAGTAGAAAAATAGGGACCACTACGGTGGGAAGGTAACAGCGTTCCGTGTGCCTTTGGCATCTAGTCATGCCAGCCACATGACCACGGAGACGTCCTCAGACACGCGCTGGCTCTTTGGCTTTGAAACGGAGATGTGCACCGGTCCCTAGAGTCGGAAACGACTAGCACGCATGTGCGGGGGAACCTTTACCTTTATTCCTCTCTTAACCCCTCTTCTTCTCCTTATACCAGTCCAAAACCTCCTGGAAAAATTTTTGAACCTCACACTTAAAACAAACTTTGAAGGAAGTTTGAGACAGAGGGCCATGGGAAGTGCTGATCCCTAGAGTGGCCAAGGGTTAGACATAATTGAATGAGTGATGACAATGATGACTTAAAAACCTCCTCAGCTGAGTTTTACTGAGGAAAGCAGACATCTGAATAAGAGAGCGTGATCAGTTATACTTCTGAATCTGAAGGTTGGTTGGTTGCCTTTTGGTTAAAAATAAAACAGAGTGGAATTATTCATGCTGGGTTGACTAATTTTTCTGAAATAGTATAGGGTTTCTTGATTGAGCAGGCAGTTGGACTACTAGAAAAACTCCAAGTTTCCAACTTGGCGGAAATGGCAGCGTATTTGAAAGACCAATTGCAACAGAGATACATTGTGGAGTGGAGAAGATGGATTGATTATATCCAGAATAAATATGGGACTAAAAAGTTTCATTTAGCATTTGAATAAGTAGCGGATATAATGTATAACTAGCTTGTAGTCATTTTATTAAGAGTTAAAGTGCGATAGAATTTAATATTTTATAGTTGTTTGCATATTTTAGATTATGTTTGTTTGTATTTTTATACCCTGTATTTTGCTCTGGGAAGTCGGGGAGGGGGGAGGGGAGGGGAGGGTTGGGGGGGTTGGGGAAAGGGGAGGGGGAGGGGGGGTTTGTATTTAAAAATGTATTGTAAAACTTTTCAATAAAAAAAAGAAAAACTCCAAGATCCCTTCCAACTCTGTTATTCTGTTACCCCTTTAGAAACAGGGACTTATCTGAGAGCCATCTACTGCTGGAGGAGGAATTGAAAATTCTTAGAATCACTTTTTCTCAACTAGAAATGTTCTGCTTGACTTTCCTCACCTTTTTTAAAAAAAATGGGTCTTGAGTGCTATCCACAAGAAATCCACCTTGACATATTAATTCCAAGATGTTCATTCAGCCTCTCTGGATAAAGGAGAGATTGTGAAATCACCCAATTGCATTCCAGGCAGCTGCTCCCCATTAGGAAACTGCAGGCATTGAGTATTTCGTAGTCAGCTTATGAATCAAATGGTTGGAAGTCAAGGAATCTCAACCCAAAGAACAGGATAATTGTAGCTCAGGATTGGACTGAATGATAAGGTTGTAAGCAGTGGTGGGATTCAAGTATGTGAACAACCAGTTCTCTGTGTGGATGCCACTTCCAGGAGTCCATTCTGGGCCTGGGCAACAAAAAATTAGCTACCGCTTCTCGCAAAGTGGTGCGAACCGGCTGAATCCCACCACTGGTTGTAAGGAACTGTTTAGAGGTGAGACGTGTTGTTGAATTGGAAGAGATGATCATAAGTTCTAAATAGTTCTTGTGATGAAGGGAAAGTCATTTCTATATATATTTCTTTCCTTTCCCTTTTCTATATATTTTTATTTTTTCTTTCTTTTTATTTTTCTATGTATGTTTTTCCCCTGTTCTATATTTCTTTTATAACAACAACAACACACAACTAAGTGTTCATTCAGGTCTTTAGCAAACTATTAGCTTAGATGGGATGTCATGAACTCTGAACTGTGCAATGTGGGAAAAAAAACAGAAGTGGGATAGTTCACTATGAATTTCTCCATGTACATTGTTGATTGGCCCCCAGTTAGCATATGTTAGCATATCATTTTCACCCTAAATGGGGTCTTCTCCCTCCTCACCGACCTTGGAGTCAATTCCCTTTCTGCCAAAAGCTTTGAAATCAATTCTTTATTTATATATTTATTTGTTTTAGCTGTAGAGTATTGGATCCAATTATTCTCAGCATCTAACTACAGAATTTTATTTTAATAGGGAGTGCAGTAAAACAAGGCATATAAAAATCAGATGCATAGGCAAAAAACATTTTTTTCATCTTTAATCATTAAGCTACAGAACAAATTGAGCCCTGCAGTTATTTCATTCCCAAAGGAGATCAGAGATTTAAAGTATTGAAGGGATTAAACATTTGTGTTTGAGTGAACGTGTTCAGTGTTTTTTGTAGCCAATATAATTATTTTCTCCCAAATCCATTTTTTTCTAAAAAAAAAATGAATTCAACACACTTGCTTTATGGACTGCTGTTTCTTGGCAGATACTGAGCTTCAAAAATATAGATGCATTCACCATCTCTATCGTTCAGATACTTTATTTAAAATAAAGAAAGACTCCTCCCACCCCATTTAGAATACAATAGAGCTGGAAGGGACCTTGGAGGTCATCTAGTCCAACCCCCGGCTCAAGCAGGAGTCCCTATACCATTTCAGACAAATGGCTGTCCAGTCTCTTCTTATAAACCTCCATGATGAAGCATCCACAGCTTCTGAAGGCAAACTGTTTCACTGATTAATTGTTCTCAGTTAATCTAAGTTCTCAAACTTAGGAAGTTTCTCCCTAACTCTAGGCTGCTTCTCTCCTTGATTAGTTTCCATCCATTGCTCCTTGTTCTGCCTTCTGGTGCTTTTGAAAAATAAGTCGTGCCCCCCCCCTCTTCTTTGTGGTAGCCCCTCAAATACTGCGATGCTGCTATCGTGTCACCCCTAGCCTTCCTTTTCTCCAGAGTAGATTTCATTTAATGGCTATCTTGAGCACCGGCCCCTAGAGTCGGAAACGACTAGCACGCATGTGCGGGGGAACCTTTACCTTTAACTTTACCTTACCCCAATCAAGGAGCTATCAACTAAGGCAAAAAAAATATATCAATAATTAAATCAAACAGTAAACCACACCCTAACTGAGGAACTACAAAGAAGAAGCCAACACTCCCAGCTGATAGAGCAAGCTACTGCATATAAAGAAAGGGCAAACCCCACTCCCTTCTAGCACTGATGATGTTACCTAGTTGGGTAGTGAAACAGCTGCAAGAAAACAATCAAACTTTAGGGGCCGGTGCTCATCTCCGTTTCAAAGCCGAAGAGCCAGCGCTTGTCCAAGGACGTCTCCATGGTCATGTGGTCATGATTGGGGTATTGTTGACTAAATGGGCTGCTGGGATTTCTTCAACAACATCTTGGAAAACTATCTATTTTCCGAAAATGTATGCTGCTTCTAATGGAACTATAGCTTAGCGCTTCCCAACCTTTCTGGCTTTGCAGATCATCAGAGGGAGAAGATCATCAGTGGGCGAGTGCACATGTGCACAGCTCTGTTTGCGTAAGTGGCAGGCACATGCAAGTGCAGCTGCATGCGCGTGCACACACACACACAAACACACACACAAACACACACTCACCCACTGCTTCTATGGCCTGGTTCCAAATGGGCCACAGCCTGTTAGTGGGCTACAGCCCAGTATTCGCGGACCCCTGACAACTTCTATGTTTTGCAGATAGGTGGACTTCAAGCTCCAGAATTCCCCTGTCACAAGAACTCTCAGAATTTTGGGAATTGAAGTCCACAGATCTGTTGGGCCTGAAGTTCATGGATGGGTTGTTCTAGCTATGGACCGAAGAGTGTAACAATTACATTTTCAAATGATAAACCTCCAGATTTCTTCGTCAGAAGAAACTCCACCAGTTTTGAAAAGATACCACCCTTTTTGCCATAGAGCGGCAAAAAGAAGAAGCCAACGCTCCCAGGAAACTGATAGAGCAAGCTGCTGTATATAAATAAAGGGCTCTAACATTGTTAAATAAATAAATAAATAATAATAATAATAATAATAATAATAATAATAATAATAATAATAATAATAATAACAACAACAACAACAACAACAATAACAACAACAACAACAACAAAACAACAACAACAACAACAACAACAACAACAACAACAATAATAATAATAATAATAATAATAATAATAATAATAATAATAATAATAAAGACTTACTTATCTTCCAAACAAATACTGTGTAAAAACCTGACTGTTCTTGAAATAATAAAAATAATAAAGTTGGAAGGGACATTGGAGGTCATCTAGTCCAATCCCCTGCTAAGGCAGGAAACCCTATACTATTTCAGACAAATGGCTGTCCAGTCTCTTCTTAAAAACTTCCAGTGTTGGAGCATTCACCACTTCTGGAGGCAGGTTGTTCCACTGGTTAATTGTTCTAACTGTCAGGAAGTTTCTCCTTAGTTCTAGGTTGCTTCTCTCCTTGACTAGTTTCCATCCGTTGCTTCTTGACCTGCTTTCGGTGTCTTTGGAAAATAGCTCTTCTTTGTGGCAGCCCCTGAGATACTGCAACACTGCTATCATGTCATATATCTTTTTATATATTTTATTAATGGCAAAAATAAGATGGATAAGAAAAAAAGTGCTAGTCATTGATATGACGATGAATTCACGGGCAAATTTAGACAGGCAAAAACTCTTCAAATGAAAAAGGGGTATTTGTTATGGCATATTTGCTGGTTGAGAGAAACACACAGAAAAAACAGCATAAATAAAAATGGAAAGAGAAACGGAACAAAAATGATATTCTAACACTTTCCTGTTGTTGTTGTTTTTTGTTTGTTTTTTGAACAAAGATAATCTGGGCTATGAGATAATGGCTTAGAGGTTTGATCGGGATAAGTAATTTAAGAGTCCTAGTTGTAGCTGCGGTATAATTTTCAGTGCCAAGCAATTTAAAGCGATTTTCTCTTGAGCAGACAAATATCCCAAGTGCTTTTTGTCAGGCCTGAGAGTAAGATTTTGCATGAGAGATATTATTCCTGTATCAAATCAGAAACAGTTTAAATGGTGGTTAAAAACAGAACAACAAAACGAAACAAAAAGCTTTAAAACATCTTAGTTGCAGCATCAGCATCTAGACCATAAAGGAAACTTAGGAGATGTTCAATAGCAAGTAAAAATCATCAACTATGAGGGCACTTCAATTTTATAAAGCAGGGCAGAGGGTGAGGGGAACGGAATTCCCCACAGCTACAAATGAAGTTGCTCCGAGCATTGGTACGGTGCAATAAGGAACGCCACCTTAGCTAAGCTTTGGTTTCTCACCTGTCCATTCACCCTTCGATGCTACCGCTGTGGAAACTGACAGCTGAATGTGTAAAATGACTGCCTTGAGCAGCTTTGCTGCTGAGATTATGGGAATATATTTATTTATTTGACTTATTCACCGCCCTATTCCCATAGGACTCAGGGCGGTTTACAGGGCAATTAAAACCATACAATACAAAAGTTAAAATAAATTTAAAACAATTAATTAAATTTAAGCCCCAAAAGTTAAAACTTTAAAACCCAATTAAAAACCCCTCAGTCTAGGCCAGACAGCTCAAAGAGCCAGGTTTTTAGGTCCCGGCGAAATGAACGGAGGTCGGGGGCAGTCCTAAGTTCCATAGGAAGTTGGTTCCAAAGGGCAGGCGCACCCACAGAGAAGGCCCTCTCTCTGGGAGTCACCTGCCGGCAATCCTTCACTGGCGGTACCCTAAGAAGGCCCTCCTTGTGGGAGCGCACTGGACGATGGGAAGTTAATGTTGGCAGCAGGTGTTCCCTCAGATAATCTGGACCCAAGCCATTTAGGGCTTTATAGGTCATCACCAGCACCTTGAATCTCACCTGGAGGGCAACTGGAAGGCAATGCAGCTTGCGGAGAAGAGGTGTTACATGGGAGTATTGGGGGACTCCCATCACAACTTGTGCGGCTGCATTCTGCACCAACTGAAGCCTCCAAGTGGTCCTCAAGGGCAGCCCCATGTAGAGAGTGTTGCATATATGAGCAATCTGAAAGGGTAGGTGAACTTTTTAGCTTTAGCTGTTGGAGTTTTGACGGCTTCGGTGTAAGGACCTGTCTCAGTTAAACCTCCCAAGAAAGCAGAACTCTTGAAACTTGCATTGTCTCAACAGGAACTTTTATTGGAAGGTATTGATGACAGGGACACGGTGGCTCAGTGGGTTAGGACGCTGAGCTTCTCGATCAGAAGATCGGCAGTTTGGCGGGTCAAATCCCGAGTGCCGTGTAACAGAGTGAGCGCCTGTTACTTGTCCCAGCTTCTGCCAACCTAGCAGTTCGAAAGCATGTAAAAATGCAAATAGAAAAATAGGGACCACTCCGGTGGGAAGGTAACAGCGTTCCGTGTGCCTTTGGTGTCTAGTCATGCTGGCCACATGACCACGGAGATGTCCTCGGACAAGCGCTGGCTCTTAGGCTTTAAAATGGAGATGAGCACCGGCCCCTAGAGTTGGAAATGATTAGCACGCATGTGTGGGGGAACCTTTACCTTTATTGATGACAGGATAGTAAGGTAGGAAACATATTAAAAGAACCCTGTCAAACCCCACTTCAACTGTCCATCCGGCTGGTTCAAATTGAGCCAGTCCATACGTGTCAGATTGTTGTGGGAAAAAACCAATAAGTGCCATTCTCAAGGCTGTCAGGTTTCTCTGCGACTTCTTCCCTCCACCTGGACATAAGGTAGATGGCCAGAGACACATTCCATTCTCACCCCAAGAAGGATGCTTCCAAGAGGATAGAACAAAGGAAAGGAAGCATACTGCAGAATACCCATAGGTCCCTCCTTCCCCCCATTAGAATGGCAGAACCCAAAAATGAAAGCACAAGAAAGAAAGACAAAATGCATTGGGGTTCTGACATTCAGCATCTGCAAGGCATAATTTAATAGATAGCTCAGCTATGGATATTCATGTAGGAAGCAAACCTTAGATTAGGATGAACTAGAGCAATGATGGCGAACCTTTTAGAGACTGAGTGCCCAAACCGCAATCCAAAACCCACTTATTTATTGCAAAGTGCCAGGGCTGCATCAGCATGGGGGGTTGCCGTCGGGAGAGGGCAGGGAGACACCTCTGAGTGCCACCTCTGGCACACAAAAACCAGTGGTGCAAAAATGGGCCACCATGCTGCAAGGTGCAAAAACGGCCACCGCCGTGCCACGGGGCGCCTATACAAGGCGCTGCATCATGTAAGAACGGGGCAGGGCTAGTGAGTATCACACAGGCACTAGCCCCACCCCATTGGCAGTGCGTGTGTGCTTGCAGCCCCGTGTTCTGTACCAGCCTGCTACCGGCCCTACAGAAAAGGCAACCCCTTTACAAACGGCAAGAGGCTGGAATTTATTACTACAAAAACAAACAAGACACGAACCAAGATACAGGAGCTTTGAAACACTATCCGAGCGGTTGCTTTCAGCAAACCAGCCCTCCCCACACATTCCCCTTATAAAGAGTTCAGGGTGTGGCTTCTCTCTGCCTCCTTCCGAGAAGCCCCATTGCCTTCCTCTGTTTACTCCTACTTGACTGCCTCCTGCGTCGGGCGTCCTTGAACAGGGCCAACTGTGGGTCATCTTCATCCACACTGTCAGGCTCACACAGCTGGGTCTCCATGGTGACCAAGTGGGAGGGGCCTGCCTGAGGGCTATCATCAGCAAGATCTTCAACCCCCTCAGCAAGGTCTTCAACACCCCCCTCCTCCTCTGAGTTGTCCGACCCAACTGCCAAACCCACAGGCTGACCCTGAATCACAACACCCCGTGCGCACATGCACACATGTAAAATACTTCTCCCCCTTTTCTTCCAGTCCACCAATCAACAATGGTTGGTGGCCTCTGCTCTACCAGCTCTAGTAGAGCTTGCTAGTTGGCTGCTTCGGCTCCTTTGTGCTGGGCAGAGGTCCTGCTCTGGGCGGTGGTGGCGGCCTGATGGACCTACTGCTGCCGGCAGTGGTGCGTGTGCCAACACAGAGGGCTCTGAGTGCTGCCTCTGGCATGCGTGCCATAGGTTCGCCAGCACTGAACTAGAGTATAATAAAAACTAGATTATTTAGGGGCAATTGCTATTCTATACCATCACCCCACATCCAGATTCTGCTCTGCCCTCTGATAATGGTGGGATGAGCGAACAATGGCAAGAGAGAACACCAAGCAGGCTCATCTAAAGTGTAACCCTCATCCCAGGGATCCAGGTAAGCAAGCAGGCACTTCTGCTGGGCAATAGCAATACAGGGAAAAAAAAGTTGGAAGTGGAGAGTCGTTGCCAAAGGCTGTGCAAGACATGGCAAACCACTTCTGTATTTTATCAAGAAAATCACATGGGAATACAAAATATAATTAATCAACCTATCACTCAATTACCATAGTCCCATCACCTGTATATCCTCCCTCCCATTGGTGAAATGATAGGATATGAATGAATAGAATAGAATAGAATAGAATAGAATAGAATAGAATAGAATAGAATAGAATAGAATAGAATAGAATAGAATAGAATAGAATAGAATAGAATAGAATAGAATAGAATAGAATAGAATTAGAGTTGAATAGAATAGACAATATGGAATGGAATGGAATGGAATGGAATGGAATAGAATAGAATAGAATAGAATAGAATAGAATAGAATAGAATAGAATAGAATAGAATAGAATAGAATAGAATAGAATAGAATAGAATAGAATAGAATAGAATATAGGAAGAATTAGAATAGAATAGAATAGAATAGAATAGAATAGAATAGAATAGAATAGAATAGAATAGAATAGAATAGAATAGAATAGAATAGAATAGAATAGAATAGAATAGAATAGAATAGAATAGAATAGAATATAGGAAGAATTAGAATAGAATAGAATAGAATAGAATAGAATAGAATAGAATAGAATAGAATAGAATAGAATAGAATAGAATAGAATAGAATAGAATAGAATAGAATAGAATAGAATAGAATAGAATATAGGAAGAATTAGAATAGAATAGAATAGAATAGAATAGAATAGAATAGAATAGAATAGAATAGAATAGAATAGAATAGAATAGAATAGAATAGAATAGAATAGAATATAGGAAGAATTAGAATAGAATAGAATAGAATAGAATAGAATAGAATAGAATAGAATAGAATAGAATAGAATAGAATAGAATAGAATAGAATAGAATAGAATAGAATAGAATAGAATAGAATAGAATAGAATAGAATAGAATAGAATACGTTGGCAGTAGCTGGAGCGAAGACAGGAGCTCCCCCTTTGGCTGCACTTGGGTCCCAAACCTGGGCTGCCACCTTTCCAGACAACAAGCCCAGCTAGAGAATTTAAAAGTTTTTCTCTTCCTCAACAACTTTGTTTTTGACTACTGTAGTGAACAGAACCAGACATTTTCAAATTTATGTACTGTGTTTCCCTGAAATTAAGAGCCAGCTGGAAAAGAAGCCAGGGCATAATTTTTCAGGATGCTCGTAATATAAGCCCCACCCTAAAAATAAGCCCCAGTCCAGGTCGTCAGCCAGACGGACACATTTAGTACCATATTTCCCCAAATATAAGCCCTAACTGGAAAATGAACACTAATATGTCTTTTGGAGCAAAAATTAATACAAGATCAGGTCTTATGTTTGGGAAAACACAGTAGCTGTTGCTGAAGATTTCTGCCTCATAGACTAATTTTAATATATGCATTCATAACTTTATGAATGTATGTATGTATCTTGATATTTGGGTTGATTTTCCTTTTCTTTGCTAACCAAAGTGTCCAGTCTTGGTCTTATGACAGAGGCTGGTGGCTATTGCTTTTACTTTGGCTAAACATTTGATTTCCAGTTTTGCCTTTTAAAGCATCCTAAACAGTTACAAATGCTTTTTGATTCCCTTACAAATTATATGAGAGGAGGCATGAAATTTTCCTAACCTTTCCTGCAGCTCTATAAATCACAAATAGACAAGAAAGTTAAGCATGGCTTCACTGGAAAATGCTGTAGACAGATGTAGCACGCATTCCTCTCAAAATAATTCAGAACCAGTTTCAATTTATCAAATGCCTACTTTATCTGTCAAAACAATGTCCTTTCTCTACTAAAGGGCATTGTTTCTGCAGCAAAGGGAGAAAAAAAAATACACACAACAAGTTCTGATGCATTGCTATCTGCAGATGGATAATGGAATAATAGAACGACTTGCAGCTTTTCAGACGAGCAGATCAAAGGGCAAGATCCGTTGCAAATCTTATTAAAATAAATTTAGCCTAAAAATGCAAATTAAAAAAAAAGACATTTATCGTCCAAACGACTTCTTTCTTTTTTTTTTTTGACAGCGATCTGCAATAAATAAATAAACAAACAACTAAGAAAAGCAGACTTATCTGTTAGGATTCAGGAGAAACAGAATAACAGAGTGAAACACGCAGGAGGAAAGTACACTGCTGGACGGCCACTTCTAGGATCTGGAAGCTGCTTGGGGAAAAATATTTTCAATTGCTTTGTTTGAATCTGCCATGGATCCCTGCGGAGTCGAGAGACTGCCATGGGACCTCGTGGTAAAAGGAAATTCTTATATTGAAAGCCTTTCATGCATGACAATATATTAATGTTCCAAATCAATTATTTTTCATTCAGATTCTCAACGTTCTTGAAAAAAGGCTCTGGGCTTGATCTTGCCAGAGTTAAGCAACTTCAAATCCAATTTACTGAAGCTGAAGGGTGAAAAAAATGATAGAGGATGGATTTTCTGCAAGTCTCCAAATGCACATTTGCAGCACGGGTTAGAGTTAAATGAACACTTAGTAGGAACACAGCCTGATTAAAAGTGTAGTATGACCATCCAGGTTAATGGTTACCAGACTCAAAGCATTGCTCTTGGAGAAGCACTGGAAATGTGGAACAGAGCCCCACTTTGGCTGAAAAGGAAGATGTGGTAGGTGAAAACTTTGGTATCAAAGTTGTTCAGGGGTACTTTGAAGACAATCTGAATCATCTTGACCTCTGGCCATCTGACCAGCTGCCTGCAATTAGTGCAGGTTCGCATCCCACCAGGCTCAAGGTTGACTCAGCCTTCCATCCTTCCGAGGTAGGTAAAATGAGGACCCAGATTGTTGGGGGCAATAAGCTGACTTTGTAATAATGCCACTTGGGGTGTGTGTGAAAGCCCTAACAAGCAGGCATATACATAGAATGAAGGCTACTGCTAAGCTTGTAAGCCGCCCTGAGTCTTCGGAGAAGGGCGGGATATAAATGTAATAAAAATAAAATAAATAAATAAATCTCACAAAAGAGTCTAGGACAACTCAACACAGCCAACTTCCCACGGCCAACTCTCTGCAAGACAACTCACCACAAAACAAGAGCTACACTAATATTGAAGAAATGGTGGAATACAGTAGGATGCAAAGGAAAAAAAAAAACAAATGCAATTGGTAGAAAGGATGCAAAGGGAGGGGCAACATAAAATATGAATGACAAACATTAAAATATTTGTTCTAATTGTTTTAAATAATTGAACTGGATTGTTCCACAGCGAGTTGGCCACGGTGAGTTGGCCACAGTGAGTTAGCCCATCGCCTCACAAAACACTGCCAATAATTAATGACTGATGCTACTAAGGGTAGGGCAGAGCTAAAAGTGTGCTCTATATACTGAATTGATCCTTGATAGCCAAATATTATTTGCCTGTCTCCCTTTTTTATTGAACAGGGACAATTTCATCAAGATGTTCAGGCTTTTAGAACACTGGCTTCTAAAACTGGGAAGAACTGAAATTTAGAGTCTATATCCAATGGAATTCCCTCTGCAAAAAACTATTCATTTCAGCTTTGGATTCTAAATGTTGTGATTCTTAAACATGTGTCTTCTAAAAGCTTAGGGTGACAAAATGTTAGGGTGAGATGAAAATTGCCCAACAAATGGATTGTTGAAACATATTTGTATCCTATTGCCACATTGAAGAATCCTACATCGTTTGGTTACGCTTCTATAAATCTGTATATTTACTAAGAGGGTTTTATGAGGAAGGATTAGGAGAATAAGAGTTGTTAGACTTTGACAAGGTCTAGAAATGAAGATGTGATAATAATGAAGACAGGAGTGCTAGGAAGCATTAAGTAGTTGCTGACTAGTCAACCTTCCTCAACTAACAGGACAGCTCTTGCCTCTTAAGATCTATTACCAAAATTTCAAGGATCCTAAAACTTCATTCGGTAATGGACCTAAGTGGCTGATGGTTTGTTTGCTTTCCCCTTGCTTGACAGTTCCTCCTTTGCTATTAACACCATTATGTATACAGCCTTACGAAAGCAATCAATTCTGGAAGGTCATAAGATGGTTCCTTCCCTTTGCTTAACTGCTTTGGACAGTTTTGAAGTTGGGTGCTAGGGGGCTGGAAGCTAAAACATATGAAGAACTGTTACATGAATTGGGTTTGTCTAAGTGCTGTAACTTCTGCCAACCTAGCAGTTCGAAAGCACATAAAAATGCAAGTAGAAAAATAGGGACCACTACGGTGGGAAGGTAACAGCGTTCCGTGCGCCTTTGGCGTCTAGTCATGCCGGCCACATGACCACGGAGACGTCCTCGGACAAGCGCTGGCTCTTCGGCTTTGAAACGGAGATGAGCACCGGCCCCTAGAGTCGGAAACGACTAGCACGCATGTGCGGGGGAACCTTTACCTTTACCTTTAAGTGCTGTAAAAGAAGGGTTAGGGGTGACATGATAGGAGTGTTCCAATATCTAAGGGGCTGCCACAGAGAAGAGGCGACCTCTTAGATTTTGGAACACTGCTATTTTCCAAAAGCACCAGAAGGCAAGAAAAAGAAACAATGGATGGAAACTAATCAAGGAGAGAAGCAATCTAGAATTACGGAGAAATTTCCTGACAATAAAAATAATTAACCAGTGGAATTGCTTGCCTTCAGAAGTTGTAGGTATCCATCACTGGAGGCTTTTAAGAAGAGACTGGACAGCCACTAGTTTGGGATGGTATAGAGTTTCCTGCTTGAACAGAGGATTGGACTAGAAGACCTCCAAGGTCAATTCCAACTCTGTTCTTCTGTTATCATGTCTGAGTTTTTTGGATGAAAACATTCATTCTGATTTCATACACCAGGGCTCAGTATTGGGTATAAGAAAAAAACATTTTGGTTATGTTGTGGTAGCCACGTATCAGAGAGAATTGTTCCTGATAATTTTCCCAGTCTCCTTGGCATCTACTGAAATGTTTAAATCTTGCTAGCCTCTAGGCAAAGGCCACATAAAGTATTTCCCTATCTTCATTTTCAGAATTTATAAGTTACATTGACTAGAAGAATGACTTTCAGAAATTAAAGATCCCCTTATATCTTCTTAAAAGTTCTTGGCTCAGACAAGTTGCATAATTTCTTACAAGCATATCCCGTGTGGTGCTCTGGCAATAGCTTCAAATGAATTGAAATTAATGGCCAGGTTTTAGAAGTCCTAATTCTGAGGAGCGGGGTTGCAGGCATATTCTCTAAGTGACATTCCATATTTTTATCCATTATTTTAAATTTCTCACCTTCTAGAATGGAAAAGATTGTGTTAGATTGTAAGAAAAAAAAATTAAGTCAAGGAAGTGTAATGGTATCCATATTTATTGCCCTATTCCAAACCCAGATAAACCAACCCTTTCATTTATGAGTGGAGGCTCATAGAACACATCTGTTCATTTGACATGACCGTGCAAGGACAACTCTACTAAATGAAATAAACGAAAGGTAGAGAATAAGAGCAAAGATAAGGTTACATTTAATGAAGAGAAGGGTGAAGGGTGACATGATAGCACTGTTCCAATATCTCAGGGGCCGCCACAAAGAAGAGGGAGTCAAGCTATTCTCCAAAGCACCTGAAAGCAGGACAAGAAGCAATGGATGGAAACTAGTCAAGGAGAGAAGCAACCATAGAACTAAGGAGAAACTTCCTGACAATTAGAACAATTAACTAGTGGAACAACCTGCCTCCAGAAGTGGTGAATGCTCCAACACTGGACGTTTTTAAGAAGAGAGTGGCCAGCCATTTGTCTGAAATGGTATAGGGTTTCCTGCCTGAGCAGGGGGTTGGACTAGATGACCTCCAAGGTCCCTTCCAACTTCTTCTTCTTCTTCTTCTTCTTCTTCTTCTTCTTCTTCTTCTTCTTCTTCTTCTTCTTCTTCTTCTTCTTCTTCTTCTTCTTCTTATTATTATTATTATTATTATTATTATTATTATTATTATTATTATTATTATTATTATTATTATTATTATTATTATTATTATCTCTGAAGTAGTGCCATTGTCTATAAGTCTAGGTAGCTTTCTGTTATTGCAAACTATTTTTTTGCTTCTTCTACATTCATTAGCCAACCAGCACAATCCCTTCTCTTTAAATTTTCCATGTCTCATATTTTGAGGACCTCATCAGCTTCATTCAATGGTGATTTTCTCAGCCTTGCCCTTCTTCTCCATCCATTCTCACTCCCTTTACATATTTGGTTCTCCTAGCTCTTTGTGATAGGACAGTGGTTATGCTTTTATTACCAGAGGGTGAGATTGTCAAGATGCATGAAATTTTCCTTGGGCTTCTATCTTCTTAGTGTGTCCTATTTTAATTAAGCCAGCAATGTTTTGGAGTCCATTGATCTCTGAGCCTTGTAAATAAATAATAAATTCCAGTGTTGCTAGACAGGTGAATCCAATCTATATTTTAGTCCAAAGAGCCACTTTGGCTCCATTTAGTTCAGCCACAAGCAATTAAAATAATTGTATTTTATTTGAACTATAAACAATTCCACAAATGTTAAAATGTTAAATTGTCCGATGCAAATGTATCCTGCAAAGGTTCAGCTAACTGTGACATGAAGTAGATATCTAAATAAATAAAACAAATGGAAACAGATATTAAAATGAAATACTGAACGATTAAATGCCTTGTTTCAAGAGGTTATTAATAATTCCCATTGTGGAATGAGATGCAGCCCTGCATTTAACTGAAGTAAGAGAGCTGATAGGGAGAAGGATTTTTAACACAAACATTGGCATTGCTTATTTTCTGCTATGTAAGTGTAAACTGGCTACATCAATGCATGTCATGTTTCATCTGATTTTAACATACAAAATATGATTAATATACCTCACATTTCCAAAATGCAGATAAGTACCTAGGACTGAGTTACTTTGAAAGAGAAGCGTGACGACAAATTGAATCTGCATATGGTCCTCATAGATCAAACTTCCTCGGTTGCACTTCAGACTTGACACAGGTCGAAATGGAAGTCAGCTGTCTGTTTCTTGGTGATTTCTGGAATGTCTT
Organism: Vipera berus; assembly: GCF_964194415.1. Classification (NCBI taxonomy): domain Eukaryota; kingdom Metazoa; phylum Chordata; class Lepidosauria; order Squamata; family Viperidae; genus Vipera; species Vipera berus. Next base: position 112,083,566 of record NC_138206.1, read on the forward strand.
ATCCCTTTTGGAGATCTTATGAAATTCTGCATACTATACAGGGTTTGTGCTGAAATTCTATTCAGGTATCTCAAAACTGCAACAGCAAAGTATCTGATTAAACATCCACGCAGTCATTTCATAGAAGGGACGCCTGGAATAAATTTCAAATGTAAGCAAAAGGCCTAGGACACTGTGATATCTGGGACAAAATGATCGCCCCTTGGCATGTATTTGATTCTCCTCTGAGTTGTGATACATACAAATTGGGATATTGATTTTGCATAAAGCACCATTCCCAATATTTGTTTATGCCCCTGCATACCTCTGCATTTTGTCAGAGGGAATGTTAGTGCGTATGGGTATTATAGCGTTGATTTATAGCCATTGTATAGGCTGCCCAATGACACTGTTCTCTGGGCAGCCTGGAAACATAAAATATTAAAATACAGAAAAATAACAAACGGCAGCATAAAGATTGTCAACTGAGATAGATTTAAAACATGATTCACAGCACAGGAAAAAAATAATAACCTCAACTACCATGTTTAAATGGTGGGATACGATTCAATTTTACCAAGTCTGTTTTAGAAACCAGAACTTAACTTTTGTTGTTGTTAGTTGCGAAGTCATGTCCGACCCATCGCGACCCCATGGACAACGTTCCTCCAGGCCTTCCTGTCCTCTACCATCTTCTGGAGTCCCTTTAAGCTCACGCCTCCTGCTTCAGTGACTCCATCCAGCCACCTCATTCTCTGTCGTCCCCTTCTTCTATTGCCCTCCATCTTTCTTAACTTTAGGATGTGCTTAAAGGAAAGATCAGGTAAGGCTTTTTTATTAATATAATTTGCTACCAATTAAAGAAGGTAAAAGCCTGGGTTTAAGGTGATCTTTGTAGCTATCTTGGTCTTGATAATGTAGCCAGCCTAGAAGCAACCTAAACTATGGAGAAATTTCCTGACAGTTAGAACAATTAACCAGTGGAACTACCTGCCTCCATAAGCTGTGAATGCTCCAACGCTGGAAGTTTTTAAGAAGAGACTGGGCAGCCATTTGTCTGAAATGGAATAGGGCCTCCTGCTTGAGCAGGGGGTTGGACTAGAAGACCTCCAAGGTCCCTTCCAGTTCTGTTATTTTGTTAGCTCTTTCCAGATGTGTTGGCTATAGGTCCAATGCAGTTCCTTCCAAACGTGCTGACTACAGGTTCAGGGATGTTTAATGGCAAACATGTGGGGGACACTGATTTGAAGAATGTTGAGTGACCTCTTTGTCTATGGCCAAGTCATTTCTCCAAAAAGAATGACTATCTTCAAATGATTATCATATCTATTGGGATGCAGCCTTTCTAAAGATTTTTTTTAAAAAATGAGGAACAGTGACGGGGTTATTTATATGTTCTTGAAAGAGATTAGGTTAATCTTTCCCAAACTGATAATTCAAGAAGACTAAAGTCAGCAGTAAAATCATGTCACATAACCCTTGTCAATACCGGTTTGCAGGTGATTCACATTAAATTGTTTTGATCGTCTCAGTGGCATTCCCCTGAGTTTCAAATCCAACCTGGGTACTATTAAATCACAAATCATCAAGAAAATTAATCTGAAAGGGCCATGTTAGGCTTATTTTGGACTGAAACAGGCTCCTGCAGTCATGCATGCCCCCCTTATCTCAAAATTCTCTCCCTTCTCATTTAACTAGCTTGAGAAAGACGATCTTCAGTGATTCCTTAGACCTTAATGTAAAATACATCCACCAAGGTTGATTCTTGTCTGGTCACTCCTGAAATGACCAAAATAGTGAATTACCATTGAATGCTGAATTAGTTCTTCCTATTGCAAGGCGTCAATGACTGGAGTTTAGAAAAAAAGCTGGTAGACTTGTCTATAAGTTTATAAAGCTAGAAATACCTAAGAATTTATATTTAATGTTTGGGTGTAAGTATGAAAGGGACAAGCAAGTGAGAAAGTGCTTAATTTATAGATCACATAACGCATGTGGTATGTTCAATAACACCCTTTTCTTTCCTTCTCAAATTCTACTTCTCTCCCTCGTTCTTTCTGCAATTGATGAGGGTCTTTTAGCTTGTTTTGTAAGGGCTACACATTGCATGTCGATTGTGCGCTCTTAAGTCTTTAGACCTTCAGATGATATAAAAATAGATTTTATTTGGAAACCCTCAGGATTCAGCCAAACAGAAAGAAAATAAAAAAGTAGATACAGTGGACTGTTTTTCAGATAGTTGTAATGTATGAAAGACTGGATGGTCTAAGCTTCAGTTTCTTGTTGTTTCCTTCACATTCCTGTCCTGTAGACACACAGGAGCAGGAGAGGAGATTTTCTGTCAGCTATTTTCTCCTACCTACTTAGCCGAAGTTTAAATTGTAGAACTTAGCACTTGGAAAGCAGCAGAGCCAATGGGCAAGGAAGTTATACAAGAGTCAGAAAGCTTACTTCATTTCTCTCTCTGAGTTACTAGAATCATATGGAGGCAGAAGAGAGAAAGTGGATGAATAGGGCTTGTTGACTGGTTAGAAACCATCCGACATTTCAAATAAATCTGGCTTGGTCTCGAGTCTTTTTACGTTTGCATGCCCTGAAAATGCCTTGAAACATGGTGAAGCACTGTACGAAGTTGGGGAAGTAGTACAATGAAGTTTGGTTACCCTTGCACTGTAAGTAGGAGGGGCTGTGACAGAAAAGAGGGGTCTAATTGACTCCCCGAAGCAGCTGAGGACAGGGCAAGAAGTCATCGATGGAAGCTTGTTAAAGAGACATCCAACCTAGATGTAAGGAGACATTTCTGACAGTGAGAACAATTAATCAATGGCATATCTTATCTCCTGGAGTTGTGGGTCCTCTATCGCTGGAGGTTTTCAAAAATAGACTGGACAGTCGTTTGACTGGGATGGTATAAGGCAGTGGTGGCGAACCTATGGCATGCATGCCACAGGTGGAATGCAGAGGTCTCTCTGTGGGCACAAGTGCCCTCACTCCAGTCCTATGCCTTCTGCTGGGTTTTATAAAACCTTTTCGCCTTAGGCCTCTACCGCATGTGCAAAAAAAAAGGCTCAATCAATCAATCAATTTCAACTTCTCATGGGAAAAAAAGATCTTGCAAAGTTGGAATTGATTGATTGAACTTTTTAGTCCCGCCCAGTCTGCCATTACCACCGCAGCCATGCCCACCCAAAGGGCCATGCCCACCTAATGGGCCAAGCCCATCCGGCACCGGAAGATACATAAGTGGGTTTTGGGTTGCAGTTTGGGCATTCGGTCTCTAAAAGGTTTTCCATCACTGGTATAAGGTCTCCTGCTCAAGGTGGAGTTTGGACTAGAAAACCTCCAAGGTCATTTTCAGCCCTATGATTCTATGCTCTACATTGGTAGAGAAGTTAAATCTACTCTCCTTTCTTGATGCTGGGGCACATGCAAGGAAGACATATAAAAAAATCCTCCCAGTGAGCCGTTCTCTTCATTTCAAAGGGTCAGGCTGCCAATGATATGGTTAGTTATGTACATTGATGTTGATATTGATATTAATGTGATAGCGATAAAGAGATCTCACAAGTCTGGAAGGGGAAGAATCATGGAGTCTTAGGGAAATAGTACAAAACAGCAGCAAAAGTCCTGTAACCAAAACATGTCTTGTAACCAAAACAATTAGAAATTCAGGCAGGGGGGAAAAAAGAGGGGGAAAATAGGGATAAAATGGAATAGAACAAATTTTTGGATCAAAATTTGGTGGAACATTCAAAAGATTTTTAAGAGAAAGATAAAGTTTTCTCCGCAATTGTTTCTATTGGGTATTGTTGTAGATTGTGATGTTAAAGAAACTAACTTGATGTTGAACATGATAACAGCAGCACGGTTACTGGTGGGACAATATTGGAAGAAGGATAGTTTGCCTACTATAGAAGAATGGGTGTTTAAAGTTTCGAATCTTGCAGAAATGTCTAAGATTTCTGCTTATTTGAAAGATCATTCACAGGAAAGATATATTTCAGTTTGGAGGAGATGGATAAATTATATTCAGAACAAATATGGGACTAAAAAGTTCCATTTAGCTTATGAGTAGATTTTAGTGGGATATTGTTATTGGTACTTTGTTTGTAGTTATGTTAAAGGGGAGTTAAAGCACATTATGAATTTGGTTAATTGTATATTATGCATAATTTTTATTTAGTATATGATTATTGTAACTATAATCCTGTATTTAGCTCTGGGAAGTGGGGGGGAAGTGGGTGGGTTTGGGGTGGGAGGGATTTGGGATATATTGTAAAATTTTGTTTTTTGTAAAACTTTTTAATAAAAAAAATGGAATAGAACAGTAAGCTAAATGGTGGTTCTCAAGATAACATTTAAATGTTGCTGAGATCTTTTGTGCAAAATTCTGAAATGATCCATGCAATGTGCAAACAACAAAAACAGCAGGAAAATGCTAGTTTAAAAAAAAAAAGAAAAATATATATATACGTGTGTGTGTGTGTGTGTGTGTGTGTGTGTGTGTGATTTGGTTTTGATTCACATCATTTGCTGGATCCATCATGCTGTAATCTGGTTTGAATTTGAATTAGTTTGGTTGGACATTGGAAAAAACAAGGGTATTTGTGCATGTATCACTTCAGTTTAAGTGGCATCTGATTTTATTTATTTACTCGGGAACTTTATCCCAGGAGGATTCATCAATGTGGTGATCAGTTCCAAGTTGTCAGTTCAGAGACTCAGCTGAATCCCCATCGAATCTCTACTCAGACCTTGACTTGGCTCTCTTTAATGCTTTGTCTTGTAATTGTTCATCTTCTAACATCTTGGAACAATGATCTGAATTTCACCTAGTGAAAGTTTGGGATTGCTCCTTCAGGGATCCTTTAATTCTCCTTTGAATATCCACCAACTTTCTCCAAAGCTCAGAATAAGTGATGCCCTGTTTGAGCTCCACTGGGGAAAAAAAACATCATTCCTTGGAGCTGAGAATTAATGTGTATATCTTTTTGAGAGCTTCCATCATTGCTGCTAATGGAGAGGGCTTTGGGTTTTTTTTTTTTAATTGAAAAGTTTTAAAATACATTTTATCTTTGACAATCCCCCCTCCCCCCACCCCTACCTTTTTTGTTTTGTTTTTCGTTCAGTCATCATTTTTGTGATCCGATCCCTGGGTAATGGCAGTACAAGGACATTTGGTTAGATAGGCTACTGTATATTCTTTGTAGTGCATGCTATATTCATTAAAGTGGAGGGGATATTTTCCTTCTAATAGGGTGATAAAATAAAACACTTCTATTTGGGGCCCTGAATTACACAGTAAGAGGCTCACAAAAATAATTGCCATCAGGTAACGGTGCCACCGGGGCTGAGAGTGATTAACAATGCAAGCTCAAGGCACCTTTGTCTTTTAAGTTGGGCTCCTGCCATAAACCATCAGGAGGAGATCTTTAAACAAGTTATTAAGGTCAGGGTTGGTTTGAAGAATGCTCATACATTTCCTGATAATAGCCTTAGTTCCACCTCGAAGTTATTTCTCCTGCTGACACAGCTAATAGAAAATTATTTGTATTTTTGATGGAGGACATTTCAATAAGAATTCACTCACTCCCTGCTTTATTAGATCAGAAAGATACTAGATAGATAGATAGATAGATAGAGAGAGAGAGAGAGAGAGAGAGAGAGAGAGAGAGAGAGAGAGAGAGAGAGAGAGAGAGAGAATATATACATATGCATATCCATGTGCACACACAGAGAGAAAGAAAGAGAGTGATAATAGATTGATAGAGGTAAATAGATGATAGATAAATCAATAGATGCAGAGATAGATAGATAGATAGACAGACAGACAGACAGACAGATAGATAGATCGATAGATAGATAGATGAGAGAGAGAATAGATAAATGGTCCCCAACCTTTATGGCTTGACGGCCCAGTGGGGTGAAAGAGGGGTACTGGGCCATGCTAGTGGTGGGCTGGTGAATGTGTACAAGCACCAGCTTGCACAAGTCAAGCTGTGCATACATGCATCAGTCCACTGTTTGTGTGAGTAGAGTTATGCACACATCAGCCTGCACACATCACTTGCACAGTCCATTTCTGAACTGGCCATGGCCTGGTAGTGGGCCACTGCCCAAGGATTGAAGACCCCTGTAATATAGGGGAGAGAGAGAGAGAGAGAGAGAGAGAGAGAGAGAGAGAGAGAGAGAGAGAGAGAGAGAGAGAGAGAGAGAGAGAGAGAGAGAGAGAGAGGAGAGAGAGAGAGAGAGATGCCAGTGAAGATTCATCTGTGGAACATGGGAGATCTGGTACAGTTGAGGCAAGCTGGAAGTTGATGCAAAGTGGAGAAGAATCCAGGTAGAGCAAGAATCACTTTCCCTAAACTTCTGTGTCAGGTGTTTAATTTTGTAATAACATGCAATGCTTGGTTGTAAAAATTCAAGCAGAGCTTTAGCCAAGGTAAACTCACAGCTACAAAATGGTACCAATTAGTTGAGTCGAAAAGCAGAGAGATGCTGATAACAGCAGTTCCAGGAACAGGACCGCACAACAAAAGAACTTACTTTAAACAACCCACCCACCCCCCAAAAAAGAGTAATAGTTATTGTACTCAAGAGGGCACAGCTAAAGGATGCAACTATCTATTTTGCCTAGCCCTTAGTTTTCTTACCCCCATTTACCTTTAATGGGACTCCAAGCAAGCAGGTCAGTTTTTTTTGTGTTGCACAGATTGTGTTCAGGGGAAATTAAATGATGTGTGACTGGCAGAAATCAATGGTCTGATTCACCCTACAAACCATTTTGTGTGGTCACAGGAAATCACCAGAAAGTCGCTCCCCTCATTTTCTTGTTTTCTTTTTGTGTTGGTCTGCTGGTGTTCAAAGGTGCTGATGCCACAACTTGGCTACTTTGAAACATTCCTCTGAAGCAGAAGTTCCAGCTGGGGAGAGAGAGAGAGAGAGAGAGAGAGAGAGAGAGAGAGAGAGAGAGAGAGAGAGAGAGAGAGAGAGAGAGAGAGAGAGAGAGAGAGAGAGAGAGAGAGAGAGAGAGAGAGAGAGAGAGAGAGAGAGAGAGAGAGAGAGAGAGAGAGAGAGAGAGAGAGAGAGAGAGAGAGATCATTTAAAGAGAGAGCAAGCAAGGCTGTTAGAGATGCTCGACCCCATTGTGCATGAAGGGTTAATGGGGGTCTGTGTGTACCAGGGCTGCCAGAATCTTAACACAAAAATTGTGGCCTCTGGGTACATCGTGGGAAGAATTCACCAGGGGGAGAAGAGAAGGGAAGAAGGGACGGAAGGTTTTTGAAGTAATAATGCCAAGAAAAAAAAAACCAACAACAACAACAAAAACCCAACAACAACAACAACAAAAAGCTGATTTATGGCTATCTACAATTGTTTACAGTGAGCCAGGATTTCAGTCTGATCTTCAAAAGGGTTAAAATCGAGTCATTAAAATAAGAGGTTGGATTTTAATGAGAAGATATACAGGGTGCGGAACATAATTAGACAGTAACCTCGGAGGATTTACAGTACTTAGATGCAGTTTGAAAGGATGGAAACATGTCAGGAAAAGAAGAAAAAAACACACAAAAAAATCAAATACATTTTCCACCACCTACATCTGGAGGTGGTTTGAAATATTGGCTCAGAACCCTGGAAACACAAACATACCAACAACAACAACAACAACAAAGGCCCTATGTAATTGTTTGCCTTTTACTCTTAGCCATCTTTCACACACTCACTCTTGTCCTACAATGGCTTAAAGCTTTCCTTTGTATCCTTTTGAGTTTACAAGAAAAAGGAAGGAAGGAAGGAAGGAAGGAAGGAAGGAAGGAAGGAAGGAAGGAAGGAAGGAAGGAAGGAAGGAAAAAAGAAAGATATGGCTTGCTGGATAAGATAACTTTGTGGTTCTTGTCTTTTTTCTCTCCTCTCCTCTCCTCTCCTCTTCATTTGCTAACTTAGAAGCGACTTTTGTAAAAGGGGAATTGACTGCCAGTGCTGGATTGATTTTGTCATTAAAAATCTCTCTTGTCTATTTAAATACCTTATATTTATCTAGGAGGCTTCCTATTATCCTCTGGGCATTTAACTCAAAAGTAAGAACAGCCTCTGGCCCAAAGGAGGGAATTTTGGGGAAACAAAATAGCCAGATTTGATTCAGATGATTAAATGCAATGGCTGGCCATGATATTTTGCTTAGGATCTCTGTCATTCGTTTACATGGATTCGATCCTCATAATCCCAAGCCTCATCTTTTGTCCCTAAAGAGCTCTTTTCTTTATTGTCAATTTTCTAAACCTTGTAGCCCCCTTCTACCCCCCCCTTTTTTTTTTCTTTATGTCCTTACAGAAGAATTTTGCATATCAGGCTTTTTTTATTTCATTTGCAAGGAATACACATTTTAATACATTTTTAATGGCCATCGCCCATTCACCATTTTCTTGCTATTATCTTGCCCTGCTATTATGTTGAAATACTTCTTTTTTTAAAAAAAAAGTTTTCATCAATATCTATTGTGCCCACCCTCTTAAAATGCAAAAGAATTGTCCTGCCTCAAAGGATCCTCTCCTTCTGTCTGAGCTGAGAGTTTCTGGAGGTGGCCGTTCAGAGCAGGCATTGTTTATATTCTCCTGACAACCTTGCTCCTGTTAAATAATGTTGGTGTATTATTGCCAGAGTGCCCGTTGTTACAATGCTGATAATCTCTTCATTCTGAGAGGTTTCCTCAGCTGAGATGCAGGCAGGTGCTGCCACCTGCAGTGGACCTTCTGCTCTTCACAAAGTCTGAAGAAGATGAGAGTAGACTTTTTTTGGAGATGTGCTAAATATTCAGACATTGGAAGGTTCACTTCAAATGCAAATTCTAAGAGCTGAAAGGAAGAAGAATCTCAGTGTTGAATGTGCCCAGTCTTTCATAGCAACAGCAATAGCAAGAAAGAAAAAAAAATGCACAGGTATAGTATAGGGGGTAACCTTGCTCAATAGTAGGGACCGTGAGAGGGATATCTTGGAGCCCTAGTGGACAATCACTTAAATATGAGCCAGCACGTGTGCTGCAGCTGCCAAAAAAGCCAAGACAGTGCTAGGCTGCATTAACAGAAGGGTAGAATCAAGATCACGTGAAGTGTTAATATCACTCTACAATGCCTTAGTAAGGCCACACTTGGAATACTGCATCCAGTTTTGGCAACCACAATGTAAAAACGATGTCGCGACTCTAGAAAGAATACAGAGAAGAGCAACAAAGATGATTAGGGGACTGGAGGTTAAAACATATAAGGAACGGCTGCTGGGATTGGGTATGTCTACTCTAGTTTAATGAAGAGAAGATTGAGGGGGTGACATGATAGCAGTCTTCCAATATCTCAGGGGCTGCCCCCAAAGAAGAGGGAGTCAAGCACCTGAAGGCAGGACACCTGAAGTGATGGATGGAAACTAACCAAAGAGAGAGCAACCGAGAACTAAGGAGGAATTTTCTAACAGTTAGAACAATTAATCAGTTAGAACAACCTGCCTCCAGAAGCTGTGAATGCTCCAACACCAGATGTTTTTAAGAAGAGACTGCACAACCATTTGTCTGAAATGGTATAGGTTTCCTGCCTGAGCAGGAACTAGATGACCTCCAATGTCCCTTCCAACTTGATGATGATGATGATGATGATGATGATGATGATGATGATGAAAGTCCCATTGCTTCATGAAAAAGCACCTTTGGGCTAATTATGACCTGGATGACTGAGAAGCTCCACAGACATTAGCAATAGCACTTAGACTTATATACCTCTCTGTAGTCCTTTACAGCCCTCTCTAAGCAGATTACAAAGTCAGCATATTTTCCCCAACCATCTGGGTCCTCATTTTACCAATTGAAGAAGGATGGAAGGCTGAGTCAACCTCAGTTTTATAGTAGTCCTTGACTTGCAACCATTTGCTTGGCAACAATTTGTAATTACGTAGAATAGCATTGAAAGAGGTGATCAACTGGACTTTGCACTGATGATCATTGCAGCATCCTTACAGTCACATGATGGAAATGATGATGTGCTTGGCACCTGGGCAGGTATTTATCACAGTTGCAACATCTCAGGGTCACCTGATCACCATTTGCAAACTTCCCAGCCTGTTTCTAACAAGCAAAATCAAGGGGAGGAGCTGGATTCACCTAAAGACTGCACAGGATTCAGTTAATGTCAAGCATGGGAAATCAGGACTCTATGCAGTTCAATTGAATATATAGGTTTATTGCAAGGTTAAGCTCACTACAAGAATCTGAACTACTAACAGTCAAAGCAAATTGGCAGTAGATAAGAGTAAACAGAAGTAGAGTAGAGTAGAGTAGAGTAGAGTAGAGTAGAGTAGAGTAGAGTAGAGTAGAGTAGAGTAGAGTAGAGTAGAGTAGAAGAGATGGAAGGGACCTTGGGGGTCTTCTAGTCCAAACCCCTGTTCAGGCAGGAAACCCTATATACCATTTCAGACAAATGGTTGTCCAATCTCTTTTTAAAAACTTTCCAGTTGTTGGAGCATTCACAACTTCTGGAGGCAAGTTGTTCCACTGATTAATTGTTCTGTCAGGAAATTTCTTCTTAGTTCTAGGTTGCTTCTCTCTTTGGTTAGTTTCCATCTATTGCTTCTTGTCCTGTCCTCAGGTGGTTTGGAGAGTAGCTTGACTCTTTGTGGCAACCCCTGAGATATTGGAACGCTGTTATCATGTCACCTCTTATCCTTCTCTACATTAGACTAGACATACCCAATTCCAGCAATCGTTTCTTGCAAGTTTTAGCCTCTAGTCCTTGATCATCTTTGTTGCTCTTCTCTGCAGTCTTTCTGGAGTCTCAACATCTTTTTTACCTCATGGTGACCAAAAACTGGATGCAGTATTCAAAGTGTGGCCTTACCAAGGCATTATAAAGTGGTATTAACACTTCATGTGATCGTGATTTTATCCCTCTGTTAATGCAGCCTAGCACTGTGTCGGCTTTTCTGGCAGCTGCAGCACATGGCTGGCTCATATTTAAGTGATTGTCCACTAGGGACTAGGTAGGCCAGACTTAAAACTCTTGTGGGCACACAGGGACTCATAACTGATGATGCATTTGACCTCTTCCTCGGGCTCAGCCAGGTCATCTCTTAGAGTTAACAATTGCTTAGAGTTAACAACTTTCTGAAGTCAGAACTTCAGAAAAATAGATTATCTAGACCCATTTCAGTCAGTCTTGGTTAGCAACATAAATTCTGGTCCCAATTGTAGTTCTAAGTTGAGGACTGCCTGTAACACTTGAAAATAAGGCCTTTTGAGAGGTGAATTATTCCCACCCCACACTCGCAATCCATTGTGTCTTCATCCTTATCACTTCTGGAGATACTGCAAAAGATCTGCAGGCTAGGAAGCCATATCATGGTTCTGTTAGTGCTCAGTTCAGCTCCAAAATGTATGCACAGAAAACAGAAACCTGAGAACTGAATTTTTAATTGGAAAGATTAGGAAATAAGCAACAATCACTGTAACTGTGGATATATGGAACTTAGTTAAGCAGATGTTTTGAATGTTCAGAACCTCATGTTTTGATATAAAAAGCTGATCCTTCAGATTCACTTTCCAAACTACCCTTTCCAATTTTGCAATTCTATCGAATTTTCCATTGCCATCATTTCTGGAATAGGATTAAAAAGTATTTACATCTCTCTCTCTCTCTCTCTCTCTCTCTCTCTCTCTCTCTCTCTCTCTCTCTCTCTCTCTCTCTCTCTCTCTCTCTCTCTCTCTCTCTCTCTCTCTCCCTCCCTCCCTTCCCTCTCCCTCTCCCTCTCCCTCTCCCTCTCCCTCTCCTCTCCCCCCTCCCTCCCTCCCTCTCTCTCTCTCTCTCTCTCTCTCTCTCTCTCTCTCTCTCTTTTAAACTGTTCCACTTATTTATCCCTTCTCTGATGTGTTTAGTTTATAAATCCAAACAGAATATATATGTTTATATCTCTATCTCTCTATCTCTATTTCTCTTTATGTGTGTGTGTGTGTCTGTGTGTGTGTGTGTGTGAGTATGTGTCTGTGTGTCTGTGTATCTATCTCTACGGAGATAGATTAGTTAGATATATAGATATAGATATATTTAAGATTGTACAGGAAAAAAATGAGTTGCTCCTTAAATTAATTTGACAACACTGGAATTCAGTTTTGCCTTACAAAATGGGACTATAGAAATTCACAAAGTGAAACTTTGGCAGTGACTGCCTTGGGCCAAGCCTTCTTCAGCTGACAGGATTTCCAGCAAAAAAGGCTGTGAATTGCTCTGAAATGCCATGATTAACAACACCACTTCCAAACAGCCCATCCCATCCAAGAACAAACCAGCTGTTTATTCACCATGCAGCCAGTCTATCAAGAGATGGGCCCGTTTCAGCTGCCATGGTGTCCAAGCTTATTTATTTTGTCTGATTTCTCTCCTTCTTCTCAGTAATGCAACCTTCTTTAAAGGATGCCTCCGTTGAAGTGAAAGGCAGTTTACTCCTCTGCAAACAAGCCCCTGATCAGCTAACTAAGAGGGTGAAGGAAGCATCTGTAACTCATTCAGAAAGAGGAATAGAATTGCAAAGAAGGAATTCTCTGATGTCAGTTCTACATAGCACTCTGGGTGGCAATAAACAGCTACTGCACTTGAAGATTCAGATTTATTTTACACAAGTAGGACATTATTTCAAGCTTGGCCTTCAAGGGCTCTTTCTGTCGCCATCTAAAACGTTTCCTCAAACAATGCAGCATATGTTGAGGAGAACATCGCTCTTATAGAGAATTCATATCAAATGGGGTGCCTTACTTCGTGTTCTTTCAACTTATTAAGCCTAAATGTGTGGTGAGAAATGGGGAAATTAGGCCGGGAATTATGCATGAGGCATAGTGAGGGCAAAAAATGGTTCCCTGTCAGGAGCTTGGCGTTAAAAAAAAAACGGAACATGTTTGGAAATGCCAAATGATGTTAATGTTCAAAATAAAACAGATGCTTCAGTTGGTCCACATGAGACCAGGTATATGAGCTTCCCTTTTCCTTCTCCTCCTCCTTCTTCATATTCCGTTTTTCCAGAGCAAAATCCAAAACTTATCTAAACCATTTTGGACTAGTAAACATACGGTATTTATAACCTATAATCTTTTCCTCAATGGGTTAGGACTACAATTCCCAGAATTCCTGCTGAGGGCAGCCCACAGTCATGCTTTAAATAATTTTGGGAATTGTTTTCCTGGCATCCGTGGAAAGTACAGGGTTGAAAAAGATACCATAGTTATTCTCAGAAATGGACGTATTCCCCACATAACGGTAGTCCTCAATTTATGACTAGTCATTTAATGACTGTTTGAAGTTATGACAGTGCTGAAAAGTTATGACAATCCACACACTTATGACTGTTGTAGCACCCCAATGTTCACATGATCACAGTTTGAGTGCTTGGCAACTGGGTCGCATTTATGACTAATTATAATATCCTGCAGTCACGTGATCACAATTTACAAACTTTTTTTGTTGGTTTCTGGAAAAAACACACCTGTTTCTTAAGAACGAGTTCACAGTTACAGTCATACAATTTGCTTAACGACTGTGGATTCGCTTAATAACCATTGTAAAAATGATCACAAGACTGGCACAACTCCGCTGATAACAACAATGGTTTATGACAGAAATCCTGTTCCCATTTATGGTTGTAAGTTGAATACTAGCTGTGTGCACAAATAGCATGAAAAATCCACCACTCACAATGCCTTATGCAAAGAGGGTAGAAAACCTTTGGTTCTCTACCCCATCAATCAGAGATTGTCCCCACATTAAGGACTTATAATTTATAGGCTGGTTTTATAGATGGTTCTATAACTGAAAGCAGAAAGAAAATATGAATAAAAAAGAAGGGAGGGGAGGGGAAGGAAGGGGAAGGATGGCAGAGCAAAAAAGGAGAGGAGAAGAGAAGAGATGAGAGGAAGGGGGAGGAGAGGGGATGGGAGGAGAGGACAGGACTGGAGAGGAGAGGAGAGGAGAGGAGAGGAGAGGAGAGGAGAGGGAGAGGAGAGAAGAGGAGAGGAGAGGAGAGGAGAGGAGAGGAGAGGAGAGGAGAGGAGAGGAGAGGAGAGGAGAGGAGAGGAGAGGAGAAGGTAGAGAAGGGTAGGAGAGGCAAGGAGAGGAGAGGAGAGAGAGGAAGGGGAGGGGAGAGGAGAGGAGAGAGGCACAGAGAAGAGAGGGTAGAGGAAGGTAGGAGAGGAGAGGGTAGGAGAGGCAAGGAGAGGAGAGGACTGGAGAGGGGAGGAGAGGAGAGGGGAGGAGAGGAGAGGAGAGGAGAGGAGAGGAGAGAGAGGAAGGGGAGGGGAGAGGAGAGGAGAGAGGCACAGAGAAGAGAGGGTAGAGGAAGGTAGGAGAGGAGAGGGTAGGAGAGGCAAGGAGAGGAGAGGACTGGAGAGGGGAGGAGAGGAGAGGAGAGGAGAGGAGGAGAGGAGAGGAGAAGGTAGAGAAGGGTAGAAGAGGCGAGGAGAGGAGAGGAGAGGAGAGGAGAGGAGAGTAGGAGAGGCAAGGAGAGGAGAGGAGAGAGAGGAAGGGGAGGGGAGAGGAGAGGAGAGAGGCACAGAGAAGAGAGGGTAGAGGAAGGTAGGAGAGGAGAGGATAGGATAGGAGAGGCAAGGAGAGGAGAGGACTGGAGAGGGGAGGAGAGGAGAGGGGAGGAGAGGAGAGGAGAGGAGAGGAGAGAGAGGAAGGGGAGGGGAGAGGAGAGGAGAGAGGCACAGAGAAGAGAGGGTAGAGGAAGGTAGGAGAGGAGAGGGTAGGAGAGGCAAGGAGAGGAGAGGACTGGAGAGGGGAGGAGAGGAGAGGAGAGGAGAGGAGAGGAGAGGAGAGGAGAGGAGAGGAGAGGAGAGGAGAGGAGAGGAGAGGAGAGGAGAGGAGAGGAGAGGAGAGGAGAAGGTAGAGAAGGGTAGGAGAGGCGAGGAGAGGAGAGGAGAGGAGAGGAGAGGAGAGTAGGAGAGGCAAGGAGAGGAGAGGAGAGAGAGGAAGGGGAGGGGAGAGGAGAGGAGAGAAGCACAGAGAAGAGAGGGTAGAGGAAGGTAGGAGAGGAGAGGGTAGGAGAGGCAAGGAGAGGAGAGGACTGGAGAGGAGAAGGGAAGAGAGGAAAGGGGGAGGAGAGGGCAGGGGAGGGTAGGAGAGGAGAGTTATTACTGTGCTGTTATTTATTCTATTCTTTGTGCTAACAAAAGCTAGTGATGCTGTCCCTACTGTAGCTAAGCAAAACCAACATGTGCTAAACAGAATTAAATACTTTTATTGATTTCACTTATTCAGGAAGAAGGCATATATTTTTTTTCCTTCTATGATCTGTTACCCCAGAATAAGCAACAATTAACAGGATTCAAATACTGATCACAATCTTTCTTCAAGTTAATTCCGCTTTTATCCTTGACATACCTTTATATTAAAAAGAAATCTGTTATTGTTCAATAGAGCATTTTTCTCTTTAGAAGATCTTCTCACTATTCCATTCCACAGACTCTTAAATTTACAAATATTTATTATTTGTTTTATCAAAAAAAAATTGTCTGAAGCTTGGGCATATAACATGAATAATAATGGAAAATCAATTAGGTATACAAGGAAAATATTTCAGAAAGCAAAATACTTTGGAGAAAATAATGTCTTTATGCTCCTTCAGGCCACATACCGTATGTGTTATTCAGCAACAATGTTATTCAAAATATGGGGGGGGGGGGAATCTTGTTGAAAGCATAACCTTTTTCATCTTATTTACCAACAACAATAGTGCTGCAACAATGATAAAATTAATTTGTATTACCAGAAAGTCTTCAAAACACCCTTCAGTTGCTCTGGGCAACTGCATATCAAAGTATTATGTTTTCACTGAGAGTGTGAACAATTCTCCTGGATCATTGTGTATTAAATATTTTTGTAGCTCCATCTCTAAGCAGCAGTTCGAGTTCTAAATGCTTTAGATACATTCAAGTTCATTTGCTGCTAAAAGGAGGGATATTAATCCAGCTAAAAAGTCAGCTCGCATGTTTAACAAAGTACAATTCTGACCTCTTGTGGAATAAAACCATTTCTACAAGCAATGAGCAAAAGATTCAACTTGCATTGTTATTCGTTAAATAATAATATCCAGAAATGGTTCGGAGGAGGAGGGGGAGGAGGAGGAGGAGGAAGGAAGGAAGGAAGGAAGGAAGGAAGGAAGGAAGGAAGGAAGGAAGGAAGGAAGGAAGGAAGGAAGGAAGGAGATAGATAGATAGATAGATAGATAGATAGATAGATAGATAGATAGATAGATAGATAGATAGATAGATAGATAGATAGATAGATAGATAGATAGATAGATAGATAGACAGATAGATAGATATTCATTTCTGGATATAGTTTTGCACAGACCTAAAGAGTCTCTGTGTAGTTGCCAAAAACTTACCTTGACTTGATAATAGATGTTCTCTTTTCATTTAAATTATTTTTGTGCTAGTTCCTCATTAAAAGACTATCCCAAGGCTTTATAAAACCCATAAAAAACATTCTAAAATAAGCAAACATCTGTATAAAAACAAATGAAATTGAAATGAGGATAAATGAACAAGTTTATGAATCTTTGCCATAATTAAAATGGTTTTGCCAAAGGCAGAAGATTAAACGTTTGGTGAGTTAACTTGGCAAGATTACGTTTTCATCCAGGATCAAAGCTAATTCTCAGATATTTTTTAGCAAGAATTCTGCTGCAGAAGGCAAGTTTCCAACTGTATGCCAGAGTCCAAAGGCAATTGTGTGTTGAAAGGCCTTGCGCTACTTGGTTTCAATTCATAAACTTTGGGAAATAAGAATTATTTGCTTTTGCAAAATGGGAAACAGCGAACAGTAACATTTTGCCATTTCTTTCTAGCCAGTAATGACGTGTCCATTATGAAGTGAAGTTTACCCAGGACAGTAATAGTCTGCCTTTCTCTGTAGAATACTACCTGGATTACCCATATAACATTATACTTATTAAAAAGATCTTTGGATAAAAGCTCTCCAAAGAATATCTAATAAAACTCCATGCCAGTGAACAGCCATAATACTCTGTGTTTGTCACTGGTCATTCCAGCAAGTTTGTTTTAAGTCTCAGTTTGTGTAAAATGATGGCAAAAGGCTCTGGTTTGTGATAAAACGTAACTGTTGGCTTTTTGGAGAATGTTTTTTCCTTGTTTCCATGTTCATTTGTCGTTTCACTTTTCGGTATAGGAAAAGCAACTTTATCTTTCTGCTCCAGGCTAGTGGGAGATAGAAGACCTCTTGTTTTATGGTAGAGGGATCAGTTAATGGACAGAGGTTGGAAGGCTTGGTTTTTATTACACAAGAATGCAGATGCAGATGCAGATACACATTTGAGAACCTAGAGAATTGTCCTTGGGGAGTGAAGAGGTGGACTATTCTTGGAAATGAGTCAATCTCCATTTTCAGTGTACTACTAGCTATGAAACCAGGGCAGATTGCTAAGGTAGAAGCAGTGGCGTAGCGTGGGTTGTCAGCACCCGGGGCAAGGCAAGTAATTTGCGCCCCCTAACCCGTGCACCGCACCG
Source organism: Vipera berus (assembly GCF_964194415.1). NCBI lineage: Eukaryota > Metazoa > Chordata > Lepidosauria > Squamata > Viperidae > Vipera > Vipera berus. Next base: position 112,101,099 of record NC_138206.1, read on the forward strand.
CACGCCTGGCACCCCCCCTCCACAGTGGGCGGCGACCCGGCGGCTCGGATCGGATTCGCACAGCCAGCACTGCAGTGAGAGAGAGTGAGTGAGCCAGGCAGGGGCAGAGAGCTGCGAGTGCGAGCGCGCCCCCCCAGATGTTGTGCCCGGTGTGGCCGGCCCCCCTGCACCCCCCACGCTACGCCACTGGGTAGCAGTTGATATCTGGGAAGCCTTTAACTCAGGGTGTCCAACCTTGGCATCTTTAAGACTTGTGGACTTCTACTCCAGAATTCTCCAGCCAGAGAGGAGGAATTCTGGGAGTTGAAGTCCACAAGTCTTAAAGTTGCCTATGTTGGGCACCCTATTTAATGGCTTTCAGAGACATCTCCCTGCTGATAATAGGATGTGAGACCCTGGGGTTCATATTGGTCTCTAGGAAGAAATTGGTTTAATTTCTGCTGTATCAATCTCCCTATTGTCCAATGACTTCCTTGTTTGAGCTTTAGGACTCAGACATTGGCCCCGGAAACTCCAAGACTGATATTTCTGGAGTCAGGTGATTATCAGATATTGTGATGATTATCATTGGTAAACAGGAATAACTAACATGGTGGTCATGAATTACCGGGAAGGAAAAAGGAGAATGGAATGGCAGTGGAGGAGATGGTTAGATAGTGTCATTGAGGCAATGAGCATGATTTTGAGCAAATTCCAGGAGACGGTGGAGGACAGAGGGGCCCGGCACACTATGGACCACGGGATGGCAAAGAGTTAGACATGACTTAGTGACAGAACAACAACAAACAATAATTATGGTCCTATTTCCAATTATTGAAGGTGCAACTTACACTAGTAGTTGCACTCTAGGTTTATCTTTTGTTTCAGTGCAATTTTGAGGAGATTGGAAAGTTGAAATATTGCTGTCAATCTTTTACCAGGGTCAGATCACACTCTGGTGTCTTTTCAGCTTGCAGGTGCTGTGTCCTTTCCTCCCCATGGCAGGGAAGTGGGACTTATTCTGCCCCAGGGCTAACTAACAGCAGAACCTAATTGATTTTAGCCCTCTCTCCAGATACGGTGACAATTTCAGCATATATTAGAGTCACCATTAAGGATTACATTATGACAGTAAGGACTGGCAAATTGTAGCTGTTTTTTTTTTACTCTTGCTACATCTGCAAATAATTGGTCAATGGCCCTGCAGGGGTGATCTGTTCCCTATGTGAGAATATCAGTGTAAGAAATCTTCTGTCTGATAGATAAAGTCGCACAGTCAAGTATTGTGCTTTAGAAGTGTTTGATCCTGTCACTCCTGAGGAAATGGACAAGATCCTTGGGGATGTTTAACTTGTCAACCTAATTATTAGATTCATAGCATAGCCCTCCTGATTTCTTCTGATTGTCTTAGTATATCTTTTGGAGAGGCCCATCTTGCTTGTCTTAAAGGAGGATGGATACAATAGTCCTTAAGAAACCATTGCTGGAAAATTTTCTGGAAGCTTTGCTGAGAAGATGATTGGGTCAGAACTTCAGAAAAAAAATAGATTATCTAGACCCATTTCAGTCAGTTTCAAGCTAGGACATGGTACAGAGACATGATGGGATTGGGGTGGTGCCACCATTCTGCTTATTCTTAATATCTGGTTCTCCTTAATCTCTCAGCAATTTTCAGTGCCATAAGATTATTCTTTGGACTGGCTATGAGAATTTGGAGTGGAGACATCATCTTATAGTGATTCTTTGTCTTTCTCCATTCCAGATGGTTGATAGGTGGGAGAACGTTGAACCTGAAGTCCACTCCTGTTTCATATCTTCTCACCCTTCCTTTTCCATATCTTCATGAAACTAGAGAGTGATCTCCTCCCTGAACATGGAGGATGATTACTTTGTCTTTGTGGAGATAATTACTTTGTCTTTGAGTCAGTCTCAACTCTTGGTCACAAAGAGAACATTTGTTAACTGTAGGTTGATGCTTTCAGTTCCTTGGATGGATCACTCAAATGATGTTGTGGAAAGCTAGATGGGCAGGAACAGCTGAGGTTCAACCCTGACAAGACACAGTGATTGTGAATTCATGATACCTGTGGTGTCAGACACTTTTCCATCCTTACCTGACAGAATATACAGGTAGTACTCAACTTGTCATTGTGTAACAACAGTTTGAAGTTAGGATGACTTTGGAAAACTGATGTATAACTTCTTGTGACTGTTGTACCATCCCTTACTCACATGATCACAATTTGGGCTTTTGCCAGTAGGCTTGCATTTACAACCAATTGCAGTCTCCTACAGTCAAGTGACTGCAAACTTTGTTGCTGATTTCCAGCAAAAAAACACTCATTGGGAAGCTGGATTTGCTGAACGACCACCATAACATTGTCATAAAATTGAGTGTGACTCAACATATGTCTGCAATGACTTGTGTTGGAAATTCCTGTCCTAATGGTGGTCTAACTCAAGGGCTACCTCTATGCACGCAAAACTATTCCTGGCTTGCCTGTGTCTATGGAGATTCTCAGTCATCCAGGTTATGGTGTTCCAAAGTCCAGGTGCCTACTGAATAGTCTAGTTGCCTCTTGAAAAAGCACCTTTGGGTCTTGCTTGCCTGGTACCTGCTGGAGCCAGGAAGATGTCTTTACAGGTGTACCTGGTATACAAATCGTCTCTTTCCTGGACTTGGAATCCCAGGTGAAAATGGGAAGAGAGATTTGAGCATCGGATGAATAGAACTCATTTCTTCTTCCCCAGAGGTTGAACACGCTTGGATGGTTTCATAGAGGAACAATAGAAATAGTTGATTTTTTCTCCAATACTATACTGGAGAAATAATCTTGCTGAGTCCAAAGAAGAGGAATGAAGCAATCTTGCATCTTTCTAGCAGCAACGTTTTCTGATACTTTTGCTTTCACTGTCTGAAAGAAAGCCAATACCCCAACATTAAAATTTAAGATATTTGTTCCTTCCATAAAATATGCATTTCAAGTGCATTTTCCCTGAAGCGGGCACATGTAACTTGCTCAGTTTAAACATTGTTCTATACACTTTGGACAGGATTATTAGTGTGTGTGTGTGTGTGTGTGTGTGTGTGTGTGTGCGCGCGTGTGCGCGCCCGTGCACGTGTGTGAGAGAGTTGCAATGTGCACGACCACTTTCTCATCTGCCTGGAATTCCAAATTCCGTGTACAAATTAGTGGGTTCCTTGAAATTACCTTCCTCACCCTTAGACTGAAACAGGTAAAGATTTATTTATGTATTTGCCATAGTTCAGAAGCCATCCTCACAGGTATTCACTCCACACAGAGGGAAAGTAAATAGCAAAGCGAAAAAAGGTTATCTGAAGACAGAGAGTTCCCTGAAGATAGAAAGTTCATTTTTAATGAACCTCAGGATCTCAGTTGACTAATTATAATTAAGATACAACTTCTGCCTGGGATGGCAGAATAATAACGCTTTGTCCAGGTAGTATTTCATAGATAGCACTAAGAAATAACAGCCCTGGAAAATAACTTGAAAGATTTCAAAGGTTAAGACATTCCCAGGGACATTAGTTTAGCTATGCAGGGGATATGAGTAACAGCAGACAAAGTAAGAGGAAAATGAATGTTTGTGGTTTGACCTCTGCTAAGTAGAATAGTGAATCTTTGGGCAAAGTCAGATAGGAGAAGTGTAATTTTCATGATGAAACTAAAGTGACATGTCTGGTATCTGTGAAGGCCTCAGGTGTCTGTAGAAATATCCAGAAGTTATAAGCAAAATCTGATGTTCAGTCTGGCAATAAAGAAAAAAAAAACATTCACAAGGTGACTGGAGAGGCATCATGTTAATTGGATTTAATTTTAAGGCAAAGAGATTTTGGTTAAACATATCCACATCAATAGAAGGATAGAATCAAGATCACATGAGGTATTAAGTACTGTTTTACAAAGCCTTAGTAAGACCACACTTGGAATTCCACATCCAATTTGGGTCACCCACAATATAACAAAGATGTTGGGACACTGGAAAGAGCGCAGAGAAGAGCAACAAAGATGATCAGGGGACTGGAGGCTAAAACGTATTAAGAATGATTGCAGGATTTGGGTTTGGCTGGTCTAGAGAAAAGAAGGACTAGGGCTGACATGATAGCACTATTCCAGTATTTGAGGGGCTGCCACAAAGAAGAAGGGGAACAGGCTTCAACTCAACCCGGACAAGACTGAATGGCTGTACGTACCGGCAAGCCAGGATACTCAGATCATTCCATCCCTTAACATCGGGGATGAGTTATTACCCCCTGTTGATAGGGCCCGCAACCTGGGTGTCCTCCTAGACTCGCAGCTATCCCTGGAAGATCACATAGGAGCTGTGACCAAGGGGGCCTTCTTCCAGGTTCGACTAGTGCGCCAACTACGACCTTATCTGGACCTGGATGCCTTACGTACAGTCACCCATGCACTTGTGACCTCTCGCCTAGACTACTGTAATGCTCTCTACATGGGGCTGCCCTTGAGAGCCACTCGGAAGCTTCAACTGGTGCAAAGTGCAGCTGCACGGACACTTTTGGGGGCCTCCCGATACTCCCATATCACACCTCTCCTCCGTGAGCTGCACTGGCTTCCGGTTGCCTTCCGAGTGAAATTCAAGGTGCTAACAATGACATACAAAGCCCTACATGGCATGGGTCCGGACTACCTACGGGAGCAACTTCTGCCAATGTCAACACCCCTCCGTCCTGTGCGCTCCCACAGAGAGGGCCTCCTCAGGGTGCCACCGCTCAAGGAATGTCGGCTGGTGGCCCCCAGGGGGAGGGCATTCTCAGTGGGTGCGCCAGCCCTCTGGAACTGCTTGCCTACCGAAATCCGGATGGCCCCCGACCTCCACACCTTCCGGCGCGATTTAAAAACTTACCTGTTCCAGCAGTCCGGCCTGGCCTGATAGCTCTTGGGGTCTCAGTTGTTTTTACTATTGTTTTTCACTATTGTTCAATCTGTATACCTACCTTACTCTGTACACCGCCCCGAGTCCCTCGGGAGAAGGGCGGTATATAAGAACAAATAAATAAATAAATAAATAAATAAATAAATAAATAAACTTATTTTCCAAAGGGCAGGACAAGAAATGATGGATGGAAACAAATCAAGGAGAGATGCAACCTTGAATTAAGGAGAAACTTCCTAACAGTGAGAACAATCAACCATTGGAACATCTTGCCTTCAAATTTTGTGGGTGCTTCATCACTGGAGGCTTTTTAGAAGAGATTGGACAGCCACTTCTCTGAAATGTATAGGGTCTCCTGCTTGAGTAGAGGGTTAGATTAGAAGACCTCCAAGGTCCCTCTCAACTCTGTTACACTATGTAGTTTTTAACCCATGAACAATAAACTTGTCTAAATAAAATGGAATTTATAATAGCTTTCCTTTAGTTGAAGAGAAGATAAAGAATTGGAGAAGAGTGTGAAGTATCAAGATCTGAAAACTGAAGTTGAAAGATTAGGGGATAAACAGCAATAATGAATGTACCAGTCTACATGGGGCTGCCCTTGAGGACCACTCGGAGGCTTCAACTGGTACAGAATGCAGCTGCGAGAGTTGTGTTGGGAGTCTCCCGATACTCCCATGTTACACCTCTGCTCTGTGAGCTGCATTGGCTCCCAGTTGTCTTCCGGGTGAGATTCAAGGTTCTGGTAATGGTTTTCAAGGCCCTACATGGCATGGGTCCGGAGTACCTTAGGAATCACCTGCTGCCAGCGTCAACTTCCCTCCGCCCTGTCCGTTCCCACAGAGAGGGCCTCCTCAGGGTGCCACCGGTCAGAGAATGTCGTCTGGTGGCCCCCAGGGGGAGGGCTTTCTCTGTGGGCGGCCCGGATTTATGGAATCGTTTGCCGGTTGAGCTCCAGATGGCGCCCGACCTTCGCTCCTTCCGACGCGATCTGAAGACTTATTTGTTCGAACAAGCCGGCCTGGCCTGATGGGGGATGGGTTTGGATTTTATTGTTGTTTTAAATGTATTTAATCTATTGTTGTAACTTGGGCATCTCGTTTAATTCTTTTTTAATTTTTGTATTTTGTATTTTTATATGTTTGCCCTGTTCACCGCCCTGAGTCCTTCGGGAGAAGGGCGGTATACAAATAAAATTATAATAATAATAATAATAATAATTATTATTATTATTATTATTATTATTATTATTATTATTATTATTATTATTATTATTATTATTATTATTATTAACCTGGTACATTCATTATTGACCTGGTACATTCCATAATAAACAAACAAACAAAAATCTTGGATAAGCACTTAGAAAATCGGCATATTGACAACATTTTCATTTGGAAAATGAGTGAGAGTTGAAGAGAAAGGAGGAATAAAGGTGTCAGGACCCACCCCAATCCACGTCTTAGGAAAACAAAAACTCTTGGAGTCAGTTCTAGTCCAAAAGGAATCTTTACTAGGACATGCTTGGTTGTGGGAATACAAGACAGGACTTCGTATTGTTTTACAAATTGAAATTTTATAAAGGGTACCCGGTTCAACCCCCCTTCCCTCAACCCCATTTGGTCCGCCCCCATCCTTCTACTTCATGTCATCCCTTTCGTGGGGGAAAAAAAGGAACTTCGAATCTTTATGGTTATTGCCTTCTTCCTCTCCAGAATTAAAAGAAGACACAAGCCAGATGCCTTCTTCTCTAACCCTCCCTTTTGATCCCCCCAGTTCAAAAGGTTTCCTTGGTCTTTGAAATAACCTAAGGCAGGCTGAATCCACATATGCTCCTCCTTCCTCGGGAGATGGCAGAATCCATAGGGGGGGGTAATGTTTTAAACATACATGTATGAATGTGATATAAATGGATTCTGACAAAAGGCTAAGAATGGAGTACAAGATAAGAAACAATGGATGGAAACCGATCAAGCAGAGAAGCAAGCTGGAATTAAGGAGAAACGTCCTAACACTGAGAACAATTAACCAATGGAACAGCTTGCCTTCCGAAGTTATAGGTGCTTCATTTTTAAGAAAAGCTGCTTAGATGGGGTCTCCTGTTTGAGCAGAGGGTTGGACTAGATGACCTCTAAAGTCCCTTCCGGCTCTATTCTGACTGAAGCATTGATTGAGTAGATCTTAAATAAAATAAACGGGACAAAGGTATAAAACCAAACAAATTTCCGTAACAGGACATATAACAGTATCAAATCTTTCAAGTAGTATAAAAATAGCTAAAACTGCTAGACACAACACACATGCAAACACAAACACACAATTTCGTCAGTGGTGTCAATTCAGGGAGATCTAGTTTGCCTTCCCACAAATTTGAAAACACCGCGCATCTGTTATTGATGTTCATGTAAAGAGGAACTTAGTTAATGTGATCTTGCGTACAAGTAGAATAAGGGAATTTATTGGTTTGAAATTAAACTTTAAATCCAATATAATATCATGGAAAGATAACGAGAGAATAGAAAAATTGGGAAATAGACAAAGACAGATTCATACAATTAACCACAGACCTCCGGCTAAATAATAAGCCCAAATGCTGTGATTTTGATTTTGTGACTCCAACACCGTGGTTCTTCCCTGGCAAAAGTGATAGCATTAACACAAAACACTCTTCACTAAATGATAGAATCCATTGATGTACAATAACATGTCTTCCTTCCTTCCTTCCTTCCTTCCTTCCTTCCTTCCTTCCTTCCTTCCTTCCTTCCTTCCCTCCCTCCCTCCCTCCCTCCCTCTCTCCTTCCCTTCCTTTCTTCCTCCCTCCCTCCCTCCCTCTCTCATTTCTTTTCCTTCCTTCCTTCCTTCCTTCCTTCCTTCCTTCCTTCCTTCCTTCCTTCCTCCCTCACTCTTTTCTTTTCCTTCTTTCCTTTCTTCATTCCTCCTTTCTATTCCTTCTTTCTTTCATTCCTTTTTTCATTCCTTCTTTCTTTCTTTTCTTTCTTTCTTTTTTCTTTCCTTCCTTCTCTCCTTCCTTCCTTCCTTCCTTCCTTCCTTCCTTCCTTCCTTCCTTCCCTTTCCTTCCTTCCTTCTTGCCTTCCTGCCTTCCTCCTTTCTATTCTCTTTCTTTCTTTCTTTCTTTCTTTCTTTCTTTCTTTCTTTCTTTCTTTCTTTCTTTCTTTCTTTCTTTCTTCCTTCCTTCCTTCCTTCCTTCCTTCCTTCCTTCCTTCCTTCCTTCCTTCCTTCAAAAGTCAGCACCCATACCCTGTCCTAGAGAAGGTAATTTGGGGGAGTAGAGTAAAAAAAAGCAGAATATTATATTTACCAAAAGAATAATGGAGAAATATCTTAGGGGAGAAAACAGCCCAAGTTGCCCCAAGCAAAAACTGAGCAGCCCAGCTCTTTAGAAATCCAGATTTGGTAATCCATTCAGGAAGGCTGGAGGCAGGAAGGCTGGAACTGAGGGGATTAGAAAAACAAAGACTCCAAGGGTAGGACCTGACCTTTAGGAGATAATAGGATTAACCCACTACCATTACAATAGCAAAAGGCACAAGACTCACTACATCGCACAATCCCCTGGTGCATCTCAAACAGAACTCTATAAAGATCCACCCACTCTTAACTCCCTTTGGTCAGCTGTCCCAGAACTGCATGCTGTTGCAGGTTCCGCTCTTCAATAAACTGGAATTGCTTTCTAAGCGGCCTCCATTTTTATTTCCAGCATCTTAGCCTCCATTTTATTCACTCCTGGCTTGGAACTGGACCTGATTATTATTTTTTTCTTTCAACACTTCCTTCTTTCCTTTTCTCAAATTTCTTTGTAGTTATCCAAGTTTGAATATACTTTTCCTTTTCTTTTAGCTTCCAGTTGCCTTGTATTATAATTTTTAATCCACCCACCAGATGGCACTAAAAGGTTGTCTATAAAATGTTGGTCTCCTTGATATAATAGTACAGTATACAATATGACCTTTATAACAATAGCCCGGGTACTTTTAATCACAAAATGCTACGTTATTGAAGGCATAATTGCTCAAAATCTGCAGATATGTCCCTCTAATTTGACTAGATAAATTTAGTCGAAATAACTATGCAAGCTGGAACATTATCTTAAGGAACTAATAATAATTAGTATTTTTAATCTGAAGGGCCACTAGATCTCATTTTTTCTCAGAAAGCTATAACTATTCTACATATGATGAGAGCAGACTTAATGGTGATAATGACAATAGCAAAAAATATCCTACCCCGACATATGATAAGAATGATGATAACGATTTTGATTTTTTTTATCCCATCTTTCCTTAAGATGCTGCCCATAGCTCTGTTTCTCCTATATTTCTTCCAGAACAACCCTGTGATATAGGCTAGACTAAAATATATGCATGGTTCCATGGCTGAAAGTAGGTGTAACGATCAACAGCACCTCTAGATAGAGTAGTTGAACTGTCTAGAATTCAGGAGTAGGCAACCTTGGCTCTTTTATGACTCGTGGACTTCAGCTCC
>NC_138206.1:112115500-112170500 GCF_964194415.1 Vipera berus
GGAATGCGTGGGAGGGCTGGTTTGCTGAAGGCAACCGTTTGAATAGTTCCTGTTTCATGGTTCGTGTTTGCTCTCTTTGTTCTCTTTGCTCTGTTTATGTTTTTATGTTAATAAATTTGGCAGGCTTAGTTCCAGCCTCTTGCCTTCTTGTAAAAGGGGTTGTCCCTGCCTTTTCTACAGGGCCGGTAGCAGGCTGGTACAGAACATTGGTTGCTAAAGTCCTTAGGAAGGAATGAGCAAACATTTACTGCAAGGTAAATAACAGTACGGAATAAATAGCTCTTGTCCCAGACATACATTATTACTTAGCCACATTTCTGTGATACGCTGTGCCATTTTGAGCCATGCAGGAAGGATCTGTCAAACTGCAGACTCTCAAACAGTATCTTGTTTCATTTGACAAATATGCATGTTGCCATTTTTTATCCCTGTAATTGCATGGCAAATATCAGTAGGAAATTACTTTTTACAATGCTAATTAGCAGCCTGATCAGGGATCACAGACCAGCTGGCCACCGAACAGCATATAATTAGATAAGCAGAATGGAAGTAAGAATAAGGCTGGAGAATGTGACAGGTCTTCATGTCCATGTAAAATAGGGGTGTCAACCTGCTGGCCCACGGGCCAGTTGCATCATATGGAGGCCGTGCCTACCCCAGCTGTGGTAATGCAATAAAGGTCATGATACATCACAACACGTCATGTGAAGCAGTGAGTTTGGCACCTGTGATGTAAAAGGACAATGACTTTGCTTGCTCTTAGTTGCTTCAGCCTCCTTTATTGAATAAGCACTGGAAACTCTACAAGCTTTGAGGGTGATGTGAACCCAGTTACCCAAACGAAGATTAATTTTTGCATATGCAAATGCTCAGGACACTATATCTTTTTTATAGCCTGACCCATGGAAAGCCACCCAAATGTATATCTTATTGCAAAAGTCAGTCAATGTAGAAAAACACACAAGAGTAACATGAACGTCCCAAATGTGCTTTTTCCAAAAGGCAATTGGGCTTTCTTGCTTTTAAAAAAAAGAATGTTTTGCTTGTCCTTTGGTCTCGGATTTCTTTGTTTCTTATTTTTGCAGTCTGTGGGATGCATAATAGTTGACTCCAGTATTACGGTTCAAAAGCCTATCTGCCTTTTTTCTGAGTCCAGGTTTTGTAGCCATAACTAGCAATTGGCGAAAAAAAATATTACATTAATTAATTTGCATTTAGTTGCGAGGCTAATGCCTTTACTCTTCCAGATGTCATTCATGCCAGACGTTGAAATATACCAATATGCAAAAAATAGCAACAGACACTACCACCCTGTTGGAAAATACCAACATTGAACTTGCAAGTCTTCATTTAAATGGAACCTCCCCTAGCTCTGCACACCTATTTTAATAATCGAATCACAGATATCAGACAAGGATATTAGACTTTCTGGTCAATAACCTCCAATTTAATACAACACTATCATGTAGTTGCTGTGTACTATTACACTTCTCTTGGAGGTTACATCTTAAAGGTATTCATTTCACTGTCAGTGATATAATTTGGCATTTCCCAGGCTATCATTTGCAACTCTAAACACAGGCTTCTAAACAAATGAGATTATTCTATCCAAACAAGGAAAAATATAGTTCCAGATTTTGTTGCCTTTGTCATCTCCTTTCCTTTTATCACATTAGCACAAGGAACAAGGGGAACAAATGCACATTTTAATGTTGACCATTTTGTATCCACTGGTGCAACTGACATGCTGATTTTTTTTTATTTTTTTAAGGGCTTATTTCAAGTCCTCTCACAGAAGTTGGCAGTGATCGAAGATTAGCAGCTTCCTATTTTATAGAAAGCATGTATTTTTGTTGACACTTGAAGCTCCTGTTGATTTTCTTTATTATTTGGAATCTCTCCCAGAATCATGATTTAGTTCTTTGCAGGCATACACTTGAGAAGTACTTTAGGTGTTTAAAAATCCAATTTAAAGCCCTTAAATCTTCAGAGTATAATTTTAATTCGGCGCTGGCTTTTGTGTGCAGAGAGGCTTCATTCCAGAATATGAGAGAGAACGTTTTGTTTATGAAAAAAAACAAAAAAACAGTCATTATACTCTCAATGTAATTTGTTCTCTAAGTTGTATTGTGCTTCTGCGGTATAATTGCATGGAGAAAATACTTACAGTAGACCACCCAGGCTGATTTGCAAAAAGCTAACCAAGGTTCAACTTCATCAACATTTGGGTGGGAGATTAGCAGGATGTCTTAGAATTGCCAGCTAGACTGAGAAGTCAAATAAATCTTTCAGAAGGCCAATGACAGACTTATTCCATATGGTTGCCAAGCTATATGGATTTCTTCATACTTAACCTGTGGCCAATTTAACCAGGAATTAGTTGAAGAAGTTGATCACAGCCTTGCAAATGCAAAATTTCATCCTTAGCCAGACAGATAATATTGGGAATTATATTCTTTATGGATTTTTCAATGGGTTTGTTTTAAAAAGTGGCAGTTTTGTTTGAATATGGCAGAAGTGTCCACAGGATCTTGTCAAGCCAAGAGGTCAGCTGCTGAAGTGCAATTAAAACTTGGCCTACAGTTTTATGTGCATCCCCAAAACTAAGCAGAGTTTTTAATCACAGTAATGTGGTCTCCATCTTGACTTTTACTTTTTTTTAACCTCATCTTGTGGTTAGCTTGGAATATGGGGTTTCGAAAAAGCTGCAAGTCTATTGAATAAAGGTGTCAAGAATGAAACTTTGGCAGCTATGTGCCTCTTCATTTTGACTTGCCATTAGGGGCTGAGGAACAGTGGTGGAATTCAGCTTGTTCTCACCCGTTCAGTAGAAATGGTGGCTAATTTTTTGTTGACTTTGGCAAATTGGCTGATGCCCTAGCCCTTTTTCGCAAGGCCCAAAACAGACCACCAGAAGTGCATGAACACCACTCCCGGAAGTCCCTTCTGAGTCAGGAAGGCCTCCTAGGCCCAGAATGGTCCACTGGAAGTGAGTGGACGCCATGTCCAGTGGGCCGTTCTGGGCCTGGGAGGCATCCCTGGCTCAGAACAGACTTCCAGAAGTAGCCTCTGTGCACTTCTGGTTGGCCATTCTGGGCCTGGGAGGGAAGTGGCCTGCACACAGAGAACCAGTTGTTCAGGTATTTGAATCCCACCACTGGGGAGGAGGTGTTGCTTTAGAAGTGGAGAAAAGAAACTTCTATGATTCTGCTTAAGATTGTGAGAGTCATGAGATCCTGAAACATTTCCAAGGACACTGCAGCAGGTGTGGAGGAGAAGCAGACAGTTCCCATAACAAAATGAAATTCTTTAGAGGGAGTATGTGAGAGGGTGGGGGTTTCGCTGAAGATACTATTGTATGAACTGGTGTCTAGGAACCTCAGAGCTAATTTTGCTTTGACAGTACTATGCTGTGTATTCAATAAACAGTAAGAATTTTGGAAAGGAAATGAACCAGGTCATTTATTTGGATCCTTGAGCTGGATGTTGACAAAAGGATTCTATTTATTGGTTGTTTCTGATGGTTTAAATGACTTTGAATTGGCTATTTATTGACTTTCTGGTAGAAAGGCATGATCACCACCACCATCATCATCTGAGGTCAACATTGTCATCTCTCAAATCTGTTTCTGGAGGTGGAGTTCCTAGAAAGGTAGAAAAACCACTGTACATCTAAGCTTTAATCTGACCAGAGTAATATTTTTCTTGAGAAAACACATGTCCTTCATGGTGTGTTAACGCCAATAGATCTTTCCTTTCTTTCTTCTTGTTCATTTTAATTTCATCAATCAGATGTTGTAAATCAAGATTGCGTACAAGTAATCTACAGGACAAGAAAGATTCACATTACCACCATTTCATGAATACTCTCAAATAACGAATAAATCTGAGGCTACCCTAATCTGCTCACACAGAATTCATGAGCAAGAAGAGAAGAAATTCAATGAATACATTAGAATGATTCATTTTGCTCCCCTAATAGATGCAGAACAGAAGGACTTTCTTTTCAGTGACTAGCAACAAAATGTTGTTCCCAAAACTTTTCCTGGGCTGGTGCAGTTAGGAAAGATACCGCTGTAATTACTGGTATATGGCAGTATATAAAGGTGAAGGTAAAGGTTCCCCCGCACATGCGTGCTAGTCGTTTCTGACTCTAGGGGCCGGTGCTCATCTCCGTTTCAAAGCCAAAGAGCCAGCGCTTGTCCGAGGACGTCTCCGTGGTCATGTGGCCGGCATGACTAGACGCCAAAGGTGCACGGAACGCTGTTACCTTCCCACCGTGGTGGTCCCTATTTCTCTACTTGCATTTTTACGTGCTTTCGAACTGCTAGGTTGGCAGAAGCTGGGACGAGTAACAGGCGCTCACTCTGCTACGCGGCACTTGGGATTTGACCCGCCAAACTGGAGACCTTCTGATCGACAAGCTCAGCATCCTAACCCACTGAGCCACCATGTTCCTACCATGGCAGTATATACCTTTGTGTTAAAACGTGCTCTGTGGCCATTTAGGTTACCTAACTACTGGAAAGCTCAAAATTGAGGAAAATGTTTATTTATTTATTTTTATTTATTTATAAAACATAAATAAATTAAAAGCGAGAATTAAAAACCAAGGACACCTGGGGAGAATGGGGAGGGGCAGAATGGGGGAGGTGGGATCTGTTGTTACTCCATCAAGAAATATATTTATGCGTAACATTGCTGAAAAAACATTGCAGTTTGCATTGTTTAATCTTATACATTTTTTTATTGTACAATTTTGCATTCTATGACCTAGAATAAAGGCAGAGTTAGTAGGGGCAGTTGAATTCCCATAGAATCAACAAAATTGGAAGACAGTGGCCCCTTTCTTGAAGTCAACATTTCTTTTGGTCATCTGTCCTTGATCTGTCATCATCTAGAAGAAAACCAAGAGTTGTTTATTTTTTAACTCCCCTTTTCATCCTGAGAACACCTTTATTTCTATTTATCTGTCTTTGTCTCTATCCATCACAAGGAGATGCAAAGGAAATCATCATCTGAGTCTGAATTTAACCTGACATTCTAGGCTGCATATACTGAGTGATGGTTTCCTTCTTTTGAAAGACAGTAGTTCACAACAACATCTGGTAAAGTGAGGTATGTTGTCCTGTAGCTAAGCTAGAAGAAATATAAACTTTTGCAGATATCCCAAAGGTGCTTTTTCAGGAGGCAACTGGACTTTCTTGTTTTTCTTTGAAGATGTTTCACTTCTCATCCAAGAAGGTTCTTCAGATCTGACTGGATGGTGGGGAATGGAAGGATTTGTTTGCAGACAGATGGTCATTTGCATTCTTTTAGAGAGTCATTGAGGCCACTTGGAGGTTTACTTGTGTCCTCAGGGTCACATGAGTAGTGCTAATGTGTGTGGAGACTTCTTGGCTGCAGGATGCTTCCTGCCCTGTGTCTCTTCACTCTTAAAGACAGGCACAGGCTGTTGTGGATGAGTCTGTGTTGTCTGCATCTCAAACTGAAGGGCAAATGGTTCATGTAGTATGCAATGTTTTCTGGAAATTCATCCATACTCCCCCACCATTCGAAGGGTGTTCATCCCAAAGTGCATAGCTGAATGTCTATGGAGATTCTCCGTCATCCAGGTCATGGTTGTCCCAAAGGTGCTTTTTCAGGAGGCAACTGGACTTTCTTGGGTTTTTTTTGAAGACATTTTGCTGCTCATCCAAGAAGCTTCTTCAGCTCTGACTGGTGGTGGGGAATGGAAGAATTTGTATTCCTTGCAGACAGGTGAAGAAGCTTCTTGGGTGAGAAGCAAAACATCTTCAAAGAAAAACAAGAAAGTCCAGTTGCCTCTTGAAAAAGCACATTTGGGATAACCATGACCTGGATGACGGAGAATCTCCATAGACATCTTTTGAAGATGTTTATACTGTATATATATATATATATATATATATATATATATATATATATATATATATATATATATATATATATATATATATATATATATATATATATATATATATATATATGGATCCATATATATATATATATATATATATATATATATATATATATATACATATATATATATATATATATATACATATATATATATATATATATATACATATATATATATATATATATATATATATATATATATATATATATATGGATCCATATATATATATATATATATATATATATATATATATGGATCCATATATATATATATATATATATATATATATATATATATATATATATATATATATATATATATATGGATCCATATATATATATATATATATATATATGGATCCATATATATATATATATATATGGATCCATATATATATATATATGGATCCATATATATATATATATATATATATATATATATATATATATATATATATATATATATATATATATATATATATATGGATCCATATATATATATATAAATATATGGATCCATATATATATATATATATATATATATATGGATCCATATATATATATATATATAATATATATATATATATATATATATATATATATATATATATATATATATATATATATATATATATATATATATATATATATATGGATCTTTGGTCATTCGGGTTTTTCCCCGCGTAGAACTAAAGGTGTAGGAGCGACGTTTCGACGGAATCCCATCCGTCATCATCAGGCTGGTGGCTTCTGCTTCCTTCTTCTGGGAGAAGCATGTGGCTGTTTGTTCCTCTTTTTTAAACTGCCAGAGGGGGTGTGTTCTATGGGTGGAGGTGTGCTCTGATTGGGTGCTCTGATTGTGCTCTGATTGGTCGCTCCTACACCTTTAGTTCTACGCGGGGGAAAAAACCCGAATAACCAAAGATCCACATACGAACACCCGCAAAAACCTCAGAAAAATATATATATTTACTGCTTTCATTTTTATATCTCCTAATCCATTATGGACTCATGACAGTTCATAATAGCAATCAATAGCTAATTCCACTATATATAATCAGTAGTTAAAATGTCCATATGAATACCAAAAACAAACAAACAAACAAAAAATGGAGCAATCATTGAATAATGGAAGTAATAATTGCTAGTAATAAATAGATGCTGGTGATATGTACTATATGCTCTCTGGCAAAGCTCCATCTTGAACAACCTCCAAATTTTGTAAGTCTAAGAGAACAATGTGCTCCTTGGCTTCAGCTCCCTTTCTTTCACATAAGATAAATCAACTCAAGAGCTTCTTCTAGCAAGTTACAAGTTACAGCATCATTCTTTTTTTTTTGTAAGCAGAAGATCCTGAATAGGCACTGATTGTTATCTTGGATAGGATATCAGGAGTTGCAAAAACTAGAGATGGGAAAATTGAAGAGGAGGAGGAGGAGGAGCAGGAGGAGGAGGAGGAGGAGAAGGAGGAGGACTGAAGACAATGTTGATAAAACTTTACTACCCTTTTACTATCATGTATTATTAATTAAAGGGACGCAGTGGCTCAGTAGGTTAGGACACTGAGCTTGTCGATCAGAAGGTCGGCAGTTTAGTGGGTCGAATCCCGAGTGCCGTGTAACAGAGTGAGCGCCTGTTACTCATCCCAGCTTCTGCCAACCTAGCAGTTCAAAAGCACGTAAAAATGCAAGTAGAAAAATAGGGACCACTACGGTGGGAAGGTAACAGCGTTCCGTGCGCCTTTGGCATCTAGTCATTCCGGCCACATGACCACAGAGACGTCCTCGGACAAGCGCTGGCTCTTCGGCTTTGAAACGGAGATGAGCACCGGCCCCTAGAGTCAGAAACGACTAGCACGCATGTGCGGGGGAACTTTTACCTTTACCTATTATTAATTAGCCAGGTCACTCTTTCTGTTTTTTTTTCTTTTAATCTCAGCTGCTACTCTCTGCTTTCATAATCAGAAAGGTCTTTGCTCTTTAAGCCTGAAAGAAGCAGGTTATAGGAACTTTTCATTTCCAACTATTAATGCTGACCAGTTGTGACGATTTCCTTATCTTTTCCAAATTCTGGTCCTAGAGAAGAACTGCCTCTTCTTCCTCTTTATTTTTTTGGTGTAGGAAAGCACAAAATTTGATGTTTGGACTACTTTGATGGATGGCCAAACACAGCAGAACTGCACATCTGAAAACGGAGTCTTTTATGCAATGCACGGAATTTCTTTTCCTTATTATGAAGAACAGGCACTCGGACATGTCCAGTTTCCTGCTTCCCCTGAAATCCAGGGATCAGGTTGGGAACATGTTTAGAGTAAAACACCTGAATGTATTCCATAAGGGAAGTTTTTTAGCTGATTTAGCTGCATCGCTCTGGTGTCAGCCGAGAAATATGAGTGCTAGGGAAAGTTCAGTGATAAATGGAATGGACCCGTTATTTAAAAGAGGATACATATGATTATAGAAGAAGAAATTGTAAATTCATGAGCACCCATGGGTACTATCTTACATGGTAAAATTTATGTGAATATTGTCTTGTCCATCGCCCATGATAAGTGATGCCTGAAAAGCTGACTTGCTATTCTGTCCAGTTTTCCTGTGCAATGCTATATTAATCATTGGCTACTGAAAGGTATTCATTCTCGTTACAGGCTCCTCAGCAAAATGGAAGCGTGCCATCCGCAACAAGAATATGCAAAATAGTTTGGCAGGAACTGTGAGGCCCTGCTGATGTAAACAAGGAAGGCCTTGTGCAGTAAACCTCAACTGGTTTACAGGTCTACAAGGAAACCTGTAGAGAATATCACTTTCTGGATAAAATTGCAGCAAAGGACTCCTTTGTGATTTAGCCCATTTCC
This sequence comes from Vipera berus, assembly GCF_964194415.1. Lineage (NCBI taxonomy): Eukaryota > Metazoa > Chordata > Lepidosauria > Squamata > Viperidae > Vipera > Vipera berus. Next base: position 112,124,295 of record NC_138206.1, read on the forward strand.
CCAACCACCCAAACACATTTTTATGCCATTTTCTTAATCCATGTCAGCTCAGATCTAACTCTGGGCAGGTACTAGGTTGTGTCAGCCATCTATTAGCAATTTTCAGGGCTGATAAAGTAAAACCTCACTAAAAATTCAAGTGCTAAATAAAAGATGCCATCATAATGACCCTTTCCTCTTGGGCAGCCTCAACGAGCTTATCAGTTCATTAGGATTCAAGCTAGACAGAGACCTTGCATCGGTTTTCATGAACAAACTCCCCCAAATCCATGCATCTAAGTTCCTTGATTTACTTCTTTTTTTCAATCTTGGCAATACATCATTTCCCCCATTGGGTTTCTCCTTTGCTAGCAACACTGAAGGAACTTTTTTTGTGCTGGGGACTCCCGTGAGTGTGGCACGCATGTGAACTCCAGCAATACTCACATACATCCATATGCAGTTAGACAGATTAGTTGGAAGATTTATGCTTGTGCTCCAGACCCACAATATACCAGGTTCTGTGTGGGCATTACATAGGTGTACATAAAAGTCTTCCAATATCTGAGGGACTGCCACAAAAAAGAGGGGGTCAAGCTATTCTCCAAAGCACCTGAAGGCAGGACAAGAAGCAATGGATGGAAACTAATCAAGGAGAGAAGCAACCTAGAACTAAGGAGAAACTTCCTGACTGTTAGAACATTTAACCAGTGGAACAACCTGCCTCCAGAAGCTGTGAATGCTCCAACACTGGACGTTTTTAAGAAGAGACTGGACAGCCATTTGTCTGAAATGGTTTAGGTTCCCCTGCTTGAGCAGGGAGCTGGACTAGAAGACCTCCAATGTCCCTTCCAGCCCTATGATGATGATGATGATGATGATGATGATGATGATGATGATGGCAGCATCTTATTGCTGAGCTTCTCCCCTTCAAAGCCTAGCAGGGAACTAACTAGCCAAAGGTTAATTGATTTTTGTGGAAATGATTTACTTAAATTATATAAATAAATAAATAAATAAATAAATAAATAAATAAATAAATAAATAAATAAATAAATAAATAAATAAATAAATAAATAAATAAATAAATAAATAAATAAATAAATAAGAAAGGTAAAATCAGTGCATTACTCTGGTTGGTGCACACCCATCTTTGAGGAGCTACCTGGACAAAATCTGCAAAAATGTAGAAAGAATGAAATCCGTCACCTCATTGGCTTGCCTTTTGTTATTCATTCGCTTGAAGATAATCAGGACTTTACCGGGTCTAGATGTTATTTGGGGAGGCGGTCTTAAGGAAAAAAAATATTCAAAATAAAAATATAATGCAATACGAATTCGTAACTATTTATCTCCACCAAGTCACATTTACCGTGATATTTTAAATGCATCGTTTGAGGCAAAGTTTTCAGAGCTTTCCCTGAGGCTTTTTTTTTATGGTAGAAGGAGCGTTAGATCCTAATATTAGCTTTTGTCTTAATTTCCTTGAGAAAATCTGCTTCCTGAGGCTGAACAAAGAACTACGGGCAGAAGGGTTCATCTGCTCATCTTTTCATGGTGAACAAAGTTCATTCCAGTTTACTTCTCATTTTGACGCCTCGCCTCATTGCCGAGTAATTCCACCCATTCCGAGGCTAAATGTGTGGATCAGATGCTATTTTAAAATCATGTGTTTCACCTTTCTACCCGCAGCACGGGAAAAAGCTCCACTGTCTTCTTCCGTGGGTGACTGCTTTGCGGTTCTCACTTCTAATTCAGATTTGTTTGGAAAAGCTGTAAAGTTAAGCTGCAATATCCCTGTAGCAGATGTGCTTCACAGCCTGAGATTTTCCTCTAAAACTTGCAGACAGCGTTTGGCAAGAAAATCTATTAAATGTCAGATATACTAGTGACAATACTTGCTCCCTTTGGGCAACTCTTTGCCCCCCCCAAGCCCAAACTTGGTGACAGTTGATTCGGTAATATGTTATATATTTTACAAATGTACGTCCTTGAAATGTCCGCCTTCAGTCAGACATCCAGCTCTTTCTCTTGAGTTTCCACGCAGATCGAGGTTGTGTTAAGAAATCCTGCCTCCTGTAGCTTGCAAGAAAATGTCTCATAGGTATTCATGTTTAGCATTCTTATTGCATATTCAGTATATGTTTATTTTTTTTCACCATGCAACCCTGGGAAAATTGAGTAACATAAATTTAATAGTACTGGGTTGTTGTTTTCCTTTGTGGGCTTCAACAATTTTTTTTTAACTTGCTTTTGGTTTCGTTATGTTGGAATTTCAAATAATTTTGAGTTCTTTTAGTTGACTTTCACCTGCGTGGCTTGCTTAGCAAAAATACAGAAGACATTTGCCAGTGTCTTCCCCTGACGTTGTTTTGGACTCCTATTCTAGTCTTCAACCCTGGATATCCCTGGTAAATTTATTTCCAAGTCAAAGCCCAACCCTGATTACCTTTTCAAGATCAATAAAGTCAGCTTTATTTATAAAAAAATGTGGTCACCTTCATGTCAAATTCATTTTCTGATAGTAACCAGAATAGAATAGCAGAATAAAAGAGTTGGAAGGGACCTTGGAGGTCTTCTAGTCTAAACCCTGCTCAGGAGGTCTTCTAGTCTAAACCCTCAGGCAGGAAACCCAGACAAATAGTTGTCCAATCTCTTCTTAAATACTTCCAGTTTTTGGAGCATTCACAACTTCTGTTCCACTGATTAATTGTTCTAACTGTCAGGAAATTCCTCCTTAGTTCTAGAATGCTTCTCTCCTTGATAAGTTTCCATCCATTGCTTCTTGTCCTGCCTTCGAGAGCTTTGGAGAATAGCTTGGCTCCCTCTTCTTTGGGGCAGCCCCTGAGATATTGGAACACTGCATCATGTCACCCCTAGTTCTTCATTAAAAGTTAACATTGACTTGATGGCATATAAGCAATCAAAATTATTCCATATTTGTGGTAGCAAGTTTCGGAAAAATGAGAAATCAGTAACAGAATAACAGAGTTGAAAGGGATCATGGGAGGTCTTCTAACCCAACCCTCTGCTCAAACAGGAGACCCCACCATTTCAGATAAGTGGGTGTCCAGCTTTTTTGAAACATCTCCAGTGATGGAGCACCTACAACTTCTGGAATTAAGCCATTCCACAGGTTAATTGTTCTAACTGTCAGAAAATGTCTCCTTATTTCTAGGTTGCTTCTCTCCTTGATTAGTTTTCATCCATTGATTCTTGTTCTGCCTTCAGATGCTTTGGAGAATAGGTTGACCTCCTCTAAAAAGGAAAAATCCAACCCACAGGTCATCCACCAGCCACCATTTGTAGAATTTCCTTTGCAGCACAATAAAAAATATTTTGATACCAGCAATTCTCTGGGTCTTCATTCCATCCCTGAAAAGAAAAGAAAGGATCTCCACTTGATTGGCATTTTGTAGCATATTTGCCTGAAATGAAGTCCATTTTTGTGCCACAAATCTGAAGCTGATTAGTAAGGCAGACTTTGACTTGGTGAGTAAAGTCCAGGTCTTGTCAAATTGGTGACAATCCAGGTGAAATTACTGACAGTCTGAAAGACAATTTCTCGTATGCGGTCCTTTTAATTTCACACAAAGCTACCCAGGGTCAAGAAATGCCATTCATGATTCTCTCTGAATCATTAACAACATACCTGTAAATGTGGTCCAGTTCCTCTCAATTCCCACAAACATCAACTTTGTTAGGAAATTGCTACCAAAGATTAAGACCAAAGGATCATCCGTGGCATTCTGAAAGTGCCAGGTGGATAAAAATGGAACTTCTCATTATCTTTGAAATCAATTGAAAGAGAAATGCTGATGGTGTCTGAGAATTCAGCACCTCCAGCAGACCTCGGGAGCAAAGAGCTGCTAGCTTCCTTGCTTCATTCCTTTCATAGCTTCCCGTGCAGAATAAAACTAAAATGACTTTAAGGGATATATTAATTATGTCTGTATTTGACCTCCGGGGTTTTCATAGGAAGAGCAACTGGCCTGAAAATTGTTAGAAGAGGATTTTTAATGCTTTAAATTCCCTTAAGGACTTGCTCCATTTCTACTTGTTTTCGACTACATTTCTTCTTCTTCTTCTTCTTCTTCTTCTTCTTCTTCTTCTTCTTCTTCTTCTTCTTCTTCTTCTTCTTCTTCTTCTTCTTCTTCTTCTTCTTCTTCTTCTTCTTCTTCCCTTCATCTCGAAATTCTCCCTTCTAAGTACTGGTGAGACTTAATATTACTTATATTTTTCCAATGTTTTAACAATGGCCAGTTGCAAAAGTAAACAGAGGTGCACAACTGATGTTCCCTAATATTTATATGCATCTTTGTCTTCTTCTCAGAATTTCTTTAGTTAATTGCAAAGTTCCAGAAATGCTGGATTTGTACAGCCCCTCTAAATTTTTCCTGAACTCTGACCTATTAAAGCAGGAATACTAAAAGGCCAGAAATCTCTTCTCACTGAGAGAAGATAGTTTTACTCATATAAAACTTTTCTGAAGCTGATTGTTCTAAACTTTGAATACCCTAAGCGTAAGGAGCCTGCACTTTCTCAAAGATCTGGCTAGGTGGCAGCATACATTATCTTATGTTTGTGTATATCAAATGACTATAATTAAGATTAAACAAGACTAAACCTGAAGGCAAAGAAACATCTCCGGAGAGCCTTTATTTCTTTCAGAAGTAAATTGCAAATGAATTATAAAGCCATTTTTTTTATTTGGACGTTAAAGAACACTTTGTGCATTTCACCCCGTTGTTTTTAACTAATCTGGAGAGCTTCCAAAGGAGAGAGGATGGAGAAATGTCATTGCACTTATCACATTTTTAGAAAGCAGAGCCTCTGAATTCTGGTTTTAGCATCTGGAATGGTTGGTGATGAGAACTTCCGCTGTAATCTTTGACCCATTGGAGGAAATAACTTTATTTTCTGTTTGCAGTAACGTTTAATTCTCTTTTGAGTCTGTTTCCACCCCCCCCCCACACACACAGGCAGTTCAAACCGCTAGATTCTTCAAGGTTTCTTCCTTACCTCCCCTTACTTTACTTTACAAGGTTTCTTTCTTAAATGTGCTGGTAAAAATGTATTTTTACAGGGACAGTGGAACTGTGCTAGGATTTAGTTCCAATCTAAAAAAAGGTGTTTCGGAGCACAGAGGAGTCTAGATGTAGTACCTGGTGTTATGTATCCAGGTACAGGCATCTGCATAGCAGCAGCCACCAGGGGGCGTTGGCCTGGACGGTTTTGGCGGGAAACCCAGTTTCGGCGGGAAACCTAGGGCCAACCCCATTGGCTAGCCGACTACCTGGCCAGGTATATAAGGAGGCCAGGTAGCCCTTGTTCTTCAGTACGAACCCCCCCCCCAAATAAAGAGCTGAACTCGTACTCCGGCTGGCGTCTCTTCCTTGCGTCGGACTCACTACATTACACCTGCCTACTGGAATATGGGGTCTGGGGAAAAGATTTTGGAAGGCAAACATTTTTTTTTGCAAGTCTGCCAAAGCCCTTTATTTTCTTTCTTTTTTTTTTTTTGGAGACTGAATCTGCAACACCTCAGAATTTCACTACCAAGTTGAAGCATACTGTATCTATGGTGTAGATTAATTCTTCTCTTCCTTCAGTGGGTATCACTGTGAGACAGCTGTAGCCCAATCTAAGCTGGTAGTACCCATCTAGTTTTGAACGATGAATGATAAAGTTGGTAAAGTGGAACCAACTTAAAGGGGGGGGGGAGAGGGTGTCATTCTTCATTTTATTTATTACTATTTATTATTAAATGTATATGCTGCCCATCTCACTATCGAAGTGACTCTGGGAGCTTCATTCTCCTCTGACCAAATATTATTCCACAAGAAGATTCAGATCTGATTTTTTATATTTTTTTTGACAATTGATAGAACTCTGTCCTTGATTGACTTCCTTGTAGGTTGTTTGACTGGGAGGAAAACATTAAAAGTCCTCTCTGCTTGCCTAATCCTTGGAGTTTCTTGCCATGGTTCATAAAATTTGGTTAGTGTAAACTACAAAAATCAATGCAATTTAATATTCTTAAAACAGTGAACTATCCAATCTCACCTATAGAATGCTTCAGAAAGTTGCAAATTCATACTAAGGTGCTTGGTAGGAATGCCATCAATTTTTTTCTCACCTGGAAACAATCATTAACCAGCTATTCAACAAAAAACTTCTGGGGTAACCTGACTTAGCTGCAAAACTCCAGCTCATCACCATTGATAGAGGTTTTGGTGTCAATTTGCTATCACTAATTTTGTCTGGCCAGATCAGAGTATGCTACCATGTTTTCCCAAAAATAAGAACCGGTCCTATTTTTATTTTATTTTTTGCCTCCAAAAGAGGCACCAGGTCTTATTTTCAGTGTGTGTGGGGGTATCTTTTCCACTCACCTCTGGCACCAACAGTCCCACCCAGCTGGCCCACTTCTTCTGCGGCTGAAGGAGCAGGCTTCATCAAAGGCCTTTCCAGAAGACCTCTGCAGCCAAGAAGCGAGCTACAGATTGAATCCATAGCTTGGTTCTCGGCTGCACAGGCCTTATGGAAAGGCCTCTGACTGCAAAATGTAGGACTGGGGATGCCGCAGAAGAAGTGGGCCAGTGAGGAAAGGCCTGGCTGCAAGGTAAGCAGGTATGAGGCATGTGGGGCAGCTCCACTCTCCACCCCCATCCTAGCTTGATTTTTAGGCATGCGCCTTGCTCCAAAACTAAGGCTTATTTTTGGGATAGGGCTTAAATTAGGCCCACCCCCAAAAATCAAGCTAGGGCTTATTTGCGGAGTGGGTCTTACTTTCAGGGAAACACGGTATGTATGCCTGAACTTGTTATCAGACAATCCTCAAAGTTGGATAGCATTTCCACCATCTTGTCATCAGCCATGATTTTGGTAGAACATGTATCTGTCAGGTCCCTTTGGAACACTGCCATAAGAAAGGGGAGGGGGAGCACAAATGGGTGTGGATGGAAGATGTCTCTGTATTGCTAACTTTTGTTTCTAATTTGGCTTTGAGGTATTCACATGGGAATTAGGGAGGGGGAATTATGGAAGAGAAAATGCCCTCAGGGCCATCTGTGTTCACTCCTGCTGACCAACGCCTGGGAACACGATTGCTTATCTCCCTTTCAACTTGAAGCTCTCATAACATCTTTGCATCAGTTGGTTGGCTCCTGATGAACTGGGGCACTGGGATGGGACTGATGAAACAGGACTTTTAGCTTAACACTTTTGCACAGGAACTTCAGATTCTATCTTTTTATTCTGCAATCACTTTCTCTCAGTAAAGGGGCTTCTTGTTTTCTGAGTTGTGCTTTCCTGGGGGAATAGCTGAGGCAGATCCTTACACTACTGCTACTGACTGAAGAGCTACCCATAGAGCTAACCACTATTATTGTTTTAACTGAGTTTGAACATAAAATACTGCAAGCATGCATTACTTAAAGGGTGTGTTATATCCTTAGGTTCATTCTTATTATGAGACATTAATCAGCAGAAATGGAATGTGCTTTCATTCAGTAGAGTACAATGGAAAAATCAAACATGAGCTAAAATCTCTTTCAGTAGCACTTATAGGTCCAATATCTTTGGCTGAGCTGTGCTTGATATTGTTAATTCATCCATGATTTAATTACAGTTGGTTTTCCTGTTGCAGCCAGTAACTAAGAAAAATGTTGAGACGATGGCCATCCTCGAACTGTCTTAATTAACACTTGAGATTTTCAATGATTACTAAACTAAAGGCAACAACAGACTGGGTTCTTGTTTGCCAATTAGTCTAATTGCTGATTCTTAACAACAACAACAACAACAACAAAATCTACGTAAGATGAATTGAAATCCAAGAAGCTTCAATCTGTCATCCTCTCAAAACTGATCTAATGTAGGCTGTCTTTCATTAGCAGCAAAGTCTTAATTTTCTATCTTTATCTCTATTATAATTTGTGGGTTTTTTTTTCTTCAAGTAAATGGACCTTAAAAAATGGCAAACCAGAATATAACAAGTGTACTTCATCTTGCTCATCTACTCTATTATAGTCATTAATGATCATTCGATTATAAAAAAAAATAAGGTCATGTCTGAACACCTAATATTTAAATTTTCACCTAAACTACAATGTCTACAATGTCTATGGAGATTCTCAGCCATCCAGATCATAGTTGTCCCGAAGGTGCTTTTTCAGGAGGCAACTGGACTTCCTTTGTTTTTCTCTGAAGATATTTCACTTCTCATCCAAGAAGCTTCTTGAGCTTCGACTGGATAGTGGGGAATGGAATGATTTAACTAAAGACTACAAGAACCATTTGCATTCTTCAATTTGAGATGCAGACACCACAGACTCATCCCCAACAGCCTGTGACTGTCTTCAATAGTGAAGGGACACAGGTCGGAAAACATCCTGCAGCCAAGAAGGCTTCACACCATTTGCACTATTCAGATGACCCTGAGGACACAGATAAACCTCCAAGTGGCTTCAATGACTCTCTAAAAGAATGCAAATGACCAGCTGTCCACAAGGAACATAAATCCTTCCATTCCCCACTATCCAGTCAGAACTGAAGAAGTCCAGTTGCCTCCTGAAAAAGCACCTTTGGGACTAAACTACAATGGGGAAAGAAATAATATTGGCAACACATGAAAAAGTCCAGGACCTTTTAAATGCAATACAGTTAAAGAGGAAATGGGCAAATATTACACTTTTTGAATTTTATTATAAAATTGTTTTGGTTCAGAAATCATCAGCATGTTATAATAATACAGATGCAACCACACTATTTCATGTCCACACATCAGAGGACTCACAATCCAAAATGGTACAGTCCTGATCAGTGACATCTGCAGGATCCTCTGCTGGCTCCGCCCCTTTTGTGCATGGAACATAAGGACCTGTGGGAAAAGGGGTGGAGCTTCTGACATAATGGTCCAATGATGCTTCTGAACTATATCATGTTTGAGCAGGGCTGCAATTTGGCCCTATTGGAATATCTAACATAGCCTGAATGTTCTGCCTTAAAAAGCTTCATAATCAATTTTTATTTTACAAAGCAGCTACCAGATCTCCTAGAGTGGATTGTCACTAAGAAAGAAGAGATGGTCAGAGAGGTAAAAGGAAGGAGAACTTAGGAAGTTGTGGCTACATCCTCTTGTGGTTCAAAATATTTACAGAAAGAGAATTTGGAGATGAGTTGTGCAGGAGTTTAAGTTTCAGAAGAGACATTTTTAAGAAGCTGTGAGAAATAACTGGTGGGATTCCATGGAAAATAAATCACCAGGGCAAACGATAGTGAAAATACACCCACATACTATTCAAATGACCCCGGGGTGGGAGGCAGAGAACAGATAACTGCTGTGTATCATCCAAGAGTTTTATTTTACTCAATTTATTCTTTTGCTGATTAGTCCCTTCCCCACTCAGTACTACATCCCACAACTAGCCCATGACCGCCCCCCATTCCAGCCAATTACCAGACATTCAGGCTGAAATCACAGCAGTCTCTTTTAATGTTGTATCTGACCAGTGCTATGCAACAAACACACCAATGACCGCTTCCATTCTAACTGTGTGAGTTATTTAAAGCAGGGGTCTTCAAACTTGGCCCTTTTATGACTTGTGGACTTGAATTCCCAGAATTCCTCAGCCAGACATGCTGGCTGAGGAATTCTGGGAGTTGAAGTCCACAAGTCATAAAAGGGCCAAGTTTGAAGACCCCTGCTTTTAAAGTAAAGGATCCAGTCTGGGTCAGTCACCAGTACCAGAGGTTGAATCTTCTGAGCTTTCGGACTTGTGCTTGGAGCCCATCTTCATGGAACTTCTCTTTACTGGGATATGTGCTTTGGACTATTCTATGTACAGAATTTATGAACTGTCTGGTTGTGTGTGGCTTTTTCGTTGTTGATTGGGGGTGTTAATGGCCAATTGTTAAGTCGTTGGCTGTTGTTTCCTTGAGCTGCCATCTCCTCGGCTTGTAAGTACTGTACCTGATAAGCTGGTGGTAAACCAGCACTCCTGTTGATTGAAAAGGGCCTCATTTTCCAACAGGAAACTCAACAGGAGTGCTGATTTACCACCAGCCTATCAGATACTTAGGAGCTGAGGACTTGGAAGCACAAGGAAACAACAGCCAACGACTTAACAATTGGCCATCAACACCCCAATTAACACCTTAAAAAAGAAACACAATAACCAGGCTTCGCATAAATACTACCTGTAGAATAGCCCAAGGCACACATTCTAGTGAGAGAGAAATTCCCTGATGATGTGGTCTAGCACAAGTCTAAAAGCTTGGAAGACTAAACCCTGGTCCCAGTGACCGATCTAGATTGGATCCTGCAACATTATCTTGAGACATGTATATTTTCCTTTTAAAGTAAAATTCTTTTCAAATAGGTTGTTATAGATAATAATCACTTCTCCTAGCAGATCCCTGAATATGTTAGCCGGTCTGTATTGCAGACTTTATTTTATTTTTTTCCTCTCCATCACTGGCAATTTGTCCCTGATACATCCGGAAGCAGGAGTTTATTTTAATTTTGATTCTTTGTGCTGCTGCCAATCCAGGTGAATGAAACAACATTATCTGAGACTCCCCTTGTTTAATCAGCAGAGCGGGGACAGGGATGGCAGGTCCTGAAAGGGCAAATTGCTATTTTGGAAGACATGGGAGGGAGCGGTGAGGTTCTGTATCATGTCATCTGCCTTCAAGTAAATCCAGGGCATGTCAGAGAGACTTGTAAACGAAGGCTTTATAAATTTGAAATTGTACATGTTTCCTTAGCTTATCATACAAAACAACTGTGTCAGTTTGATTGGCTGGACTAGAATTTAAATGCAGATTTATGGCACTAGCTGGAAGCCAAGTTCCAATAGGTGATGTATTTGAGCAGCTTGACAAGATCAACATTGCCCCAATTTGCATCTGGGAGAAGGAGATCTTTTAATGAAAAATGTCAGCTTTTCAACTCTCCCAAGAAACCAAGTTTCTTATTTCTGTAAGAAGTTCAGATCTGTCCATACAATGCTGGCACCTGTATTTCATAACAAGTGTTTAGTGTGTAGGAAGAAAAGTCTTCATCATGGTTCCTCCAAGCGGGGAATAAACATGGTGACTGCTTTGGGAAGAAGGTTGTAGTTTATTGCAGAGGAAAGCCAGACAGAAAGATGGATCCAACAGAAAAAAGGGACTGACCACATGTGGGTGGTGGGTTTTTATACCCCCTGGACTCTATTGTTTGGAGTTATTTCCTGTTTCAGGCTTTGCATTTCCTGTGTCACGTATTCTGCCCTGAATCTAGGTGTGCCCTTCTAGGAATCTTGATGGTTGTGGGTATGTCCTATTATGACCCCTGCTTCCCTGGGGCTGGGTCTGATGTTGACTCTAGAGATCTTTCTTCCTAATCCCAGTTTCCCGACAAGATTACCACATCTGCATTCCTGCAGACTTGGTTTCTGCTCGGGGCAGAGGGCCTCAGGGGCAGGGTTGGTTTCTGCTTTTAAAATCCTTTAGGGAAATATATTCTGCCCTTTTAATATTTCCTTCTCTGGGGAGCTGACTTCCCACAAGTGTCTATGGAGATTCTCAGTTATCCAGGTCATGCTTGTTCCAAAGCTACTTTTTCAAAAGGCAACTGGACTTCCTTTGTTTTTTGCTTGAACATGTTTTGCTTCTCATCCAAGACGCTTCTTCAGTCCTGGCAGAATGGTGGAGAATGGGAGGATTTATATTCCTTGCAGTCACCTGGTCATTAGCATGCTCTCTGAGAGTCATTGAAGCCACTTGGGGGGTTAATCTTCAGGGTCACCTGACTAGTGCAAATTCAAGAAAGAAAGCAGTGACATCACCATCTTGCCATCTGATAGAGGAAGATACACAATTATCCTGAACACAGATAACTACAATGCCAAGGTGAACAGTTTTCTGAAGGACACTGACACTTAGGAAACTCTGAAGAGAGAGTCTACTAACAGTTATAGAAAAGGGTCATTTTTTTCCTGCAACAACTACTGAAGGACAATGCCATTGACAAGCCACAATGCTATACCTTGGGGAAACCGCTCCATGCATGTATGGACTCCACAAAGAGGGAAATCCGCTCAGACCAGCTGATGTTTAAACTTAAACATTATGAACATGCATTATCCATAAAACGTACAGTACATGATATTCCTCTGATGCAGGGGTATATTTCTTATGGACACTGACCAGCATTTGGTATATCTCTAATATTTAGCTTTTGTGAAGTCTACATGAGACAAATTTATTCGTTGTCAAAGACTGAGTTTCTATCAGATAATTTGATTTTTGTTTCTGAACTGAATTATTATGTATCTTTCCCAAACTGTATTAACATATGTAGCCATGTAAAACCCAAACTCCACCAAGAGCCTTGGTGGAGCAGTGGGCTAATGCCTCCTTAAGTAACACCAGCTGCCTGCAATTAGTGCAGGTTCGCATCCCACCAGGCTCAAGGTTGACTCAGCCTTCCATCCTTCCGAGGTAGGTAAAATGAGGACCCAGATTGTTGGGGGCAATAAGCTGACTTTGTAATAATGCCACTTGGGGGGGGCGAAAGCCCTAATAAGCAGGCATATACATAGAATGAAGGCTATTGCTAAGCACATTTGATTTGTGCTTTAAATTGTAAGCCGCCCTGAGTCTTCGGAGAAGGGTGGGATATAAATGGGATACGGATACGGATGCGGTATGGATTTGGATGGGGAAGAACAGGCTCTAGCTCAACCCGGCCAAGACTGAGTGGCTTTACGTACCGGCATCTCGACTTGTCCAAGAGGTTCCATCTTTGGTTATGGGAGGAGAGGTGTTGCCTCCCGTTGATAGGGCGCGCAATTTAGGCGTCCTCCTGGACTCACGACTCAGTTTTGAAGATCATATTGGAGTCATGGCCAGGGGGGCATTTGCCCAGGTTCGCCTGGTGCGCCAGTTGCGCCCCTATCTGGACTGAGATGCCCTACATACGGTCACTCATGCACTCGTTACCTCTCGGATAGATTACTGCAATGCTCTCTACATGGGGCTGCCCTTGAAGACCACCCGGAGGCTTCAGCTGGTGCAGAATGCAGCTACGCGGGTAGTGATGGGAGCATTCTGATACTCCCATATTACACCCCTCCTGCGTGAGCTGCATTGGCTACCAGTTGTCTTCCGGGCGAGATTTAAGGTGCTGGTACTCACCTTTAAAGCCCTACATGGCTTAGGCCCAGGATACTTGCAGGACCGTCTGCTACCGGGGACGACTTCCCATCGCCCAGTGCGCTCGCACAGAGAGGGCCTCCTCAGGGTGCTGTCGGCCAGACAATGTCGGCTGGTGACCCCCAGGGGGAGGGCCTTCTCTGTGGGAGCACCAGCCCTTTGGAACCAGCTTCCCCTTGAGCTTCGGATGGCCCCAGACCTCCGGTCCTTTCGCTGTGACCTCAAAACTTTTCCCTTCCATCAGGCTGACCTGGATTGATGATGGGTTTTTAAATATGTTTTAATTTTTAACTGTAGTTAATTTATTTTGGGGCTGTTATTTAATTCGTTTTTTAATTTTTGTATTGTTGTTTTTTATTGTTGTAAGCCGCCCTGAGTCCTTTGGGAGATAGGGCGGCATATAAGTCCCAAAAATAAATAAATAAATAAATAAATAAATAAATAAATAAATAAATAAATAAATAAATAAATAAATAAATAAATAAATAAATAAATAAAAACAAATCTGGGCAAGATCAGATCTGGTGAGTTCAAAAACCTTCAAATTATTTTACCACACCAGCACAAGGATCAAATGTCCATCCCTTTTAAAAGCCTGGTAGATCTCTAGTATGACCTGTTTAAAGAAAAAAAATCTTCATCAGGGTCCAGTCCAAGCAGGGAACAAACAAAATAGAGATTTCTGTAGAAAGAAGGTTGTAGTTTATTGAAGATCAGAACCACAAGACACGCGGCTCTGGAGCAGTTGACCTCATGTTGCTGGAAGTGGTGGGTTTTTATACCTTCTTGGGCTTTTGTGTTTGGAGTTGTTTCTGTACCTGTGGCTTTGTATTTCCTGTGTCATGTACTTTGACCTCAGTCTGAGTGTGCCTTTTTAGTATTCTGAGGGTAATGGGTTAATCCCATTATGTCCTAAAAGTCATCTCCTGCTTTCCTGGAGCAGTGGCTGATTGCTATGTCCTATGTCGTATGGGTGAGGGGTTGCTGGTTCTAATCTTATCACTCTCCTATTGTTAGCTATCAGTTTTTCTCCAAGGGATTTCAAAAGATCTTGTCTTGAATGGGTTTCTGCAGGCAGTATTTGCTCACAAACGGGGGCCCAGTCATTCTGAATGGCATTATCAAATCTGCATTTCTACAGAGCTGGCCTGCTTAGTTTCTGCTTAGAGCTATTAAGAAAACCTACGCCTGCTTTCCTTTGGGGAAATATAATATTTTGCCTTTTTTAAATATCCCCCCAAATATTCCCTTCTCGGGGTGGCAGGGTGACTTCCCATAGACCTTTGCACCACAATAACCCTTAGGCCAATGGGGTTGCGTTTGTAGATGTTTAGCTGTTTAGCTTCAAGATCAAAGGTTAACCCACTGCTTTAAGCTGTTTAAAGAACTTGACAGATAATTACAATGTCAAGATTTTTAGGAGATTGAAAATGAATCTTATCCAGCTACAGGCACATTGATATAGACAACTCTGGGTGAAAGATCAAAAAGCGAATTTGGGGAGCAAAATGTGTTCAATTAATAAGTCAAGGATAAGACCCAATGAGGAAAGGGGTGATTCTGAAGGTCATTCTTCACATGTCAGCCTTGAACCAGCCATCCACTAATCCAGTAGAACTTCCCTGTCCTTATGTTGCAGACAGTAACCAATAAGTGGAAGCTGGGTCAAAAGTTGCTATCTGAGAAAAAAAAAAACAACCCTTTGTTCAAAAAGGCTTGGAATCAGTATCAGTAATTTAGCCATGCATTTAAAAAAAGATTTACCTGCAGCTACCTAAGTCCATTCACTCTTTGAGTTTTATTTACTATACAATTAGAATAATGTATTGTAAGATTAAGGGACGTGGTGGGTTAGGACGCTGAGCTTGTCAATCAGATGGTCGGCAGTTTGGCGGGTCGAATCCCAAGTGCCGCGTAACAGAGTGAGCGCCTGTTACTCGTCCCAGCTTCTGCCAACTTAGCAGTTTGAAAGCATGTAAAAATGCAAGTAGAAAAATAGGGATCACTATGGTGGGAAGGTAACAGCATTCCGTGCACCTTTGGCGTCTAGTCATGCCAGCCACATGACCACAGAGACGTCCTCGGACAAGCGCTGGCTCTTCGGCTTTGAAACGGAGTTGAGCACCGGCCCCTAGAGTCGGAAACGACTAGCACGCATGTGCGGGGGAACCTTTACTTTTACCTTTACTGTAAGATTAAATTTTGAGAAGTGTCCTTAACACATTTTTTCTCTCCTTTTTGTTGGATTTCAGCCATTGTTGTATCACACCTTTATCATACTTCAACATATTTCAGCTCCTGAAGCTAAATTCTTCTCTTTCTGTCATGATTCGATTTCCATGATTCCAACATTCATTTGGGGCATTAGAAGTTATTTTATAAGAATTAAGTTATTTATAGGTTATTTATAAGGATTAATCATTTTTTGAGAAGATGGACAATACAGCTAGAAAATGGATACCTAGAAAATAATATAGTGTGCACAGTGCAGGTGCTGAGTTGACCGAAAACTAGGGGGAAAAAAGAATGTTGTACTATTCTTCTCATTCATCACTTTGTCCATTGGCTGCAAAAATAGATACCAAGGTGCAAGGCATCACCTGGGCATTCCACATAAGGAGCCACCAAATATAACACTGATAACAGAATAGCAGTGTTGGAAGGGACCTTGGAGATCATCTAGTCCAACCCCCTGCTCAGGCAAGACACCCTATACCATTTCAGACAAATGGCTGTCCAATCTCTTCTTGAAAACCTCTAGTGATGGAGCACCCACAACTTCTGGAGGCAAGTCGTTCCACTGATTAATTGTTCTCACCGTCAAGAAATTTCTTCTTAGTTCTAAGTTGGTTCTCTCCTTGATTATTTTCCATCCGTTGCTTCTTGTTCTGCCTTCAGGTGCTTTGGAAAACAGGTTGATGCCCTCTTTTTTTGTGGCAGGCCCTTAGAGATTGGACACTGTTATCAGGTCACCCCTAGTCCTTCTTTCCATTAAACTAGACATAGCCAATTCTGGCAACTGAACAATACAACAGTGTCTCTCACTTTAACACAGGCCATGAACGAGATAAAAGGCAATGTGTATTACTCCTCTGCCTACACTGTGGGCTTGTGCAAATGTAGCCTGAAAGTTCAATACTTTACAATGTATATACAATGCATGCTTCTGCGTTAACAAAAAAAATAATGTGTAGAGAAGCAGCCACTTTATATTGCAACCCGTGACATCCAATTTTCCCATAGATGAAAAAGAAAGCAAGTTGATTTAGAATACAGCAAGCAGAAAACAAATCCCGAGAGCCCCCTGTTTGGATTACAAATGCCAAAATTCAAAACTAACTACCCTGAAATTCTTGAAGCTTTACTTCCCATATAGCTGGAGCATATCAGCTTGGGAGAATTCCCAATGTCCTCCTTGAAAAGAAGCTCACCCATAAAGTCCATAAATAAAGTCAAACGTTTTCCCTGGAAGTTCGTGATTCAAATCCCTTCTCAGCTGTTTCCAGTATCCCATCAAATCAGTGCTACCTGTTCTGTCTACCCTAGCCCAAGTCACAGAATTAGAAAAAATAAAATTGTTGAGAAATGAGGGATAATGCCTACATCCTTTTAGAAAGTTTGGATCCAAATATGATTCTCCAAATCTTTCCTTTGAGTGACATGGTTTAGTTAAATGTGGTACAAGGATAGGTCTTATTTCAAGACAACTTTCCTCCAGCAAATAATTGCTTAGGAATTTCTCCTGTCTTCATCCATGACACCGATTGCAGGAGAGGACTAGGCTGAGCCCAAGGGTGGAGTCATTATGCTCCCATGTTCACTATATCTATCTCTCTTGTAGGAATACAGTGATTCCAAACTGATGAGCTAGGCTGCATTAACAGAGGGATAGAATCAAGATCAAGTGAAGTACTAATACCACTTTACAATGCCTTGGTAAAGCCACACCTGGAATACTGCACCCAATTTTGGTCACCACGATGTAAAAAAGATGTCGAGACTCTAGAAAGAGTACAGAGAAGAACAACAAAGATGATTGGGGGACTGGAGGCTAAAACATATAGGGAACGGTTGCTGGAATTGGGTATGTGTAGTTTAATGAAGAGAAGGGTGAGGGGTGACCTGATAGCAGTGTTCCAATATCTCAGGAGCTGCCACAAAGAAGAGGGAGTCAAGCTATTCTCCAAAGCACCTGAAAGCAGGACAAGAAGCAACAGATGGAAACTAGTCAAGGAGAGAAGCAACCTAGAACTAAGGAGAAACTTCCTGACAGTTAGAATAACTAACCAATGGAACAACCTGCCTCCAGAAGTGGTGAATGCTCCAACACTGGAAGTTTTTAAGAAGAGAGTGGCCAGCCATTTGTCTGAAATGATATAGGGTTTCCTGCCTGAGCAAGGGGTTGGACTAGATGACCTCCAAGGTCCCTTCCAACTACTACTACTACTACTTCTTCTTCTTCTTCTTCTTCTTCTTCTTCTTCTTCTTCTTCTTCTTCTTCTTCTTCTTCTTCTTCTTCTTCTTATTATTATTATTATTATTATTATTATTATTATTATTATTATTATTATTATTATTATTATTATTATTATTATTATTATTATTATTATTATTATTATTATTATTATTTTATTTATTTTTTATTTTTTATTTTTTATTTTTTATTTTTTATTTTATTTTATTATTATTATTATTATTATTATTATTATTATTATTATTATTATTATTATTATTATTATTATTATTATTATTATTATTATTATTATTATTATTATTATTATGTATTTGATGTCCACTGTTGAACTCCATCCCAACTCCTGGTTTCTTGCACCTGACATCTATCTGAACATCTTGTAAAAACTGTCAAAAAATTATCTGACTCCCCTTGGGATTTCTCTTGCACACAAATACAAATATTTTGATCTCAGCTAAGCAACCTGACATATTTAAGGGGGTCACAGCTTTTAAGGAAACAAAACAGCACTCTCTCTCATGTAAAGAAGTGTTGAAGAACAGCATTGAAGTTGAAAATTCTATTTTGGCTGCTCCAGTCAAACTCTTTTCAACCATTAAATTTTATAGAAATGTACAGTTGCTAAGTTGCTAGTTTTCGTCTCCACTAGACAGCAGCTGCTCAATTCCCTCTTCAAAAACTCTCCTTTCCAGGTGACATTGAGAGTGTAACAGGAGACTTCATTATTGATGAAATCAGTTGGTGGACTATTCTTGGAGAGAAGCCAAGGTAAGAAGTAGACAAAGCAGCAGCTGTGAAATAGAAGTATCAGGATCTCCTAAAATACTACTTAAGATTCTTTGCATGAATCTTTATCTTAACTGACCTTCCTCATCTCACCATCCTCTCAAGATACAACCCATCAGCCATAGCCGGTGTGAGGGCATGCAGGTAATAGACCACCTCACAATAACATGATGGGCATATCTGTAATAAATACACAAATCAAACTCCTGGGTCATTTAACTTAGCTGGAGACTGAACCATTATTGTGAGAAATCCATGGAGCATTGATTTTTAAAGCTTTTTTACTTCTGAAGAGCTGCTATGAAAAAGGATAAACCAGATCTATATAATGATGGGGTGGGAGAAGAGAGTTGGGCCCTTAGTAAACTCCACAAACCTTTAAACCCCAAATTATGTCCCTAATAGGTAGTTAACAACCAGCCTACCATAAGTTTCACAAACTAGAGTTTGCCATGCCATTACATGAGTTAGTGAAAAACTTAAACTCATAAAATATAATCTACTGTTGACCTGGTGGGTCAACCTAATGCTGTCTCTTGTGTTAGACTGCAGAGTTGTATGGCCAGCCTGGTGTTTTGTATCTGGCTAAAGCTTTTTGTGATATCTTTCCGGGATTTAGGCAGGAAGATCCAAAGGCCTCCCTTTCTATTTTCCTGGAAATCTGCAAAAGGGAGAAATACTGAGGAAAGGTCCAAGAAGCCCCCAGCTGACCAAACTGGAGAGTGGGAGGAAGCTCCCTGACCTGGAGAACCCTTGGAAGAAGTAATCTGCTAATGAGATCTTAAGTGATCCTTCCTGTTGATTTGAAAGATTCCATTTTGCAATATTTGCAACCTGGTCTAGTCTAAAGACTCAACAGATCATAGGTAAACAAACAAAAGTGCAAAGAAAACAATAGTCCACCTTATTGAGCCCCCAGAACAATTCAAGAAAAGCTCAGTAGAATAAGATGGGTTTTACTACTATTATGAAACAGGATGGGGCAGAGCAAGTTTCAAATTGTGGAGGACACATCAGAAGTGGCTACCATCTCATGTACCTGCCACGTAGTTCTCTGAAGACATTCAAACCACATGGGCAGACTGAATTTTGGTAAAATTGATTTAGTTGATCTATGACTTGTGCTGAACTTTGGCATTTTTGTACCTACTCAAAACATAGGGAAAAAAATTCTGCTTTTCTAATATACCAAGAAAGAGGCAATTGCGAAAGAAAGAAAGAAAGAAAGAAAGAAAGAAAGAAAGAAAGAAAGAAAGAAAGAAAGAAAGAAAGAAAGAAAGGAAGGAAGGAAGGAAGGAAGGAAGGAAGGAAGGAAGGAAGGAAGGAAGGGCATGCTCATGTATTGGTATGACCTTGAGAAACGAGAGAAAGAAAGGCTGTCTAGGGACCAGCCAGATAAGAGAGGGCATAGCCTGCAGCTGCATAATGGATGGAGAAAGAGGTCCAGAAGGGACCCTCTGTAACTTTTCAACTGTAAAAGAGATGGCAGGAGGTTTTTACTATCCGACTTTCAAGATTCTGTTAATACAGCCTTAGAACAAGATAGAATTAGCTCATCTTACCATGTTTCCTGTCTGCTTTACCTGAGAAGGCTGACATCTCCCAGGCTCTCAGTAATTTCTGCACTGAACAGATTTCAAGAGGTGGACTCGGAGTGATTAAATCTTCCTCTATCTGCGTACTCTTCCTCCCACTCTCCTTCCTGACCTACCTTAAATTCTCTACCTTAGCCAGGATTCAAGGTGGAAATAAGCCCATTTTTTTACGGCGTTGAGCCATCTGTCTATGCTGGCTCCCGCCACTGATGTCTTAATTCAATTAAGATCATCGGGCAGGCCTTTTGTGCTGCCTGGTGATTGAGGGAGGGTCTCCTGCAACAATAAAGGACAGTTCTTTATTTCATATCCTATTTTTCACAGCTTTTCCGCTCCTTATCATTCATAGCCTGCTCTGCCAGATTAGAGAGAAAAGCTGCACTGCTTTACAGCCTATCCCCAAGCCATGGGAAATTCCAGAGCAACTTTACAAGGTCAGCTTCCCTTTGTAGGGAAGCATATTGGAGACTTAAATAATATCCTATATTACTTACCAATCTGTGAGTTGAGCCAGATAGGGTTGTAAGAAGCCAGCAGTAACAACAAAATAGTAAGAGAACAGCAACCGACGTCTAATCCTTCCGATACGTTTCTTCCCCTATTCTTTTCTTTCTTCCCAGTCAGTTTCAAATTGTATAGCTTGAGTAGTTTTACCCAGTGTCCGAACTGGCTTTTTCAGGAGCCCTGCAGAAATTTGTAACTTGGCTTCCCTCATAAATACTCACCCCAGTTCCATCCCATACATAATCATGATGTATATTCAAAGGCAGAGACAAGAGATATGTGTAAGAATCTACAAGGCACATTTATTTATGTAGGCTTGGGGCCTGTAAATCTGCCGGAAGTGCTGACTTCCGTTGTCTCCAAAATCAATGTGCCTGATTATTGTGGTGTTTCCTCTTTTCCAGCAGATCTTCTTTTGTTCTGCCACACCTTCAGTGTCTCAGAATACACAGCCTTTCTAACTACTGTATGTAGTTTAACTTTCTAATGACACACTTCTGGAGCTTGAGAAGATGGAATTCAGGACTTTGATCTTCTTAATGGGACTTGCTCTGCTCAAATCCCATGTTCTGGGAATCTTGCTGAAATCTATCCGTCTTAACAAGCATCACATAGATATAAGGAAATAAGTTCCATAAATACCTTCAGGTGTTTGTTTGTTTTTGTTTTTCCCCCTCCCTCTCAATGTGATAATGGAACTGGAAAAGACATTATCCCATCGTATTTGGATCCTAATTTCAACTCTCCTGCTCACGATTAGAAGGCATGCTAGGTTCCAGGTTCTTGACATTAACCATGTAATTCTATGGCTTCAGAAAAAAAAGGGGCTTATCAAATATCCATTCATCTCAGTTGCCTGCATGTTAAAATCTCCCTAGGAGGACAAGGAATTTAATGAATGAAAAAGCCCGTGAGATCTCCTTCAACACTTTTGAAAGCCATGTACTGAGCAGACAGACGAAGGAGAAAAATCACAGTGGTGACTACAACATCTTCAGTTTGACGGCTCTCCCCTCTCCATATTTATTAGGACACAGCGAGTCTATCAAGTTTCATTTGGTTGCTGCAAAGTTTCGGAATCCACCCTGAGTCATTTGCAAATTATTTCCTAGGCCTGGAGGGTAATTTAGAAAAGCAGAAAAACCAATCTGTCTGGGAGAAGGAAGAGTTTTATACATTACAAAAAAATCTATTCTTTTTTGTTTGTTAGTTTGTTTTTGAACTCCAAAAATGGTGGGAACTCAGCCATTGTGGCAAATGTTCCTTGCTATATCTACTGTTATAAATGTTTGTGACAAAGAGTCCTTGCCTCTCTTTTAATTGTTCATCTCAACAGTTATCACAGAGGCACACAATACATGACTAAATCTGTAGGAAGTGCAGCCTAACAGGTTATTAATCATAAAAGAGGTAGGAACTTTGAAGATGCCTCTTCCCCAAACTTTGCCTCCAGCTATCTTCTTCTGACAAAGCTATCCTGGTGATTTTCAAGCCAGACATTTTTTGTCAATTCATTATGATTCTCCATAGCCAACTCAATGTTCCAACTCCAGACTTCAGATCTGTGATGTAGCCATGGACTAAATTTTAAATTATGCCGCATGATGATTAGCCCATTGAAATAGCTGACAACTTCATTTATAAGAGTTTGGATAACAAGTATGACTAATTAAATGCTCTTTTACTAGCATTTATAGGTGAAGTTTTCATGTTAGCAGTCAAGCTATATTTCAAAATCAATATGATATGTCATCCTCGTTTCAAAGCCCATTGTCTCCATTTTTCCCCACAAATCAGGATGCATGAATTAGGATTGAGTAAAAATAGATAATTATATAATACACATTGAAACCGTACCTATTCTACACATTTTTCAGTCCAATCCTAGGCAACCTTATGAAGACATGAGCTCTAGAAACAACTTATTCAGATTAAATTGTCTTTATTATTGGATTGTCAAATTGATTTAATTTAAATGAAGATGGTTCTTGATTTACAACCACAATTGGGACTAAACCTGTTTTGACTTCCATCACTAACCAATATGGTCATTAAATGAGTTGCACCCAATTTCATATTATTTTTTTTGCCATGGATGTTAAGCAAATCACTAGGTCAGGGGTAGGCAACCTTGGCTCTTTTATGATCTGTGGACTTCAACTCCCAGAATTCCTGAGCCAGCCATGCTGAGGGGAAAGGGAGAGGTTTCCATGCTGAGCCATGCTGGCTTAGGAATTCTGGGAGTTGAAGTCCATGAGTCATAAAAGAGCCAAGGTTGCCTACCCCTGTACTAGGTCTTTAAAGGAATCCAACTCCTCCCCCTGAGCTTCTTGTTGGAAACCCCAGGAAGCTAACAAATGACAATCCCCTGACCCTACACACTGCTTTTGAAGCACACAAATTTTGGTCATGTGACTGAGAGGTACTATGATATTCCTAAGTGAATCATGTCACATTTGTATTGCCATTGTAACTTTAATTGGGCTTTAAGCAAATGAGCTTAAGTTGAGGACTAACTTGTTCTGTCAGTGAAGTTAAATATATAATGAAGATAAAGTCTGAGGGTGAAGGTTCATTCTCCAAGCCTGTGGAGTGGTTTCCAAATATTTCATTACCAGGCTAAGTAACATCTTTAGTGGAGTTTAAGGGATGTTAGTTTTCATAAGGGATTCGTGTGTGGGAGTGTCAAATGAGGGTCTTGTGATGGGTCTTGTGAAGAGTCAGGTGTGAGTCATCAATGAGAGGCTTGTGATGGGTCTTGTGATAAGAAGGTTAAGGTGAGTAGTGGGATTCAGCTGGTTTGCACTGGTTTGGTAGAACCAACAGCTAAATTTTGTTGCATTCAGAGAACTGGCTGGCTTCTAGAAGTCCAGTCTAGGCCTCGGAGGCCTGGAGAAGGCCTTCCAGGCCTAGAGTGGCCCACTGGAAGTGCAAGGATGACACTTCTGGAAGTCCGTTCTAGGCCTCGGAGGCCCAGGCCTGCATTGAATAAGAAAACCAGTTGTTCAGGTATTTGAATTCCACCACTGATCAGATCCTCCTTTCCCCACCTCACGTCTCGTGGCAGCTCACCTCGTGGCAGCAGCACTGGCAGCTCCCCCCACCTCATGTCTGTGGTATGGTACAGTAGCAACCAAAGAACCAGATATTAAATTGTTTGAATCCTACTACTGGTCAAGGTCATTGGGAGGTGAAATGTTGTTGGGAGAGAGGGGGCTTGTGTGGGATGGCTCAGGATCAGTGCTGGCTGCAGTTGAACTGGATTTTGAGGGGTTTGTAGGCTGGTTGCAGATCGATGTGTCTATTGATGGAATTGCCGGGCTTTGATAAACTCATGAGCATGGCAGGTGGTAGTGTGTCTGATGATTTTTGTGTTGCTCCAATCAAAGTGGTGTTATTTGGTGTCAGTGAGGTAGAGATTAATTGTGGCGTTTGACTGCCAGCTGGTGTTCGTGGATCCTGGTTTTTAGTTGATGTGATGTTGTACTAGGTAGAATTGGTTGTAATGGTTACAGGTTACAGTAGATAAAGTCTCTCACCTGCTGAGTTTTAATTTCTGGTGACTACAGAGACAGCCCTATCTATCTATCTATCTATCTATCTATCTATCTATCTATCTATCTATCTATCTATTTATCATCTATCTATCATCTGTATCGACAGTGTCTATCATCTATCTATTATTTATCTATCATCTATTATTTATCTATCATCTATCTATCATCTATTTACAGTATCTATCTATCTATCTATCTATCTATCTATCTATCTATCTATCTATCCACAGTATTTATCTATATCTATCTTTCTCATTTATCTACAGTATCTATTTATCTATCATCTATCTATCATCTGTATCGACAGTGTCTATCTATCATCTATCTATTATTTATCTATCTATCATCTACGTATATATAATTTATCTATCATCTATCTATAATCTATCTACAGTATCTATCTATCCATCCATCCATCCATCCATCCATCATCTATTTATTTTATTATTCATTTATCTATTTATTTATTAAATTTATTGGCCACCCCTGTTACCACAAAGTAACTCTGGACAACTTACTGTCCTAAGAAGTATATTTGCACTTGTACACTAAAACATAAATAAATTAAAGCCAGACATTACAATCTAACCTTTAAAATCTAACCACCTGTAGGGATGGAAGAGGAAGAATGTGAGGAGGGTGAGGCCTGGTGGGGTGATATGGCCCCTCAAGTAACCTTATGATGTTTTATCTGCCTGTCTGTCTATCCTCTGACTTCTGAGAAATGGTTTACAAAATGGTAAAACCATTTGCTTAATTTTTTCACGTTGTCTTCCCCCCCCCCGCCCCCAAGAAATTGCCTGGTATTAAACAGTCTAAAGGAAATGGAAGTTAAAGACCATCTCCTTCTTTCACCGTGTAGTTGAGAGAGATCTAGAGAAATCATTATTTTGCCAAGTTATTTTGAGTAAATAGATGGTTCCCATAAAATGTTTCACTTAACTATTAACAGGACTATGTAAATTTCGGTCCTCAATAAAGAGATTTAAACTACTCGTAGAAAAGTTGCCCGAATTGAATTTTTAAAAAGTCACATTATCCCAGCTTTCCATATAAATATATGTAAAAAGGAACAGTGACCTTAAAAGAAGCCGAATGAAATGGTATTCTGAATCTTGTTCCTAATTGGATGATAGTGTATTACATTTAGAGAAAAAAAAACCATTTTCTACTAGCTTTACAAGTCCAGAATTTTCTAGCACACTGTGTTGGTGTATTAACTGCTCCATAAAAGCCTCATCCAGTATATCAGAATGACTTTCCCAAGACATTATTATGATATATGGAATAATCTAAAATATTTGGTGACCCTAATTCAAATTCACGCAAGGACAGTAGCTATAGTAAGGCGAACAAAGCAATTTAAGGCTGATGGAATGAGGTGGCTAATGCAGAACTAGGAATAAAAGTTAAGGGTCTATTGTTTGTTTTTCTTTTTTTCTTTTTCCTAATTGAACTAAGACAAATACTGTATATGCTGCTGATAGCATCTAGTTCTGTGTTGTTGTTTTGTTTCAAAAAGGAGAGCAATTCTTACTGCCCTGTATCTGGGAATACAGAGAGATCACTAGGGCTTTGTATGGCTAATAGCTAGAAGATGTTGTTTAATGTTCATTGATGGCTTATAACTATTACTATCCTTAATCTGCCTAGATTAATTTGGATGCTTGTAGGAAATTAATTTAAGCAGTTTTTTTTTTTTCTGGCTGACTGCCCCTCTGTTGGGTGTTTGGCCACAGACCACTCACTGCTTCAGGATATAGGTGTGAACAATATGCATTCGGCTGGCTCTCCTTATAACTAATAGGAAACACAGACACGGACAAAAAATACAAGCCACTTAAATTAAGGCCCTACTGATTAACAATCAAACTTATGTTACGCTCTTGTGCTTTCACGCAGGGTGTTATTTGTTTTCCGATGTTGCAGTTAATCAAAAACAGAAGAGAGAAACACACACACAGAGAGATGGAGATAATGTGTTGGTAAAGATTGGCCTAGCTTGAACACACAAAATCCTTTGAAGTGAAAAAGTTGACTTCCGCTGTAGGACTGCTCATATATCTTAATGGAAAACATTTGTGAGATCTCGTGTTCTGAAGTCCCATATCAACACTTATTTATTATTATTTAATTTATTTATTTAATTAAATTTTTATACCGCCCTTCTCCCGAAGGACTCAGGGCGGTGAACAGGGCATATCTTAAAACTACAAAAGTACAAAAGTTAAAAAAGAATTAAATTATTGCCCACAATAAAAACAATAAAATATATATATAAATATTAAAACCCTAAGTAATTCCCCATCAGGCCAGGCCAGCTTGTTCAAATAAATGGGTCTTTAACCCGCGCCGGAAGGAGCGGAGATCCGGTGCCATCCGGAGCTCAACCGGCAGCTGATTCCACAAAGCCGGAGCGCCCACAGAGAAGGATCTCCCCCTGGGGGCCACCAGCCGACATTCTCTGACTGGAGGCACCCTGAGGAGGCCCTCTCTGTGGGAACGCACGGGGCGGAGGGGAGTCGACGCCGGCAGCAGGTGGTCCCCGAGGTATTCCGGACCCATGCCATGTAAGGACTTAAAAACCATCACTAAGACCTTGAACCTCACCCGGAAGACAACTGGTAACCAATGCAGCTCGCGGAGCAAAGGTGTAACATGGGAGTACCGGGAAACTCCCAAGACAACTCTCGCGGCCGCATTCTGTACCAGTTGGAGCCTCCGAGTGGTCTTCAAGGGAAGCCCCATGTAGAGAGCATTGCAATAGTCAAGACGAGAGGTCACGAGCGCATGAGTGACCGTACACAGGGCATCCCGGTCTAGATAGGGCCGCAACTGCCGCACCAGGCGAACCTGTGCGAAAGCCCCCCTGGTCACGGCTACTACATGATCTTCTAAGGTAAGCCGTGCATCTAGTAGGACTCCCAAGTTGCGAGCCCTATCTAATTAAATAATTAAATAAATAATTAAATCTTCATAGGGTCTTTGCTCAACTGTTATTTGTTCAGTCTTACTTCTTGCATAAAAAGTCAAGGCCATACTGTACTTTTCTTGTGAACACTCTAAAAACTAAAGTTACCGGATATAAGCAAAGTTCACTCTCAATGAACAGAAGACTAAAGGATGAGAATGATTCCTCTTTGCACAAAGTTAGCTGGAAAGGCCACCAATGCAGATGATGAACAAAGAGCTGTACTTTAGATAGCAGAAGCAAAAATAATAATAATAGATTTTTAGTTACCTGGATTAAAGAAATAACATATTTGATATATTTTGGCAAGTACATCAATAACCACATAAACTTTGATTCTACTGCAAGGATGCTGACATTGGTCTAGGCAAATTTCTAGTTATAAACTAGAAGCTATCTTGCAAAATGATATAATGTGGCCTGCATTCTTGAACTAGGACAGGGTTTGGCAACCTTGGCTCTTTTATGACCCATGGACTTCAACTCCCAGAGTTCCTGAGTCAGCATAGCTGACTCAGGAATTCTAGGAGTTAAAGTCCATGAGTCATAAAAGAGCCGAGGTTGCCTACCCCTGAACTAGGACACTGAGTGTTATCACAATGGATACTTCAGAGACCAGTTGAAGAGGCTTGAAGCTCCCACATGAACAGTTTGAGACTCTAGCATTGTTTCATGGAATCAACAAGACATTTTAAAAAATAGTGAAAAGAAGGAGCAACTGTGGTGGGTCTCATTACAGGTGGGGATGAGACAGCATACAGGGCGGAGGTACAAAAACTATCCATATGGTTTAGTAACAACAACTTGCACCTGAACATCAGCAAGAGGAAAGAGATGGTGCTAGACTTCCGGAGGAAAAAGGAGGAATCTGCCCCACTTTACATTGGGGAGGGCTGTGTGAAGAGAGTTTCCTCCTTTACATTTCTGGGAGTCTACCTCTGTGAAGATCTGACCTGGAAAGTTAATACAACCGAGGTGGCTAGAAAGGCCCAACAGAGACTCCACTTCCTCAGGGTCTTGTGGAAGAACAGGGTAGAACAACGGCTAATGACCCTCTTTTACCGGTCTACTATAGAGAGCGTCCTCTCGTATAGTATTGTGGTCTGGTATGCTGGTCTGACAGCCACGGATAGGAAAGTATTACAGAGGGTGGTGAGTACAGCACAAGACATTGTGGGCTGTCCCCTGACACCAGTGGATGACAACACCAGGGCTCGTTGCCTTGGAAGAGTGAGGAAAATTCTCAGGAACGACTCACACCCTGGACGGTATCTCTTTACTCTCCTACCATCAGGTAGGAGATATAGGAGTATAGCCAGCCGCACCAACAGGCTGAAAAACACCTTTTATCTGTGGGCTGTTAGGCTTTTGAATGAGAAATAACTTGTGTGAATTTTATGCAGAATTGACTTGGGAGGCCGGTGTGTGGTGTAGTTGGTTCACATGGTGTAGTAAGATGGAGGGCTTGTTGTCACTGTGTGTTGGGGGAGTGGGAGCACAAAGGGAGGCTCAGCTAATCTCAATGTATACATAGTTGTACTTTGACAATAAAGATTCATTCATTCAACTCGTTAGAACATCTGGAATGAAGAAACCTGAGCCTTGCAGGTATGTTTAGCTTCTGTCCCCATCAAGAGAATTTTGAAGTTAACAGAATAACAGAGATGGAAGGGATCTTGGAGTTCTCATACAGGAGATATTATACTATTCCATACAAACAGTCATCCATTCTCTTCTTAAAAATCTTCCAGTGTTGGAGCATGTACAACGTCTGGAAGCAAATCAATCCATTGATTAATTGTTCTACCTGTCAGGATATTTCTCCTTAGTTCTAGGTTGATTCTCTCCTTGATTAGTTTCCATCCATTGTTTCTTGTTTTGCCTTCAGGTGCTCTGGAATTCTTCCATCTGATAGGCACTTGGATTAGAAAACAGGATCACACACCAATACTTTAATGTTTGCAATCATGTGACACTTATTTGGGATCATGGCCTGTTGAGAAAGCTAGTTTGGCATAGGGTTTAAGGTACTGGGCTAAAAACTAGGAAACCATGAATTCTGGCTGTGCCCTAAGCATGATTTTGGGCTGGTCATTCTATCTCAGCCTAGGGAAAAAAAACCAGCCACTTTCTAAACTGTTGCCAAGAAAACTATAGGGATTTGTCCAGACAGTTGAAAGAAATCTAGCATGATTTGCAAGAAAAAACAAAACAAAAACCATAAAATTTAGAACAGAACGTCATCAGAGTTTGAAGGGACTTTAGAGGTCTTCTAGCCCAACCCCCTGTTTAAGCCAGAGATTCTAAACCAGGGATGTCAAACTGCCGGCCCATGGGCCGGATGCATCATAGTAGAACCACACCCACCCCATTGCCGGGAATGGGAAAAAAGTTGTGATATGTTGTGACATGTCACGTGACGTTGCAGGTTTGACACCCCTGTTCTACACCATTTCAGACAAATGGCTGTCCAGTCTCTTTTTAAAAAGCCTCCAGTGATGGAGCACACACAACCTCTGAAGGCAAGCTGTTCTACTGATTGTTTTCACTTTCAGGAAATTTCTTCTTAGTTCTAGGTTGCTTCTTTCCTTGGTTAGTTTCCATCCATGGTTTCTTGTCTTGCTTTGGGATGCTTTGGAAAATAGGTTGACCCCCTCTTTTTTGTGGCAGTCAGTTGAAATTATTTCTAACTGGTTTCATAAAGAGGCTTGTTTTATTGAACAACCAACACTATTATAACTGAGTGATAAGATGGGCAATCTTTTTCCCACCCAGTTAACATGAACATTGTTTTTAGATATTTCTTTGTGTGTGTGTTTTATGCAAACAGCACTTTCGTGGATGTACACCAAATTGTTCTTTGTAAGATTAAAATGGTCTGTCAAGAGCTCTTCACTGCTGTTCTTTAAAGTGTGTAATTTAACTGTGGTTTGTGTTCAGTGGGAATTCAAGCTCATTTTCAACTTCAAAGGCAATAATAATAACAGTTCTTCCCTGGCGTTCTTGGGATAATTTTAAAAATTCACTTGTGTGCCCAAACTAGCAAACCTAAGCAGACACATCTCTGTTGGTAGGTGACAAACAAAAACAAAGGGTATTTGAAATGATGATTCCATGTAAAGAAATTCTTTTACAATTTCAGAGCTGGCTATGTTAAAAAAAAGTGAATTATAATTAGTTTTACACCAATTGCTGCTCAAGATAAGTCCCCTGATTAACAATGTGTTCAATTTATGAACACATTGTTGGGAAAATATGATAATTCAATCATTAAATGTGAAACAAAAGCATAATTCCAAGAGCTGGCTGCTTTATAATATCATTACAATTTGAGTAAAATCATTCATTCTGAGATCTCATCATAAGACATGAGTTACAATGCTGCAAAACCAGATTGTTTTAATCCAAGCAAAAATCAAATGCAAAATGGACATACAAGAAAAGATTCTCCATAGGAGTCATTGGTTCGTTGGTTTGTTTGTTTGAAATATCTGGGTGGATTTAAAATGATGATGACGGATAATAGATAGATGATAGAGACAGAGATAGATGACAGAGGGAGGGAGACAGATGAGAGAGAGAGAGAGAGAGAGAGAGAGAGAGAGAGAGAGAGAGAGAGAGAGAGAGAGAGAGAGAGAGAGAGAGAGAGAGAGAGAGAGAGAGAGAGAGAGGTGATAGAAAAGATAGTAGAGAGATAAGAGAAAGAAATACAGACAGACAGAACAGAACAGAGAGAAAGAGAAAAAAGACACACACAGAGAAAAAGAAAGATTTATGAAGAAAAATAGTGTATATTCCAATAATGTTTTCACTGCTGCCTTTTCAAGAATTCATTAGTTCCCCCCAGCACTTCATTAAATGTTTGAGGAAGACCCAGTCTAAGTTACAGCTGAATCACAGTTGAATGAGAGTATATATCAATGTCCGAAAGATGACAAGTTGATTGGTTAGTGTTGAAATTAAAGAATTGAAAAATCACTGTTAGATCTGTTAAATGGACAAGTTACTGTACACCTTTGACTTCTTCTAAGGGTTTCTCGTCTCTGAACTTGCTTTCGTGAAGGCATAATTCTACTGGGAAGATTAATTCCATCTAATATGGAGTCAGTTGAAGGGTAAATGAAAACCAGTGACCTCAATCCATTAGTGTGTTAAGAACTTTTGGGAAAGAAAGTGATAACATTACTTGCATGACAGATTTATTCCTTTGCACCTGCAATGAGAGCATTTGGTAAGAAGTTACCACAGCAAGCAATTTTGTACATTGGAGTTATAAGTTTTAGCAGCAACTTTATCACACACAAAAAATTGTGTTTGTTTTCAGCTCTGATTAACATAATTTAAAGCCAGATATTTCAAAACTGATTCTAAATCTCTCTCGATAAATTTGAGTATTCAATAGTGAGACTGAAAGGAAAAAAAATAGCTTGGAGGGGGAAAAAAAGCTTACCTATTGATTCCAGCGCCATTGATTTATAAAGCTGTTCTGAACCATTCTGATGGTATATTGTGGGCCTAAAGCCATGATGAATTTTCATTCACGCAAATAACTTCATTCGACAAGTCGCTATTAAGCTATAATGAGCGCTTGAACCTATGAATTTCTGAGAAGCACAGCACAGCATACAACTGTGGTGGGTCTTATTACAGGTGGGGATGATACAGCATATAGGGCGGAGGTACAAAAACTATCCATATGGTGTAGTGACAACAACTTGCACCTAAACATCGGCAAGACGAAAGAGATGGTGTTAGACTTCTGGAGAAAAAAGGAGGAACCTGCCCCACTTTACATCGGGGAGGACTGTGTAGAGAGAGTTTCCTCCTTTAAATTTCTGGGAGTCTACCTCTGTGAAGATCTGACCTGGAAAGTTAACACAACCCAGGTGGCTAGAAAGGCCCAACAGAGGCTTCACTTTCTTAGGATCTTGCGGAAGAACAGGGTAGAACAACAGCTAATGACCCTCTTTTACCGGTCTACCATACCTCTCGTATGGTATTGTGGTTTGGTATGCTGGTCTGACAGCCACGGACAGGAAAGTATTACAGAGGGTAGTGAGCACAGCACAAGACATTGTGGGCTGTTCCCTGACACCACTGGATGACATCGCCAGGGCTCGTTGCCTTGGAAGAGTGAGGAAGATTCTCAGGGATGACTCACACCCTGAATGGTATCTCTTTACTCTCCTACCATCCGGTAGGAGATACAGGAATATAGCCAGCCGTACCAACAGGCTGAAAAATAGCTTTTATCCGTGGGCTGTTAGGCTTTTAAATGGGACATAATCTTATGCAGAATTGACTTGGGAGGCCGGTGTGTGGTGTAGTTGCTTCACATGGTGTGGTAGGATGGAGGGTTTGTTGTCACTGTGTGTTGGAGGGACATGTACACATGTTGTACTTTGACAATAAAGGTTTATTTAAAGTGCCTTGACCCAAAATGCCAGTTTTAAAAAGTTGGGTGTGAACAAGTGAGCACAATCCAAGCAAGGCAAATATATGGATGCTGTTTCTCCAATCAGGTATATTGTCTCTGGTTATACAATCCCAGGAAAATCAGTTTTTCCAGGGTGCCATGCTAGAGGCTCTGTTGTTTTTGTACATGTAATCTCTTCGCCACAAAGGACAATAAGCGTGAGTTGGTAAGAGGTGTGATTGTTCACTTTTCTCTACTGCCCTTTATGTGGTTCAAAGGTGAATATTCACAGGGCCTGCTTCATCTCTCGCTTTCCCCCTCAAGGACAGAAAACTCAGAAATTCGGGCTCTCTAATAGAGGACATAATTCACAGGTTGCTTGGCTTTTTAGACATATTTAGGGCTTCATTCTACTCACCTCTGCACTGTGAAATAGATAATAACTGGAGGGTCCACTGCAAAGCACAATGATGCCATTTGTGATGTTATTTCTCCTATGCCCTGCCTGGAGAGACCTATCATTCTAACTAAAAAGACTTTGTGACATTAACACCTTAGATTTGAAATGCTGCTAGAATCAGAACTTCTCCCAAACAATAAGTTAATGTTTATTTCCAGGAATTTTTTTTACTACAAAAATTAGAGTACTACAGAACTCGTGATTTACTAGAGCATGGGTCTTCAAACTCGGCCCTTTTATGACTCATGGACTTCAACTCCCAGAATTCCTCAGTCAGGCACACTGGCTGAGGAATTCTGGGAGTTGAAGTCCATGAGTCATAAAAGGGCCGAGTTTGAAGACCCATGTACTAGAGGGATCATTTGTTCACTTACGAATCGT
This sequence comes from Vipera berus, assembly GCF_964194415.1. Lineage (NCBI taxonomy): Eukaryota > Metazoa > Chordata > Lepidosauria > Squamata > Viperidae > Vipera > Vipera berus. The sequence goes on from NC_138206.1 coordinate 112,157,624, forward strand.
CCTTATATAGACCAGAGGTCCCCAACTTTTTGGGCATCAGGGACTGGTTCCGTGGAGAGAGGTTTTTCCGTGGACCAGAGAGTGTATGGTTTTGTGTGTTGCCTGCATCCTGCAGATGGGGCTTTGCTTCTTTATGTGGCATGGTTGCTGGCATGCCATGGACCGGTACTTGTCCATGGCCTGTGGGTTGGGGACCCCTGATATAGACTACATTATTCAAACTTGGGAACTGCAAAACAAACTGCCAGTGCTTCAAAATCCACCCACCAGAATATGAATGTGACTGAGATCTCTAGCCATATTGCAGGAATTGGGTATTTCTAGTTTAATGGGGGGGGAGGACTCAGAGCTGACACGCTAGCAGCATTCCGATATCTAAGGGCCTGCCATAAACAAGAGGGATCAACCTTTTCTCCAAAAGCACCTGAAGGGAAGACAAGAGCCTTGGTGGAGCAGTGGGCTAATGCCTCCTTAAGTAACACCAGCTGCCTGCAATTAGTGCAGGTTCGTATCCCACCAGGCTCAAGGTTGACTCAGCCTTCCATCCTTCCGAGGTAGGTAAAATGAGGACCCAGATTGTTGGGGGCAATTAAGCTGACTTTGTAATAATGCCGCTTGGGGGGGGGCGGCGAAAGCCCTAATAAGCAGGCATATACATAGAATGAAGGCTATTGCTAAGCTTGTAAGCCGCCCTGAGTCTTCGGAGAAGGGCGGGATATAAATGGAATTAAAATAAAAAAAATAAGAAGCAATGGATGGAAAGTAATCAAGGAGAGAAGCAACCTAGAACTAAAGAGAAATTAATCAGTGGAACGGCTTGCCTTCAGAGGTTGTGGGTGCTCCCTGACTGGAGGCTTTTAAGAAGAGACTGGACAGCCACTTGTCTGAAATGGTATAGGGTCTCTTGCCTGAGCAGGGGGTTGGACTAGATGATCTCCAAGGTCCTTTCCAACTGTGTTATTCTCTTATATGTCAGTTCTGGCATTCCTTTTGGAAATTTGCTTCTTGTTGTGGTTCAAGAGACACTCCTTTCTTTGCAAATAGCTTGTCTGCTTGTTTCTGGTCAAATGAATGAATGAACGAACCTTTATTGTCAAAGTACAACCATGCATACATTGAGATTGGCTGAGCCTCCTTTCGTACCCCCACCCCCCAGCTTACAGTGACACAAACCCTCCATCTTATTACACCATGTGAACTAATAGCACAACACACCGGCCTCGCAAGTCAGTTATGCATAAAGTTGATAAAAATTATTTCCCGTTCAAAAGCCTAACAGCCCGTGGATAAAAGCTGTTTTTCAGCCTGTTGGTGTGGCTGGCTATACTCCTGTATCTCCTACCCGATGGTAGGAGAGTAAAGAGGTACTGTCCAGGGTGTGAGTCATCCTTGAGAATTTTCCTCACTCTTCCAAGGCTGTGAGCCCTGGCGAGGTCATCCAGTGGTGCCAGGGGACAGCTCACAATGTCTTGTGCTGTGCTCACCACCCTCTGTAAGACTTTCCTATCCATGGCTGTCAGACCAGCATACCAGACCACAATACCATACGAGAGGACGCTCTCTATAGTAGACTGGTAAAAGAGGGTCATAAGCCCTCTTTTGCTTTGTGTTTCTCACTTTTGTCAGGTAGGTGGTTCTTAATGCTTTTTTTCAGTCTTATTAACTGACAAGGCTTATTCAGATCCCACAAAAGATTGATCACCATTTATTTTTTCATCCCGCTGCGTACTATAAAGGCCCAAGTTTGCTCATGTTTAAACTATGTAATGTAGAGTCCTTGCTGCAGTGGTGGGATTCAAATGTGTGAATCCGCCAGTTCCCTGTGTGGATGCTGCTCCCAGAAGTCCATTCTGGGCCTGGGCAACAAAAAATTAGCTACTGGTTCTGCCAAACTGGTGTGAACTGGCTGAATCCCACCATTGCCTTGCTGCTCTCTGAGCTTGGTGGTTTCCTTGCAGACGTTTCATTACCAAACTAGGTAACATCATCAGTGCTAAAAGGAAGTAGGGTTAAACTGTGTCATTTGGGCAAATTAGGAAACTGTTTCCCTGGCTGTTTACAACAGATCACGTTGAGAAAAAGACCTTTTAAATTCATAAATTTGGCCATGTAGAAAAGTGCTTTGGATTTGCAAGCAGTTAACCAAACGTGAATTAGAAACTTTGCATAGCGTAGTACTGAAAATTTGTTATGCACTGGAAACACATCTGAAAGCTTTAAGATTGATTTATAAACAAACAAATCCATAATATTTTTAAAATATTTTGGGAGCGGATGGATTTCATGATATCTAAAAGTCACTGGGTGATTAAAAATCCTGTTTAAAGTTCACCATTTAATTTTCAAAAGGAGCTATTTTCCTGTAGGTTTAGGTTTCCCCCAACAGAGCAGAAAATATAACACCTAACCATTTATATCTAAAATAGATTAAATATAATCTCTAATTAATAAGCATTCATTCATTTGTAAATAGCAGCCAAATGAAATTTTTACAGGCCTATTTATAGCAATGGAAAATGTCAAAGTATGGAAATGTCAAAACATTTTTCTTTACCTTTAAGTATCATGCTTGTCTCAGAAAAAAAAAGTGTACCAATAATTTGGAGATATTGATTGGTAATGCTTGATTTAATGCTATTAAACATATTAACATAATTTTATTCAGTATTTGACTGCCAAAAGTATTTCCCTTACTTTGATATTAAGCAAACTCCAAATAAATTAAGTTGTCTAACAGAAATAATTTTGCTGGAATGTAATTGATACAATTTGCCAATAGATAAGTCATTTGAAAGTAATATTTCAATGATTGATCAGTTTCCACTAAAGTTGCAAAAGAATTCAGGAATGATATTTCATTTCATTGATAAATAAATTGATAAACTGATAAATCATTTCACTGTAAAATAGAACAGGTATACAGCATAGTATACTGTACATTCATACTCTCATTTCTTTCTTTTTTTCTTTTTTTTTTGGGGGGGTCAAGTTAAAAGCCCCAACTAAAATATTTTTCTCATGGAAAGAAAAACACTGGCCCAGTCATTGGATATCAAACTAGGTTTTTAAATATTTGGTTATTTAAATATTTTGGTTATTTTCTAGATTGTTGGTCGAGCAGGTACAAATATAGCCAGGGAAATAATTGAAGCCTGGGAAATGGCCCCCTTGTCAGTCAATAGGAATGCTGATTTACCACCAGCTTATCTGGTACTTAGGAGCTGAAGATTTGTCAGCACAAGAAAACAACAGCCAACAATTTAATAGCTGGCCATCAATACCCCAATCAACAAATAAAAAGACACAACCAGGCACCACATAAATACAATGCATAGAACAACCCAACGCACACATTGCTATAGAGAGGAGTTCTCTGTGGATGGGTTCCAGCACAAGTCCAAAAGCTCAGAAGAATAAACATCTGGTCCCAGTGACCAAACCAGATTTGATCCTGCAATGTTATCCTGGGACAAGTATATTTGCCTTCATTCATGATTATCTAGATTTCTTAAACATTTGATCCATTTTGATTAACAGAACAATATTATAAAATGTAAGGAAGCTCTCCAACACTTAGGTAAACAAATGTGCACAGAGCCATGCATGCATACACATATACAGACATACAGTTCCTCACTCCCAAATTTTGTAATTTAATGGAAGTACAAAAACAATATTAAAAAAATAATAATAACAGATGCCAGTATTAATCTTTCTTTATTACAAAAGGCAAACCAAGACAAGTGGGTCCTATCATTCAGTCATTTGCAATTACTCTTACTGTATTCTTCCTATGCTTTATGGATTACAATGAAGGTAAGGTGACTGGGGGCTTCTAAAACATAGATAAAATCTTTTTTCTCAAATCTGAAAGTCTTTATGGTCCATGCTCTTTTTCACAATTAAAAAGTTCTCTCTCTCTCTCTCTCTTTCTCTCTCTGTTTCTCTCTCTCTCTCTCTCTTTTGTTTCAGTCCAAGGAAATTTGTTTTAATTATTTATGTATGGAGAAAATCAGGATTTATTAGACCACAGGTCTGCAACCCGCGGCTCCGGAGCCGCATGCGGCTCTTTCAGCCGTCTCCTGCGGCTCCCAGTTCTCTGCCATGCGCAGTCCCAAGAAAAATATGTGGGACTAAAAAAGTTCAACCAATCAATTCAAATATGCAGGATAGGTGCATATCTCGCCTTGGCTCCACTCTTCAGTCAAACCCCGTTCTGCTCATGCGCGCATGTACGCACATGCGCACACATTTTTTGCGGCTCCCAGTTTTTCCTTTTGTGAGGGAACTGGTTCCGAGTGGCTCTTTCACTGTTTCAGGTTGCTGACCCCTGTGTTAGACCATCGTGAAAATCTAAGAACAATGTGGATTCACCATGGCTAAAATTTTATTCCCATTCAGAATAACAGAAACTAGGAAGGGACCTTGGAGGTCTTCTATCCAACCCCCTACTTAATCAGGAAACCCTATACCATTTCAGACAAATGGGTGTCCAATCCCATCTTAAAAAGCTCTAGAGATGGAGCACCCACAACTTTTGGAGGCAAGTCGTTCAAGTGATTAATTGTTCTAACTGTCGGGAAATTTACGTTTAGTTCTAAGTTAGTTCTCTCCTTGATTAATTCCCCTCCGTTGTTTCTTGTTCTGCCTTTAGTAGTTCATCTAGCAATCATCCATTTACACCATAAATTTACTGGAATTGTTTTGAGTATCCATTGATAGCATTCTATATCTGCAAAACATGACATTTTTAATCATTATAACAAGGGGAAAAACTTATCAAGGAGAAGCACGCTCTTCAGAAGAAGCAACAGGGATGCCAAAGCAAGGCTGGAAAAGACGTAGTAGTTGTTTGATTATGTCTCCCAACTCCTCACCTTTTGCTCAAATAACCCCTTGGAGTCATTCTTGACTTAAACATACTTTGTCGAATGACAGTGTGTGTGCTGATTGTGAGGGCACATCTTGCCATGAATGGTAGCAGCTGAACTATCCAATCCAGGAGCTCTTACAGATGTTCTCTTTGGATATCTTTGCCATAATAAATCAGTTGAACCATTAAACATTCATCCTGCAATTCAAAAGTGTCTTTACTAAAACATAAATGCTCTGAATCCCGCAAGATTGGCTTTCAAGAGAAGAAGCCTGCAAGAAGCTTAATGAAGTTATTTTTCTTAATGGGTGTCTTTGGGTGATATTAATTACTTTAGAGGATCCATTGGGAAGCCAACAACAACAACAACAACAACAAAAACAGGGCTAATGAAGCTATGTGGTACCTGATACATTATTGCATTCCTGAACCATTATTGTTTGCATTAAAAGGACACGGCACCTTCATATATTTTTATGAAATGTTAATAACAGTGAAAGAGGAAGGAATTATCTAGAATATGCTGGGCAAGCTGGGTTTCTCTTTTCTCCCCGTGTCTGCCTTGGATTTATTTGGACCATTTGTTTCACTAGAAGACAGAGGCATATGAAATTCTGGGCTCATTAAGTTTGCGGATGTGAACGTTGACTTTTTTCCAGCACGTCGTTTATTTCTTTCTGAACACTCTCTTTGTACATTGATGCTCTAATTTACAAAAGTCAAAGAACAATTTGTTAAGGCAGCCAGTGAGGAACTGAAGAAGGGGAGGGGGGACACAAACCTTGAGATCTAAACAATAAAGGATTGTTTGTTGCAGAGATCCCTTTTAATCAGTGCAAAGGCAGGAAGCAAACTCTGCCAGGGTATCTGTCTCTTCTTTACACTTTAAAATGGGTTTCTGTGCAATTTCCTGTATTATGAAGTGGGGGGTGGAGTGTATGTGAAAGAGTGGTTACTGTACTTGCAATCATACTGGTACCCTGGTGATATAATTATGCTATTTTTTTGTTTGTTTGTTTCAGGTGCATCTGTTTTGAAAGCCAGAGAAAAGAAATTTAAGGGCTTTACTCAGGTTGTCCATCTTTGCATTAAACTTAAATATTATTTCATTTTTTTTCCTCCCATTACGAGAAAACGTTTGGCATGTTGTTTGAACTCAGCTTCTGATTAGAATGGAATGGAATGGAATGGAATGGAATGGAATGGAATGGAATGGAGTGGAGTGGAGTGGAGTGGAACGGAACGGAACGGAACGGAACAGAATAGAATAGGTTAGAAGGGATCTTGGAGGTCTTCTAATCTAACCCCCTGCTCAAGCAGGAAATCCTGTACCATTTCAGACAAATGGTTGTCCAATCTGTTCTTAAAAACCTCCAGAGTTGGAGCATTCACAGCTTCTGGAAGCAGGTTGTTCCACTGGTTAATTGATCTGTCAGGAAATTTCTTCTTAGGACTAGATTGCTTCTTTCTTTGATTAGTTTCCATCCATTGCTTCTTCTCCTGCCTTCAGGTGCTTTGGAGAATAGATTGACTCCCTCTTCTTTGTGGCAGCCCCTGAGATATTGGAACCCTGCTATGATGTCACTCCTAGTCCTTCTTATCATTAAACTAGACATACCGAATTCCAGCAACCGTTCTTTGCATGCTTTATCCTCCAGTACCCTAATCATCTTTGTTGCTCTTCTCTACACTCTTTCTAGAGTCTCAACAACTTTTTACATTGTGGTGACCAAAAGTGGATGGTGTATTCCAAGTGTGTCCTTACCACGGCATTATAAAGTGGTATTAACACTTCACGTGATCTATCCCTCTGTTAATGGACTTCTTGGGGACTTCTAGCTGTTCTAAGTCTCTGGTTTGATGTTCCTGTTTCTAAGCTTAAGGAGAGGGTGATGTCATCCACTCAGTTGTATCTATGCAATTCTATGGGCCAAGACTCTCCACATTTTCTGATCTTGCACTACTTCTTTGAGTTGCTCTGTGCTTTGGCTGATGTCCACTTTGATGGTGTCCAGCCACCCTGTTCTTTGGCAGCCCGATTTCCTTTTATCGCTAACTCTCCCAAAGATAATTGCTTTAAGCTTAAGGGGATGACTGCCTTAACAAAAGGAGCCTCTGTTTTGCTTCAGTACTGCAACCTCAGATAGTAAACCTTGCATTTACTATCAAAGACAAAAAACTCCCTTGTTTTTTTAAAAAAATTCATGCCACTTTCTGTTTTGCCGGGATTGGCCAATTTTATTTTAAGCCACTGATTGAGTACCAAACTACCTTGCCTACTTCTTAAGGAAAGGTTCTTAAAAAATTAGAGATTGTTCCCATTCATCGTTTTTAAAGAAACAAATAGAAAATACCACGAGAACAATGCAGATGATGTGAAATCAATAGACATTTCATTTCCAGGTGTAATTTTATCTTCGACTGGTTTTTACCTTGGACTAAGTCATGTAAAAAACATTTCTTTTGGAGTCTGTAAACTTACATTACTTGTTGATGACCTGATGATGCTTCTGTATTCCAGAGGTCTGGCAAAAAAACCAGATCCAAGCTAATCATGTAAGCTGTCTTCGTGAAGTTAATAATTTTGAACTGAATAGAGCTGGAAGGGACCTTGGAGGTCTTTTAATCCAGCCCCCCACTCAAGCAGGAGAACCTATACCATCTCAGACAGGTGACTGTCCAGTCTCTTCTTAAAAATCTCCAGTGTTGGAGCACCGACGATTTCTGGAGGCAAAGCTGTTCCACTGTTTGATTGTCCTCACTGTCAGGAAGTTTCTCCTTAATTCCAGGTTGCTTCTCTCTTTGATCAGTTTCCAACCATTGTTTCTTGCCCTTCCCTCTGGTGCTTTGGTGAACAACCTGGCCCCCTCTGCCTCGTGGCAGCCCCTTAGATACTGGAACACTGCTATCATGTCGCACAATTTATTGACTCATGAATACTCATGTATGAGACACATCAAATTTGCCACCAGTGTTATAGACATGTAGGTTTCGTTCCAAGGATATGTGAACCATGGTTAATCCTTTGGGAAAAGTCCGTATTTGTTTTGCTAGGGAGGTCCATAAAAAAGACCTTTCAGATCACCAGGAATCATATTTTTGGCAACATTTCTATCAGCAGCCTGAAAGCGGGATTAATCGGCTTATCTACAGTGGGTAAAGTAACCATCAGTTTTCACAGCTGAAATTTTCCACCAGTTCAAACCTTAAATTCTTTCAAGTGGATCCTAAATCTGCTTTCTCGACATTTCATATAACAAAGATTTTCACTGCAGCAAAGCCAAACAGTAGAAAGCATTTGGACAGTTAGAGAAGATGAATTGTAGAATCCTTCCTTGGCCGCTGAAAAGTTAAAATTTCACTCCCCCCAGTTGCTCAGATAAGCAGCAAATCGAGCCAGGAAGATGGATGTTTATTACTTCAGTACAGTTCCAAGAAATTCTTCCAAAATGGGTCCTTATTGCAAAAGATTCTTCATGCAATTTCTAAGCAGGAGAAAGGCAATATAAATGGATTTTCCACATATTTTTTTTTTAATGTTCAAGGGATGTTGTTGTGAACTGTTCTTCAGAATTCTGAAACTATCTCAGGAAATTCGGGCTCTTGATGTCTCATGGAATAACTGTAACATTACTTGCAGGAATCCAACTTCCTGCTATGAGATTAACGGTCCTTGGATTTAAGTGGTTTTGGTGGGATAATATTTATTTATTTATTTATTTATTTATTTATTTATTTATTTATTTATTTATTTATTTATTTATTTATTTATTTTTCTATACCGCCCTATTCCCGAAGGACTCAGGGCGGTTTACAGGGCAGCATAAAATACAATATAAAAGATAATATTTATTTATTTATTTTATTTTAATTCCATTTATATCCCGCCCTTCTCCGAAGACTCAGGGCGGCTTACAAGCTTAGTTAGCAGTATAAAATTAAATTAAATTAAATTAATTAAGCCCAACAATATGGTTGCTGTTGATGTACACTATATGCCAGACTGGTTGATAGCAAGATAAAAGTGATCCACGCTATAGCTAGTTCTAATTCTTGCTCATATAAAAGTGATATGAATATCAAGGTCACTCCACTGCTAGCATACTCTTTTCTTTTCCTCACTCGTCACCCCTTTTCCCATTCCAGGTAGTCCTCCACTTATGGCTGGTCAACTTAGCAACTGTTCAAACCCCTCCAAAATCTATACTAAGACCCAATTTCAAAATTCCAATGGCCACAGATGTCATGGTCACATAACTGCATGTTGAGTACTTGGTAACCAGCTCACCAGTACAGCCATTTGCAGCATCCCATCATCATCATCATCATCATCATCATCATCATCTGTTCTCCTACTTGAGCAGGTGGCTGGACTAGAAGACCTCCACAGTCCCTTCCAGCTCTACTCTACTCTACTCTACTCTACTCTACTCTACTCTACTCTACTCTACTCTACTCTACTCTACTCTACTCTACTCTACTCTACTCTATTCTCTATTTTATATTCTATCCTATTCCATTCCATTCCATTCCATTCCATTCTATTCTATTCTATTCTATTCTATTCTATTCTATTCTATTCTATTCTATTCTATTCTATTCTATTCTATTCTATTCTATTCTATTCTATTCTATTCTATTCTATTCTATTATTTTCTGATTTTGGCTTTTACTTGCATTATCCAGGAAAAAACCCACAAAAAACTAAAAAATAAATAAAACCACTCATTGGATAAGATGTAAGTAGTACTGTAAAAAAAAAGTAAACTCTGGTCTGGTTATGTAGTGACCTACTTACTAACTACAATGGCCTACAACCATGAGTCTAAGCTCAGTTGTGGCTGGAAGTTGAAGATTACCTACAAAAGGGCACTTCCTGAACTTTCTTTCAGTGCCTGCATCTTTCTAGGGATGAATTATGGAAAGTCAAAGCCTAGGACTGCCAAGAGATTTATTTTTGCTATGTTGTTTGGTTCAGCCCTGGTGAGAAACGTTGGCTATTCCTCTCTGTCTTCTATCTTTCCTTGCTTGCTTTGTTTATTAAATTAATAGCTGGAGGGTTCTAAAAATAATTTATTTTCTTTCTTAATGTGGTTATAGGGAATGTAACCATATGGGCCAGAGAGAGGTAATGAATGTGTGGGTGGGAGCAAGGAAGGGAAAGGAAGAGCAGTCTGGAGATATGCTAGTCATCGTAATTATTGTTCAAACTGAGTTGACTTTACTTTCCTAGAAATAACTTTTCTTAATAAATACACAGCCACAATGCTGTGGGCCCTGATTTACCCAATAGGGGATCAGAACAGAATGGAACAGCCTTCACATTATCAACATACAATTACACTGGGCACTGTTACCAGCAGATGTTGTCCCCCCAAAGTAGCTTTGGCAAATACAGATGTTCTTGTATTATTATGGCCCAGCTGTTAGGTTGCATATCAATCAGCTGAACTGGAAAAAGACAGGTGCCTCATGTGGGTTTTATCCCTTAATGCTGGCCCATACTTAGTCATTCTGGACATAAGCAACTGTGGAAATAGTGTGATGGTAAGAAAGAGGATCCCAAATGAACCTTAATTTACAGCTCTACCAACTGGAAGCCATTTTAAGCAGATGGTTGAGATTAAATTCAGACTCAAGACAACATTATGCTGGTTGTTTTGCTTTGTTTCATATAAATATTGCAGTTGCCTTTTTCAAATCTTAAGGTAGGGATTATTCACAGCTGCTTGCCCTCTAGCTACATTAGTCAAATGTAAACTCAGACAATTTTTATTTTGTTTAATAATGATAATTAACTAAAATAATTATGTCTGTCTATGTACTATATCTATCATCTCTATTTATCTGATTATCAGTCTGTCTAATTGTCTGTCTGCCTGCCTGCCTGCCTACCTACCTACCCACCTACCCATCCATCCATCCATCCATCCATGTATCTATGTATCTATGTATCTCTGTCTGCCTCTCTCTGTGTGTGTGTCTGTCTGTCTGTGTCTGTGTCTCTGTCTTTAATTTATTTTATTTTTTTGTGTTCAGACAAACAGCAAAGTAACTATGTATTTGACTGACCTTTTTAAAAAAAAATGCTCTTCCTTTCACTCAGATATTGCAGGCAGCAGGATTTTGAGTTCACATCTCTAATTATCTCCTGAAAAGCTTTAATTATAAAACTTCTCCTCACAAAACGTACTCTTTCCCTGGCCCAGTCTTGAAATAGTCACAACAAGCATATACGTTGGTTTCAACATCCCAGATTAGCAAAGGTACAGCTGCATTTCCTTCAGTAAAACTGCAATTTTCCAGTATGAAGCCTACTTGAGCACTCCTGGAAAGTGGTTTCCATCAGCCTAGCTGGCAGCTGGCAATAATGAAAGGATTGGAACAGTAATATTTTGTGAAACCTGAGATTCCAGGATAGTTAAGCTTTTTTTTTAAAGGCAGTTTTTTCACGAGTTCATATAGAGGAAGATCTCAGTAGAAGCTGCCTATTCACATATTTGGTCATTAGAATGAATGTTTGGGAAAGAGATCCAGATGCTCCACCTAGATCTAATGCAGACATGTCAAACTAGTGATGTCACGTGACATCGTGAGACATATCGGGACTATTTTGCCATTGCCAGAAATAGGGTGGGCATGGCTTTTGGATGATGCATCCGGCCCATAGGCCAGCAGTTTGACACCCCTGATCTAATGGGTTGGCTTGCTCATAACAAACAAAATGAGAAAATAACAGAATTGGAAGGGAATTTCAAAGTCATCTAGTCCAACTCCCTGCTCAGGCAGGAAACCCTATACCATTTCAGAAAAATGGCTGTCCAGTCTCTTCTTAAAAACTTCCAGTGTTGGAGCATTCACCACTTCTGGAGGCAGGTTGTTCCACTGGTTAATTGTTCTAACTGTCAGGAAGTCTCTCCTTAGTTCTAGGTTGCTTCTCTCCTTGACTAGTTTCCATCCGTTGCTTCTTGTCCTGCTTTTAGGTGCTTTGGAAAATAGCTTGACTCCCTCTTCTTTGTGGCCACCCCTTAGATATTGGAACACTGCTACCATGTCTCCCCCTGGTCCTTCTTTTCATACTCAATTCCATCAATTGTTTTTTATAGGTTTTAGCTTCCAATACCCTAATTGTCCTTTTTAAAAAATCTTTTCTGTACTCTTTCTAGAGTCTCAATATCTTCTTTTTTACATTATGGCAATCAAAACTGTAGTATTCCAAGTGTGGTCTTACCAAAGCAATTATAGAGTGGTATTAACACTTTATGCGATCATGATTCTATCCCTCTGTTAATGCAACCTAGGATTGTGTTGACTTTTTTGGCTGCTGCTGCACACTGCTGGCTCATATTTAAGCTGTGGAGAGGAACTGCAAGGCAGCTGCCAGCCTTACCAGTAGACCAGACCAGTATATCAACTTCAAACAAAGATTGAAAGACATTATATTGAGATTGGCTGTAACCACTGTCTGATTGTGCTGGATCTTTTCCTCCTACATATGCCCCAGTGTATTATTAAGGCATCCACCTAAGCTATTTACAAAGCTTATCTCTTTGTCCAAGACTTAAGAGATGCTTCAGTCCTTATTGGCCTAGGGAACGGTTCTTGCACATTTCAAGCATGGTTATCATCCTTATTCAGAATCTTAGAGCCTTGCCCTTCATCTAAGGCTTGGAGAAACAAAGATAGCAGGAAAGGAACAATGTTTTCCTCTTTTACTGATTAAAATTTTTGTGTTGCCTCTTCTGTCTATCCCTAAATTGGATGTCTCTTCACCTTTCAATTCTTCACCACATTTTCTGCATGAAGCAATGTACCAGCAACCCCAGACTGCAAAACAAATGTTGCAGACATTACAAAAAGTGATTGTGCATTTGTTTGTTTGTTTGTTTGAAAATAAATCAGTATTAGAAGAGATTATCTGGAATAATAAAAATGCCAGCAAAGAGCTATCCAGCGTGCTTTTAAAAAAAAGAAGGAGGAGGAGGAGGAGGAGGAGGAGGAGGA